>NC_052054.1:95304017-95678229 GCF_903992535.2 Arvicola amphibius | reverse complement strand
GACAAAAAGAGAGTTTTTACATATGGTATCTAATGTGGGGACATGTATTTCTACATAGTACCTTTAGAAAGCTTTAGAAAAAAGTTCCAAAAATACAAACATGGAGGCAGAAATTGGTTCCTAGTCTCTTGGTATCTCAGATAGGTAGCAGCACACAAGGACACAGCTTCTAGCTACTACCTGTGTGCTTGAACCATCCAGCACCATGTGTAAGGCCTTAAGTTTGGTTTAAAGCTTATGTCTCACTTTAAGACAAGTCTACAGGTGTGCAATAAAGCAGTCCATACTCAAAAAACATTTAAACAGATACAATAAAAAATGGATAGATAAAATAGTCATAGATAAAATAGTTTAAAAGTAATAAACTAAAATCCTTAAAGAATAAAGTAATAAAAAATTAAGCCACATAAAGATAGGAAACACATAGGGTTTCTAGATCCCATATGGTGTTGATTGACAAAATTGCCGGGGACGGGTTGGGAGCACAGGGGTGGGGGTAAGGTGGGGATAAGGGGAGATAGGGGGAGAGAAGGGAGAAAGAGAGGATGGGGAGAGCTTGAAGGAATGGGATGGTTGGGATGAAGCGGGGGGGGGGGGTATATGGGAGCAGGGAAGTATATATCGTAATTATGGGAGCCATTTTAGGGTTGTCAAGAGACTTGACTTTAGAGGGGTTCACAAGTGTCCAAGGAGATGTCCCCAGCTTGTTCCTTGGGCAGCAGAGGAAAGGGTGCCTGAACTGGCCTTTTCCTATAGCCACACTGATGATTATCTTGCATATCACCTGATGTGGGAGAGTCTTCTGTTTGAGTTGATTTCATTGGCTAATAAAGAAACTGCCTGGCCCATTTGATAGACCGCCCCTTAGGTGGGTGGAGTAGACAGAACAGGAAGAGGAAGTGAGGTAGAAGGATCAGTAAGATGCCACACCTCTCCTAAGTGAGACAGACCACTGTGCCTCTCCTGAGAGAGAGGCCAGACGCAATGAAGCTCCAGCCCAAGATGGATGTACGCTAGAAACTTCCTGGTAAGGCACCACTTTGTGGTGCTACACAGATTATTAGATATGGGTTAGTCAAGACGTGAGTAAGAGGCTGGAATTAATGGGCCAGGCAGTGTTTAAAAGAATAAAGTTTCTGTGTAATTATTTCGGGTTTTAAGCTAGCCGGTGGCCGAGAGCAGGGCGGTGGGAAACCGCCCGCAGCCCCACACTACAGAATGGCGCCCAACGTGGATTACTGGATCCACAGAAAGTTTGAGAAAGCTTGGGAAAGAATAGAGTAAAGCATGTTTTCTTGATAGCAGCAATTTCTCGGATCTGAGCAAGCGTTCTCATCTAAGAGAGGCTTCCTGACTCAGCTTTAGCTGCAAAACCCTGCAGCTCTTTTAAGAGGTCCTGCTACGAAACACTTAAATGGCGTTGATAAAAGCTGACTGCATGCTTGTTTGTTTTCAGCCATAGCAGGAAAAAAGTTGTGCTGTTTAAAAATGCTGGCGTTCTGGTCTGTACTGCCAGGATAAACTCTGACTCTTTCAAGCAGGCGGTCCTGACTGTTGTTTGACACTGTTGCAGCTTGCTTGCTGGCAGGGACCTTGAAATGCCATAGAGTTGTGGCGATAAACATGGCTTCTGCGGGTGCCTCCGCCATGAGGCTAGAAAGCTAAGGCATGGGCTGGATCCAGCTGCCAAAATTATGGCTTTAGTTCTACCGATTTTGGTGGGTAAATTAAAGACTCGTGTGGTCAGAAAAAGAGAGATATACAGTAAAGAGAGATTCAAAGACAAAGAAAACCTCTAAATGGTTTACAGTGAGTTAAAAATACATGCAGGCTAAAAGTTAAAGTTTTTACAGTTAAAAAAAAAGAGAAAGAAAGAAAGAAAAAGGAAGTAGTTTGTTGTGGTGATACACACCTTTAATCCCAACACTTGGGAGGCAGAGGTAGCTTGACCTCTGTGACTTCAAGGTGTGGCAGCACACACCTTTAATCCAAATGCCTGGGAGGCAGAGACAGAAAGATCTCTGTGAGTTCAAGGTGTTGTAGCACACACCTTTAATCCCAGGCTGAGGCAAGTGGATCTCTGTGAGTTCAAGGACAGCCTGGTCTACAGAGTTATTTCAGGACAAAGATATAAAGAGAACCTGTCTCAAAAAATAAAAGTAAAAATAAAAGAAATAGAGGTTAAAATAAAGTCGTATAAGATGGAAAATACACAGAGAATCTTGATACTGTATGCTATTATGCTCTCTTTGAATTGTTTGAATGCTGAGGAAGAAACAACAGCTGCTAAAAGATATTTGTTTGTAAATGCTGCTGAACTAATACAACATAGGTATTTTGAAAATTCCTTGACTTCAGAATTTGGATCTAAGGATATAATACTTTGGAAAAGAGATTCTTCTTTTGTTTTTACAGAAAATAAGACCCTATGGATTGCATCTATCCCAATATGGTATGATAGACCACGCCCTCCTGAAAGGTTGCAGTGAACACCTTCAGAAAATTACTTCACCCAACTGATGACTGAGATGAACCTGGCACACGTTACACCATGAAGATCTGATTAACAGCGCCCCCATTTAGCAGGAAGCAGTTTGGAGAGAAATAACTGCGCCCATGTTCCCAAATATTGTTTATAAATGTTTTTTTTTACATTTAAAGGGGGATATGATATGGAGATGAATAATTTGCATTGATATGGATTTTGCTTTAATGACTTAAATTTAAGGTAAATTTTGTTATATGTATGTGTATTTCTGATACTGATTAATGTATTGTGATTGTGTAGTTCATTTAAAAATGTAATGTATATAGGTTGTTAATGGATAGTTATCAATAATATTAAAACCTGTAGTTATGTTAGTTAGATTTTCTAGCTATATAGAGATATTTTAAGTTAAATGGGCATTCTTCATATCTTTCAAAGACTACAGAATATCGCATTTTAGATGTTTTAATAACTTAGGACTGTTCATGACAATGAGACATATCTGCTCCTGGCAGCACTAGCTACTTCAAGAGGAAAATGGGCATCAAAGAGGATCCTTATGGAGTTTGACAGCCATTTGGGCAAGAAACTGCTCTTGCCTGGACTGTTGCAGAAACTGGACACAAAGAACCCTAAGAGAGAGGACTGCTGAACTTGCCTATAGGTGAGAAGATCTTTCGGGGTTTCTGATTCATGAAAGAGTCTCCAAGACATTCTGCAGGACACAGCAGATACTGACTGAACTGACTTTGAAATTTCCTGCTTCATGGAAATGTCTGCTGGAAACTATGGGCCTGAAGGCCGAAGATGGATGCCCCAACAGTACAGAGGAACTTTGGGTGACTGTCCAGGCAGCGAGATGTCTCTGTCATTTCTAGAGTTTTGTAAGTTGCTTACTTCTTGTTTACCTAGGTAATATTATATCCTTCTGGAGTCTTTGATGGAGTTGAAGAATGGATAGATAGTTATAGTTTTCTTTAGTTATGATAAAAGATAAAGTAGATATAAATATTGTAACTATAATTCTTGCTTGATAACTGTTTTGTTATATGTAATTTTGCTATGTTAAAGTTAAAGCCTTCTTTTTATTGTTTAAACAGAAAAAGGGGAAATGATGTGGGAGAGTCTTCTGTTTGAGTTGATTTCATTGGCTAATAAAGAAACTGCCTGGCCCATTTGATAGACCGCCCCTTAGGTGGGTGGAGTAGACAGAACAGGAAGAGGAAGTGAGGTAGAAGGATCAGTAAGATGCCACACCTCTCCTAAGTGAGACAGACCACTGTGCCTCTCCTGAGAGAGAGGCCAGACGCAATGAAGCTCCAGCCCAAGATGGATGTACGCTAGAAACTTCCTGGTAAGGCACCACTTTGTGGTGCTACACAGATTATTAGATATGGGTTAGTCAAGACGTGAGTAAGAGGCTGGAATTAATGGGCCAGGCAGTGTTTAAAAGAATAAAGTTTCTGTGTAATTATTTCGGGTTTTAAGCTAGCCGGTGGCCGAGAGCAGGGCGGTGGGAAACCGCCCGCAGCCCCACACTACAATCACCATAGAACCTTCATCTGGTGAAGGATGGAGATAGAGACAGAGACCCACATTGGAGCATTGGACTGAGCTCCCAAGGTTCTAATGAGGAGCAAAAGGAGGGAGATCATGAGCAAGGAAGTCAGGACCATGAGGGGTGCATTCACTCACTGAGACGGTGGGACAGATCTAATGGGAGATCAACAAGGCCAGTTGAAATGGGACTGATGGAGCATGTGATCAAACCTGACTCTTTGAATGTGGCTGACGGTGGAGGCTGACTGAGAAGCCAAGGACAATGGCGCTGGGCTTTGATTCTACTGCATGGACAGGCTCTGTGGGAGTCTTGTCAGTTTGGATGCTCACCTTCCTGGACCTGGGGGCAATTGGGAGGACCTTGGATTTCTCATAGTATAGGGAACCCTGATGGCTCTTTGGCCTGGAGAGGGAAGGAGTGGGGGTGTGGGTGGAGGGGAGGGGAGGGAACGGGGAGGAGGGGGAAGAGATGGAAATTTTTAATAAAAATTTTTGTCAATGCTAATGTACAAAAAACAATAGCTGCTGAGGATATTGGATTATGAAAACTGCTAAATTAAACCAACCTATGTATTTTAAGAACGTTTTAACTTCAAAATGGAAAACAAAAAATACATTGTGTTGGGAAAGAGATGTGCATTTGATTCCAAAGGAAACAAAAAGTGATGGTTCTCTTCAAAATTAATAAAGATCAGATTTATTTGGGGAAGACCCCCTGAAAATTTTTTCTACAGACATGAAAAGAGAAACCAAGAAAGACTATAGGACAGATGACATGTTCTGATCCCTCTACTATGGGAATAGCTCTAAGACTGGATGAGACTTGATACATCTTGTGGTCTACAGTGTCCTCATGACTTATTCCATGCTATCTTTTCATGTGGCATGGAAGGAGATTTATGTTATAAGTCAGTTTTACAGTCCAAATGGACTTATATAGTTGAAATGTGCCTTTTGTCTGCTCAAACATAAAATTAAAAAAAAATTATCTATAACTGACTTGTGTACACTGAACATCCCATATCTCTATTAGGGCAATGTGTTACCTTTGAAAGTTTGTGTGTTTTCAGAAAGAAAAAAAATATCAATGAAGACAAGTAACCCAGGTGATCCAGCCTCTCAGAATGCCTCTGTTGTAGTTTCTTCAAAATTCTACATACAGAATAACTCCAAAACTGCTAGGTGAGAAGGTATAGCCCCACATATTAACCAGTCAAGACTTTAGATAAGCTCTACACTTACCAATATACAGAGACATAATAATAATAATAATAATAATAATAATAATAATAATAATAATAATAATAATAATAATAATAATATAATAATAATAATAATAATACAGTTAGCTCTCCAAGGTCTTGATCATTTCCAAATTTTTTAAAAAAAACACTAAAGATGCTGCTGGCCCAAGACAACAGGAAGCTGCCTAGAGAATGCTACATTCTCTACACAATGCTGACATTCCCAGGAGTTGAGGGTGGGTGATTTTTTTTTTTTGCCATTCAATGGATTACAGATATTTAACATAATTTAGTAGGATTGATTCCAAACTGTTCTTGGTCATGGTCAAAGAAAATGCTGAACAAAGATTAGATTCAGATATCTCTTTTTGAAGGAAAAAGGGGGCAAAATAGTAGAGAAATTATGAGATAAAATGAAGGAATGATAAGTCTACTTTTGAACTAAAAATTACTACCAGTCTCAGCTATTTTACATTGGTATAATTTTTGTATATTGTTACATATTTAAGATTATTTTGTTATGCTCTATATATGTTTTTATTTTTATTTAAGTTACTATACTTATGAAACTAATTTAAAATTTTAATATAAAGTTTTAGTCCTTATGAGCTATTAGGATAATAAAGACAGGTTAGCAGTTAGTCATCTATAACAATCAAAATTACAGTCATGTTAGGAAGGTTTTTATCATCAGATATATTTTAAATAGATAATCTGGTCTTCAAAACCTTCAGAAACCTCTGCATATGGGATGTAAAATGTTTTAATAACATGGTCTTTCATAATAGTGAGACACATCTACTCCTGTCAACAACAAATTACTCTCAAAAATACTGGGCATTGAAGAACTTCCAAATGGAGTTTGTTTTCATTTGTGGCAAAGTTAGCCACCAGGTAAGAAACTGCCTTGCATCAACTGCTAGCATGCTTTTCAAATTGGACAAGCAGGACATAAAAGAAAGTGAATGCTAAACTTTGCCAAGACAAGGTAAGAGTGTTATTCAAAATTTCTGCTTTATAGAAAAGTCTGCCATATTCTTGGCCTGTATGCTAAATATGGCTGCCTCAATTTTGCAGAGAAACCTTGGGTGATGGTCCAGGCAGCCAGCTATTTCTGCCATTTCTATAATTTTGGAAGTTACTTGTGCTATACTTCCTTTGTACCAGTGTATTCAGGTAATATATCCTTCTTGAATTTATGATGGTATTGAACACTAGATAGTTACAGTTTTCCTTGTTGCCAAATTCAGAAAAGAAAATTACATAAGAGATATAAAGTGTCTAAGCTTGAGAGTCATAAATGTTTAAATTGTTTATTTAAGAAAATGTTTTAAGGTCTGAAAAGATAGTTTTAGATTGATAACACAAGTTAAAATAGAAAAAGAATTAGGTACAAAATGTTGGACTCATTAAGATAGGATAGATAATGCAATACTTTCTCTGAATTTGCCAAGTACAAATTGACTGAAAATTGTGAATGTAATTCTTACCTGATATATTTTCTTATTCTATATGGTTTTATTATATTAGAGAAAAATTTTAGATGAAAATTTTTAATTTTAATTTTTATTTAGACAAAAGGAGGAAATGTTGTAGAATATTTTTATTCTGTGTGAAGATGTACTTGCTGTGATTGGTGTAATAAAAAGCTGAACAGCTTGTAGTTGGGCAGGAGGTATAATCAGAATATCCAGGAAAAGAAAGGAAAAGGAGGAAGAATGTAGGTGTGTGGAAACAGCATGGAGACACAGAGAGGAAACAGGAAGGACAAGATGGAAGAGAGGTAATGCCACATGGTAAAACATAGATTAATATAAATGAGTTAATTGAAATTATAAGAGATAATTAAAAACAAGCCTAAGCTATATCCTGAAATTTTATAATTAATAAGACGTCTCCATTTCATTATTTAGAAGCTGGCTGACAGATCAGAAAAAGACTCATTACACCATATAAACACAAAGTCCTTGCTTTTGGCAATGTATTTATTAGACTAATCTACTATATGTCCAAAGTGATTCACAAACCTATACCTGTTAACACATCTCCTTTGAGAAATTTTTATCCAAAAATGAAATTAAATTTAATACAAATCCCTGGACCATGACAAAAACATTCTATCAAACCATTTCATTACCTAATATAATGGGACACAGTTTATTTTATTGCAGAATTCACATGAATCAATACTCTCTCTGAAAAAGAATCCATTTTGTTTGATGATCCAAGATAAACTGTGTAACATCTAGTGCATGTTCCCGTCTCTGCACAGTCCATATATTAACTCCCAACAAAAGCAACATACACAAGGGGCTCCTTTTCTACCCATATTTTCATCAAATGCTGCTAGAAGCTTACAATTCTCACCATAAAAATAATAAGAGTATAAAATGCTATTCAGGTCACATTATATATTTCCTATGTATTTGATCAAAACATCACATATCAATCCCTAACTTCATATAATTATTAGTCCATCAAAATTATATTAACAATAAATATTTTAAACATAACTTTAAAATCTTATTGGAAACATTACATAGAACCCCCACTCTTATATAAAATTCATATTTGGTGGTACAAATAATAATTTGAAAATGTAGTTGATGGAGATAATAAGGTACAATGTTCAAGGACACACTGTATTACATAAGAAAGACATTTCAAAACAACAACAACAAAAATCTGTCTTGTATTTAAAAATCTATTTTTATAGACAACTATAAGTGAAGTTATAAATAAATTCCTTTGTGATTAGTTGTTCTGAGAAATGGAAACCATTTCTAATAATGTGGTTCTCTTTTCTGCTTGCTGCATAACAGACTTTATAAAAAAAAAAGAGTGTCAAACCAATGGTAATGTATACTGCTTTGTTAATAAGGAATGCTGACGTTCAACAAAGCACAAATATAACCTACTTTGCCTCCATTAGCAACTCTTAACCTAAATATTTTCTAATCCTTAGAAATAATTGAACTGGTATCACATTCCATAATGCAGCACAAGACTCCCAGAACCAAATTTTGACAGTCTCCCCATATAACAGCATTTAATATTCTAAAGATTAAAGTGAACAAAAAGTCAACAAAAAATATTTCTTCAACAAATGGAGAAAACTTGTTTTATTTTCAACCAAGTGATTGCTGTCACCAAGAAAATAAAGTTTCTGAATACATGAATGCACTTAACTGAGCTAATGGCAATTTTGACAACATAACATATGGCCTTTTGGGGCAACACTTTAATATGATTTTTTATGGCAATTCTCTTTTTGTGTTGAATTTATCTTTTCTTTTATCTGTTTTTATTTTCATGTATGTACACAATGATCCTGCATGTTAATGCATGTATATATACATGTGTGTGGAGTCTTAAGAATGATGATGAAAATCATACTCAGTGGCTCTTCCACCGTATTCATTGAGTTGTGCCCTGTCAATTAAACTCAGAGGGGATCAATATTTCTAGTTTACCTAACAATTTTGCTCTAGGATCTCCCGTTTTGCTTTTCAGTGAATGAATCACTGCCAGGGACTAGTCTCAGATAAAAATACCTCTTGCCAGGGTAGATGTGTGCAGATTTAGAAATATAGTAAAGAATATGAAGATGCAAATAGAAATAATAAAATGAAGAAACAGAGAATAGTATCGTGAGGGAGTTCTAGTGAGTATTGAAATTCCCATGCATTTAATTTTCAATTGCTTAAAATACCCAAAAGACAGGAGTAAGATAAAAAATCCCATTAGCATGATACAATGAAATGAACATACCAATTGAAGTTTGCAGACTCCATCCATAGTTAAGCATTCTGTTGCTAGGACAAAACAATTCACACTCCAGACCAAAACATTCTGTTGGCACACCACTTCCTGGATGGAATCTAATGTTATCTCTTTAAGGGAACTAGAACTCAGTTGGATCCTTAGACTTTTGTTTGAGGTAGAAACATATCCACTTTTTTATTCTTGAAATATAAGCCACACCTGTTAACGATAACCTTGAGTTAGCAGAACTTTCTGATCTAAATCTCGGTGGGAACTTTGTTTGAGGTAGAAGTGCAATAACCTTGAAGGAATAGGGGTTAAGTTCCAACTCTCTGACCTTTGGTCAATGTGGAAATAGTCTCACATTTTTGGGCCTCCACAAATCACCAATGAACTCCACACATATTATGCATTTACATGGGTTCTTGGGATACAGACTTGGGTCCTCATGCTTGGTGTTATACAATTTAACCACTCAACCATGTTCAGTCTCCCAAATTTATTGTTTCTTATATTTGTTGCTGTATATACAAAAATTAGTTGGATGTATGTATAATTATTTAGGAACTATTTCATATTAAGATCCCAAGGTCTACAATTCATGTTTGTTTTGGCTATCTATGTGTGTTTTTGCTTAGTGTTACTACTTAGTGCTTAAATAAGTAGGAATCACACCTACTCAAGTACTTCCACCTAAACATGTTGGCCTTACAACAACGAGGAAATATGGAAAAACTGATGCTCTCAAGTGATGCTGGCGGGAAAGGACTGCAAGTCATATTGGGAAACACTTTGATAGTTCTAAAATATACTTAACGTATGAGAACATTTAAATGAAATAGTCAAAATCCATTTGTCACAGTCCTGGTACCTTTACAATAAGAAACCGAGCAAGGTGCAAAGCTGGAATTCCCAGAGCTGCTGTCCTAAGAATGGGATACTCAGGAAAAATGTCTCAACACTATCCCTGCCTATTTCACATTCTATTGAATGACTAACTTGGGCCATTCACTCAGGGAGTGCTAACTTGAGACTGGACATGTTAAGCTTTATAGTCACTGAAAAAAGAAGACAGGTACAGTTTCTGGAAAGTGAACATCCATTGGAGACTCAGGATATCCAAATATGGGAACTGTGTGAGAGTAAATGCAATTAGTGTTTGTCCCTGTGGCTTCTAATGTTTAAGGAACAATAAGATTACTGGGTTTGCTTTCTTTTTACTCTAGTTTTGTTCTAAAAGGTCAACTTCTTTTCAGTAGAAATTTATTTTATGTGACTTTTAGGTCACATAAAACTTGGAAGATGATACAGATTGTTCTCATATCCAACATACATATTCTGCTTTTATTTGATGATACTGTTGGTCTGTCTCACCTATACCACCTATTCAATTGTTGTAATAAAAATCAATACTTTATTTAGAATCATTATTTCTTAGCTAATTTTAATTTTGTTTCCTTTGAGTTTCATCTGGAGTGCCATCTTACCTTCAGAAGTAGCATCTTTTACTTTTTTTCTAAATTATTCAGGTATCAGACACCCCTTGTTAACGGTGAGTATTTTAGGAAAGCTGACCTGGTATTTTAAAGTGTATGGGGATAAATACGTAAGTAGCCTTCTATGAATGATTGTATTTTTATAAAAGACATACCATCCTCACCACATCTATCAAATCATGCATTTCCAGCATCACTTACCATGGTAGATTCAATCAACTGGCTGAGATAATGTGTCAGTTTTCATCAAAATAAACTTATTTGCACACCGCTTATTATGTAGTCTTTGGTAGGAAGACAGGATGTTTAGTTCACTCTTATAAGATAATCTACAAAACTCATTTGGGATGCACATAAAGGGTACATATCTATTTTGGCTTATTTATGTATCAAACTTTATATCACTGTGGACTGATGGCTATTTCTTCATCTCTGACTATAATCTAGTAATTAAATTTAATATTCACCTCTTTCATTTGCTTACCTATACCTTCCCAATAGTGAGAAGCTTGGCAATCGCCCCAATTGCCCTTTTGTATGTGTGTTGCTTTCATCTCTGTGACTTGGTTGTTTTCTGCATGCAGAGAAATTATATTATTCTGTTCTACCATCATCCTGGAAGCTTGTTTGGGGGAGGAAAGGAAGCAGGTTAAACATGTTGGGATGTTAAATTCAGTGGGGCTGTACCTCGGGGTTATATGATTTACACACATTTCTGTCCTTTCCTCTGATTGCTGTTTCCTGCTGCATTGCTCCAAATCTATTTAACTAAAGCCTTTACAACCCATGTCTCTAGTCCCTTTTTACTGCCTTGAGGCTAATTAAAGAAAAAGACAGAAAGACATTGGAGAGAAAAGAAACATTTTGCTCTAGATGTAAAAAATTTTCCGAATTTTGCTGTGACATTGTGCGATGAGCAAGCCCCAGTCTTTGTCTCGCACACTGCAAGAACATTCTTTCTCTGTCTCTGCAAGAAGGGAAGATTCTGTGTAATCAGACAATGGCCTCTGTTTTCTTATCTCACAGAGAAAATCCTCCATGTTCCACCCTAAGTTCGCTACTAGTGGCAGTGTTTTTGTACAAGTAACTTACCAAAAAGACAAATGTCTTTATATTCTCAGTTTTCTAATTTGTTTTTGTAATCAAGAATATACACCATAGTTTGTCCAGCCTTTTTTCTTTCAGGAAAAGAACACTTTTTACTTTAAGGTTTCTGATTTTTTTCTGTAATATTTGCTATAGTTTGTCATTTAATCCACTTTTAATGAATTAACAATCTTTTCTTTTGTTATGAATGTTGTAACTTCTATTGCTGTATTTTTTAAATGTTAAAACAAACTATACTTTACAAGATATAAAATATATGCTATCATATATTATCACTTCCATGCTTTATTTCCTAAAATTTGTTACAATAAATATGTATGTGTTTAGAGCAGTTATGTCTATAGTTTTATTCTTGCAATATCTTTGTCAAGACCTGTCATCAATTATTTGTGTATCATCTCAGAAGCAAGAGTTTAGGAAGGACGAAAGCAACAGATATTATCTGCAATCATTAGCATGTCTACTCAAAAACCAAGACATTTTCAATTACCTTTTCTAGAGGCTACATTTCAGATTTTCAAGAAGATAATATATAAGTCATTTTTATTACTAACATTTTATTTCTAATAACAGGTTCTTTTGAAGATGGGAGAATTTGACTTTATATAGTATGTTGCTTTGTTGTCATCAGGCAACGGCATGCAATCTGGTAAGCAGAATAACTACATAGACATAGAAACTTCCTTTTATTCTTCTGGATATTGCAATATATGGCCCCAATGCTAGTAAACTCATGATGAATTAAATTCTGAGTATGTCAAAAATCCATATTTGAACTTAAGTAAAAACCTCTGAAGTTAGTTTGTTTTCTACACATTTTTGCTCAATTTGTTGATCTTAAATTTTCAATTTTTTTTTTTTTGGTAGGGGAAAGATTTTTTGGTAGGGGGAGCAACCCTAAAACTGTCCTAAAAATTACTTAAGGCAAATTTGTGTTAAATAAATATTTGCTAGAACAGATGCTAATGTGCATTAGACAGAAAGCTCAGTTCTCTGAGCCAGCTCGCCATGTGTCACTACTGCTCTTCTTTCAGACTTTTCTTACATCTACTCTTACTTTTCCCTTTAGATTCTCCAGTATCCTTTTGTAGTTACCAAGATATAGTTTCCTTCAGAATTTTCTAAGAATAGTTTTTAAAATTTTTCAGAACCTATAACATGTAGATTTTAATTCTGTAGATCCTGAATGCAGCCCAAAGAACCATTGATAAAATGGGTTGCAATCCTTTTCACACGTCTATGAGTCATAATTACTCTTGTGTTTTGAAGAATTCCTGTAGGAAATCACTTTAACCATTTCAGCCATGATATTTTTTCATAACTGAGTATGTTCATGTGTGTGTACATCTTCATGTGAGGTACATGCACTTGCATGTGCAGGTTGCAGTGTAACCTCAGATGTCAACATCTGAAGCATTGTGCTCCTTCATCATAATAGGTTTGTTCACCGGTCTAGAACTTGCAGGTTGGTTGGCCAGTGAGGCTCAAGCACCCTCCTGTCTCTGTCTGCTCACACTGGGATCATAAGCAAGTGCAATCACATTCACCTTTTATGTGAATTGTGATCACCTCAGGCTCTCTAAACTAATCCATGCTCCTCTATCATAATTCTTAAGCACGTTCCTTCCAGAGGAGGGAGGAAATATGGTCTCCAAGTGCAGAGCATGTGTCCTGTAGAAGCACCTGAACCCTCTTAACTGTGTGTGGACTGCAGATCTAAGTATCTTGGGTTCACATCACATTCCTCAATTGTTTCTCATTTTTTTTTGACTGTGCCTCTTCAAGTACTTAATAAAGAGAACTCATAACTATTATAACTTAAACCTTTTTATAGTTCCTATTATTTCAGAAGTCAAGTTAACCATATAATAATATTGGATGGAGCCTTATAAAACTTATTTTTAAACCCAATCTTACGTTCTTGGCTTTTTGTTCTTGCCTCCCTGCTCCACTTCTTCTTTTTCCTCTTCTCTGTCCCTCCCCTTCCTCTCCCTTTTCTTTCCCTTCCCACCCTTCTTTCTTACTCAGAACAAAATATTATGTAGTCTACTCTGGTCTTGATTTGTATCTGAGGATAAACTTGAACCTCCAGTTATTCCCATCTCTACCTCCCAAGAGTTGGGAGTGCTAGAGCTCGCCACCACATTCTGTAAACCCAGATATTTCCTACAGCAAAGATCAGGGAAACTAAGTAAGCTGACACTAGAAATCAATGCAATTAGCAGTCTCTCCTCATTAGCTTGTAATCCACGGCATGCTGCCTTTTGAGCAAGCCATATTTGCTAACAAAACTTCATATTTCATTTTATAAAAAATAAAAATGGGAAACAAATTCGGGGAAATGAAGGGAACATGAGAAATAAAACTACACTCATCTGGAACATAGTGCAGTTATAGTCTCTCAACCTCTTTATGCCAAAAATTCCAGTAATAAACAAACGAACAAAAAAAGAATTCCAGTAAAATTAACTTTTGCTATTAAGTTTGTACCTATAGAGG
The DNA here is from genome assembly GCF_903992535.2 of Arvicola amphibius. Lineage (NCBI taxonomy): Eukaryota > Metazoa > Chordata > Mammalia > Rodentia > Cricetidae > Arvicola > Arvicola amphibius. The sequence goes on along the minus strand of NC_052054.1, from coordinate 95,664,070 downwards.
TGAATACCTTTTATATAGACAAGCTCCAAATAAGAATATCAAAATAGCAATGAATCATTTTTTATGTATAAGCATTGGTGACCTTTGATTATGACCTTTCTCCCTTCCCAGATATAAATCTATAGTTCTCCTGGAATCTCACGACACCACCCACATTTATAGTATAAAGTGTATCTTACCTACTTGTGCCAGCCTTGCAGTCTATATTTTGATATTATCAGATTTCAAGCTTGCTCAAATCACTTCTGAAGTCTAGACTATAATCTTCTATACCAAAATGGGGGGATAGGTTCCCTAGCATTTCTTCCAAGTTTAACCCAACAGCCATCAAAATCATGTATGTATGGTTATGGATAAGACATAAAACATTGTTTTCTTTTTAGAAGCCTACACTCATACTTGAGTAGGTAGTATTATTTCCTGATACACCTCTTTTTCTATTAATCTCCAAAGTTATATCTATGTTGCTGATCCATTTGATGTAATCCAACTCTGACTCTTACTGGATTATTCTAAAATTTATTTCTGTGGTCAAATCAAGAATGCTTTCATCACCTGAGTAGAGTACTCATACTGATATTGGTGGCAGTGTGGAACCATATCTCCTGCATACTCCTGAGGGCTACTGATAGATTTAGGTTTCCTTTTATGACTCAGAGATATTTCTTTATGCATAATGGAATTTTAAAAGATATTATTCTGAAGTTCAGCTGATAAGGATCTTCATCCTCAAAGTTTTGGCTTCCTAAGTACTGGTTATGCTAGCATATGCCATCATATCTTGCTATGGCTCATACAATAAACCTGTAAGGTATATCAGGTCATTCTCATAAATAGAGGCTTTTTCCCCTGCCTGGTTCCTCCCACAGCCCTTTTAAAATAATCACACAGAAGCTTAATACTAATTACAGACTCTTTGATCTATTGCTAAGGCTTATTACCAACTAGCTCTTACAGCTTAAATCACCCCGCTTTTATTAATCTATGCTTTGTCACATATCTAATGGTCTTGCCTGTGCTCTAAAACATCTTGTTCCTCTAGTCCTGGCTGGCATCTGTGCAGACTCCAACCTTCTTCTCCTGTATCACTGCTTGGATTTTCCACCTGGCTCTATCCTGCTTTGCCATAGGCCAAATCAGCTATTTTATTAGACAATAGGAATAAAGTATATTCACAGCATACAAAAGGGTTATCTCACAGCAATGACCAAAATCGATTCTTTAAAATTGACTAGTATCTGGTATTTACTCAAAAACATTATGGAATATATTATTTTTATTTTACTTTTTTTTCTATTCATGGACACCATATAAATGTGCAAAACAATATAACTGATAACTAGGAAGGAAGGAAAGAAAGGAGAAGAGGGGAGAGGAGAAACAAAGAGGAAAAAAGAAAGGGGAGAGAGAGGTTGGGAGGACATAAAAAATAAGCAGGCAGAAGTCAGACCAAGCTAAATAGATTTGTAAGTTTCCTTGGTAGTACTGTTCTCTTCTTTCCTTTTTTCTCCCTCACTGTATAGTGGTTGATCTGGAATTCACTATGGAGTCCAGGCTTGCCTTCAACTCAGAGATCTGCTTGCCTCTACCTCTAATGCTGGGATTAAATGTGCACACCACCATACCTAACCAGGTTTAAGATTTTTATTCATTTCAAAACTCTGACATATCTTTGAAATTCAAGATCCATAGCACCATCTAGTGGATTTATCCTAAATTCAAGTAAACAAACTTAATTCGCAATTACAAAATAAATGAGTGACCTTTTATTGGTAGATTGCAACAGTACAGTTTTGAAATATGTAGTTAGATGCATAGTAACAGAAAGAAAAGTTGATTTATTCATGAGCAAAAAAATGTAGATTTGTCCCAGTAGCCACATCAGCCAAAGATGCATAAAAGTAAGCTCTTCAATCAGCAACAAAATAACATCATCAACAAACACTGCTCATTGATATCTCTCATCATCAAAGGTCTTAAATACCCAATAAAAAGACAAAGACTACCAGAATAGATTTAAAACACTATACATCTTTCTGCTGCATCCAAGAAACAAAATTTAGCATAAAGATAGGCATTTCCTCAAGGAAAAGGGTTGGAAAAGGTAATACAAGAAAATGAAACCAGGAAGCAAGCTGGTATAGCTATTTTAATATCTGACAAAATATATTTCAAACCAAACTAATCAGAAGAGAAAAATATGTTAGCAAAAATGAATTTTATACTAGGCATCCATCTTGATCTTTTGTCTGACTTCAGTCCCTAGAAGATAAGTTTCCAGTTCCTTTGATTCAATGATCCCAACCCCAACAACATACATCAAGTAAGTAGTGACTACCTACTTGTTACGATATGGCTAACTACATTTTTCCTTCTATAACTTGCTTACACATATAGTATCCAAAATTGTTTTGAGTTGCCTTAACAACTCTACTTGGCAGAACAGACCCATTTTCTTCTTGTTTGAACAGATATTGAAAGTTGTTTTCTTGTGGTTTTTCTCTTTAAAAATCCTTCCCTCAACCACCTCCATACCCCCCTCATAGCAATCTCAAATTGGGCTCAGAAACTGTTCATTCTGCTAGCAGATAATCAAGAAATCTTTTAATTATAATTGGTTTGAGTCTATGGTCTTTTTATAGGAGCCACAAACTCCACAGCAAAAGAAAACTACATACTCACCAAAGAACAAAGATCCACCAAGAGAACACTGCAATTCTTAACATCTATGCACCAAACACAAAGACCCCTTAGTTCATAAAGGAAACACTATTACAGCTTAGATCACATATGGACCCTCGCACACTAAGAGTGGGACACTTCAATATTCTATTCTTGCCAACAGACAGGTCATCCAGAGAAAACTAAACAAAGAACTGCTGGAACTAACTGACTTTATAAACCAATGGGCATAACAGATATTTACAGAATGTTTCACGCAAGCACAAAAGTATATACCTTTTTCCTATAGGAACTTCTGAAATTGACCACATACATGGACACAAAGCAAGTCTCAGCAGATAGAAGAAAATTGAAAAAAACACTCTGCATCCTTTCAGGCCACCATGGATTTAATCTGGATATCAATAATAGAAACAACAAAAAGTTTATGAAGTCATTAAAATTGAAAAATTTATTACTGAATGAAAAACAGATCAAGACAGAAAGTAAGAACAAAATTAAAAATGTTTTAGAACTGAAGGAAATTTAAAACAAAACATATCCAAACTTATGGGACACAATGAAGGCAGTTCTAAGAGGCAAAGTCTTAGCACTGAGTGCTTACATTTAAAAAAAATGGAAACATCTCATACCAGCAACTTAATAACATGCCTGAAAGCTCTATAGCAGAAAGAAGAAATCAAACTTCAAAGGAATAGATAGCAAGAAATAAACTCAGGGCTGAAATGAATAAAAAGGAAAAGGATTTGTATGTATAATGTATGTAATATGTATGTATGTACATATGTATATACATACACACATACATATATATATATATCCTTATTCAAATTAAGTAAAGGTGGAGAAAGAATATCCAAATTAACAAAATTAGAGATAAAAAGGAGAACATAACAACAGATGCTGAGGAAAATGAGAGAATTATAAGCACATACTTTAACAAAACTTCACTTCCACCAAATTGGAAAATCTTAAAAAATGGATTATTATTTTTTTTAGATATATACTACCTACTAAAGTTGTATAAAGATCAAACAATTTAGACAGACCTGCAACTTCTAGTGAAATTAAAGCAGAAATTAAAAATATCTCAACCAAAACAGCCCAGGGCCTGATGGCTTTAGTGTAGAATTTTGCCAGGTTTTCAATTAAGAGTTAGCATCAATATTATTCAAATTATACCACAAAACAGAAACAAGAGGAACACCACCCAATTCTTATACAAGACCACAAAATACCCTGGTACTTAAACCACATAAAGACTCAACAAAGAAAGATAATTACAGACCAATTACCCTTATGAAAATAAGTACAAAATTTTTCAGTAAAATACTTTTAAACTGATTTTAAGAACACACTAAAAATATCATCCACCATAATCAAGTAGACTTCATCCCAGAGACACAGGGATGGGTGGTTCAAGACACATAAATTGATAAATGCTACCTACCACATAAACAGGCTTAGATGACAAAAACACATGATCATCTCATTAGGAGCTGAAAAGGACTTTGACTAAATCTAACACCCCTTCATGATAAAAGTTCTAGAGAGATTAGTGAAAAAAGGGACATACCTCAACAGAATAAAGGCAATTACAGCAAGTCCATAGCCAACACCAATTTAAATGGAGAGAAACTCGAAAGCAGGAACAAGACAAGGCTGTCCCCTCTTTCCATGTCTATTCAGTATATTACTTGACGTCTTATCTAGAGCAATTAGAGAACAGAAAGAGATCAAGAGGATTCAAATTCAAAAGGAAGAAGGCAAAGTATATTATTTGCAGATGATATTACAACATACTTCAGTGACCCTAAAAATTCTGCTTCTATTACTGATAAATACTTTAAACAAAGTACCTGGATATAATATTAACTCACAAAAATCAGTAGAACGCCTATATAAAAATGATAAATGGACAGAGAAAAAATTGTGGAAGCAACACCTGTCACAATAGGGTCAAATAACATAAACTATCTTGGGGGCAATTCTAACCAAGCAAGTGAAAGATTTGTAAGATAAAAATCTTGTGACATTGAAGAAGTTATGAGATAATGGAAAACTCTCCCATTTTCATGGATTGGTAGGATCCATATAGTAAAAGTGGTCATCCTACCAAAAGCAATCTAGAGATTCAACACAATCACCAACAAAATTCCAACACAATTCTCTACAGAACTTGAAAGGACATTTCTCAGCTTCATTTGAAAATACAGAAAACAAAGAACAGCTAAATCATTTCTGAATAATAAAAGAACTTCTAGAGGTGTTTTTCTTTTTTTCTTTCTTTTCTTTTCTTTTCTTTTTTTTTTTTTTTTGTCTGTAATCTCAAATTGTACTATGGAGCTATCATATTAAAACCCAACACCAATAGGCAGTAAGCAAGAAACTTTGAAACACTCACCTCTAAGTGAAATGTTTCTATCAAATCTTTCTAGTAAGGGCTCAGGAAATTCAGTGAAAAAGGAGGTGGAAAGGTTGTTTAGAGTCAGAGAGTACAGAGAACACCAAGGAAACAAGGACTTCCAGACACACAGGGTTGGTACACATAGGAACTATCAGAGACTTTGGGAGCATACAGAGGGCTTCCATAGGTCTGTACAACGTCAGAGTCCTAAAACTGAGAGGAGAAATGGAAATGCCTTGCCCCCATCTTTAATTCAGAAACTGTCTCCAATCAATAACCACTGGCAAACAGAACTTTAGTTTTTCTCCAAGGAAGTCTCAGTGGAAAGAAATCTTAAGTGTAGGCCCCATGCCCAACAGTAGACAGCAAGCACAAATCAAATTCAATGTCATCACTGGTGGTCCTTTGTGTCATAATGTTGTGTTTGAACATGTTATATCAGAGAATTTTTTTCATCTTACAAGTCCTTTGTGTAAATATTATGGCATTTGTTTTGGTTTTTTATAAGATTTTCTATCTGTGTGAATGTGTGTGTCTCTATATATATGGTTCTTGTGCTTTTTCTTTGACTCTTTCATCCTCTGTTTGTTTGGTTTTGTTTTTCCTTAATGTACTATATTGCATTTTATTATTATTCCTTAGACATCTGTTCTCTAACCAGAGACAGAAAGGGAGTTGATCTGGATGGTAGCAGATGTGGGGAGGAAGTGGGAGGAGTAGGGAGAGGGGAAAGCATAATCAGAATATATTACAAGAAAAATATGTTTTCACAAAAAAAGATAAAAATGAAGTTTGCACTTTTTTCTTATAATTCCTTTTCTATGTTTAAAAAACATGCCACAAAGGGCGTAAGAGAACTGTTTAAATGTTTGAAGAATATAGGTATCATATTATCAAACTGATGTAAAATTATAAGAATGTCACAGAGCGGTACTCTCTGTGTAGCCAGTCCAATTGTATTCAATTAATTAATGTGTTTTACACAGAAAGGAAAGGGAAAGACAAAAAGAAAGACAGAAGAACAAGAAACAGGGAGTAGGGGAGGGAGGGAGGGAGGGAGGGAGGGAGGGAGGGAGGGAGGGAGGGAGCAAGGGAGGGAGCAAGGGAGGGAGCAAGGGAGGAATGGTGGAGTTTAGAGAAAACATGTCATTGGAAAAGATCTTTATTCACTAGTACTCTGAGTGCCTTCAAGAAAATGACGCCTCAAATCTATAAATTTATTTTCCATTTTAACAATGCTCAGCATACTTTGATGTCAACTGACAAGCTATATATAGAAATGAAAATGTATAGTTAAAGTAAGAAAAATTAATGTATTGTAGATATATTCATGATATGTAAAAAGATGGACAAGATTATTCATCTTCTCTTCAGAAATTAGGCATAATAATTGCAGAAATTTAACATTCACATAGATTGTGTAAACTCCAATAGAAGAGAATTCCCTTAGGCAATGGACTAAAGATACTGGGGTTTTGTCTTTTGGATTCTTCTATGTCTAGAAATATCTACTGAAAACTGTATCATATGCCATGCATGTAACACAGACTGAAGAACTAAAGGGCTTTGCAAAGCATGTTTCCATAAACTATGGCATTTCACGTCAGTGGGTAGGTAGATTGGGGCAGTTTTCCAGACTTCCCTTTCCATGCCATCATAAGCCCATCTTGACTTGCAGGTCCAGAATATCTCTTCACTGTCACTGATTCTGCAAGGTGGATGGAAAGCCTCCAGCCTTCCATATGTTCCCTACCCTTTCGCTGGCAGCTAAGAAGCTTGTATTTCTCAGTGAACTACAGGTTTTGCTCGCGCTGGCATCTCCTAGAAAGCATTGGAATATATAAGAGATGATTTTTAAGCTTGGATCATGCAATTTTAAACATTTCCTTAGGAATTCTGAAGTGTACACAAAGCAAAGAGTAATATGTTCTCTGTATCATTCCCTCCAAAGCACACTGAAATGATGTTTATGTGTATGTCAATCTCCATTTAAATATATTTAGGAAAGAATTGCCATTTTACTTTCTTTAAATTTTTATCTTTCAAAACAATGTTTTGTATCTATTATATATCCAGTAAGTAAAAATAGTGGTTCACCAGATAGCATTGGCAGAACCTTATATATATTTAGGAGACACTGAACTTTAAAACATGAAATTAAAAAATAAACGAGATGCTGCAGGACTTGAGAGAACCAACATAGGTATCACAGGACAGGGATAGGAATGAGGAAATATTGCTCAATAGAAGTGAATTCCGGGAGTAAGAAGCTCTAAGGAATCCTCTTTGTGCAGTGAGTAGAGACAGCAGGAGTGTGCAGGACACTTGAAAGACCCAGGAGAAATAATTTCAAAAGTTTTATCCCCAATGAAGCAATAAAGATATAATAAATACTTAATGTGGCATTGCAAAGTCTATATGTTCCTCCACTAACATGGATACTTTTATATTTTTATTCATTGGTTTAATTAAGCTAAAGCAAATGGTATAGTATTATCTGAAGAAGCAGAGATAAAAGGACTTGGTACAGTGACCAAGAAAGTCTGATGACATTGACATGTGTAGGGGCTAAAGAGTGCCTCCATCTGCAAAGTGCTTACTGTTCAAGCATGTCACCCTGAGCATCATTCCTCATAATCCTGGGTGTGCTGGAATTAAAGGCATGCACCACCACCACCCTACATCACTATTTTGTCTTAGGATCCTGTACTCTGAAGAAGCCAGTAAGCTCCTCAATGATTCGCCTGTAATATAATCTGTTTCCTTAGAGAAAAACCATGAAAATTATATACTGAGAAGTCATTCGGAGAACTAACGGAGCGCTCTGCACAGAGTAAGCTCTCAGCAACGCTAGGCATCATTCTGACTAATATGGAGGGTGTCAGGTCTGTGTTTTAGTTTTAGTTTACGCTGAGTTCAAGGCTCCTACATCATGACTGGCTGCGTGTGATTCAGTTGAGGGGCTTTTCCCACTTCCTCAGTCTCTCTGAAAGTCACTGTACTCGTGACTCTGAGTGACCCTGAACCACATCATGGCTTTCTATTATACTCCAGCTTTATGTTGGATTCTAAACTCTGGAATTTGGCTTTGTTTCCAACTTTTAAAATATATTATTTTACATACCAATTTCAGTTCACTTTCTCTTCCTTCTTCCCACTCCCAACCCACTCCTCAGAGAAGGTGGGGCCAGAGAACACCGGTGAGGCCTCCCATAAAGAGTCAACAAAACCTGTCACTTAACATTGAGGAAGGACCATTGAAGCAGTACCAACCACCCATGTCTAGACTATTTCCATTTTTTTTTTTAACTCAGGAGAAATTGACCTATTTGAATGCTTTAGAGGACTTAAGCCATGTCTTTAAATCCAGACCGTATGGCTGGGTCTGTGAATCTGACCTTGGGACCTGTCTGAAAGCAGCACCTCAGGACAAAAGAGGAAGTTTTGTCTCCTTCATTATGCATAGTTTGGGGTATCACACAGCTCTTTCTTTCCTCAATGTCAAGGTCAACCGGGACCCTCTGAAAGAGATTGTGTGAGTATTTGTCTATAAGAACTAGAAGGTCTGTGTAATCATTAACCTTTACTGTCAACTTGACTTCACTGGAACTCACGTAGGAGATACCTCTTGGTTTTATTTCTGGGTTCTTATAGAAAAGTTTAGCTGAAATAAGAAGATCTGCCCCCATATGAATTGGACCATCTTATCCACAGAGGTCCCAGACTAAAAAAAAAAAAAAAAAAAAAAAAAAAAAAAAAAAAAAAAAAAAGAAGGAAAGAAAGAAAAGAAAGAAAGAAAAACAGAAGAAGCCATCAGCTCCAGCATTCATTATTCTCTGTGTGCTGATGGTGGATGCATTGCAACCCTCTGCCTCTTGTTCCCACCTCCTGGCTTTCTGGCCATGAGGGACAATGTGAGCCCAAACAAGCCCTTCCATGCTTGCTTAAGTTGTTTTCATAGGTTTTCTTTGTTGTTGTTTTGTTTTTTGCCAAAAGAGAAGTAAAAGAAGTAGAATCTCTTCAAAAGCTTATGATATGTCATGAAGTTGGCTTTATTGTTTAAAATGAACACATTGCTCATGGGTTTCATTGATTTATTGATCCTGGATTTGAAGATATTAGAATGATAAATCTTAGCTCTTTGGTTTTATTTAAAGAACTAATTTTCAGAAAATAACTCTATCATTACCAATCAGTCGGGGAAGTCTTAATAATTTTTAGTTTAATATTTTATGTATGATATTATCTGAGCTCTTAATATAAGTTGGGTTGTGATAAATTAGATGTGTTTATCATATAATAGCAAAATCCTGGGTAACGAAAGTTCATTACATTGGCTTTCGGTGTAGGAGGAATTTCATTCCTGCCATGGTAAATTACTATTTAAACATTATCACACTGTAGTACTTCCTCACCAGCTAGAAACCGTGCAGCAGTTTAAGATGCATATCTTCCACAGAGCCTAGTTCTTCGTAAGGGGAAGAAGGCAGTAAACACATAAAAATACAAAAGAACAAATTCTGATTGGTAAAACAAAATAAGACATTCCAAGAAGAGTCACAGTTGTAAAATGCCCAGAACAAACAAGTCTATAAGAACCAATAACAGATAAATTGTGTGTTGGAAAACAAGATAGGGAAGGAAAGAAATAGTAAGTGACCAACCATGTTTAGAAATTAGGGTGTTTTCTTTAGGGACAGATGCTCTAAAATTGATTGTAGTGGTGGGTGTACTAGTATATAAAAATTTAAAATCATAGTACTGATAAAAAATTTTATATACAAATTATGTCTTTGTAAAGCTAATTAAGAATGTATAGGGAAGAAGAATTTTCCAAATACGGAAAAGAACAAGGGTAAAGGGCACTGAGAAAAGACTGAAAGGAGAAAGATTAACAAGGGGGAGAGGTGAAGACCAAGGATGATGGAGAAATAGATAGGGATAGGCATTCACAATTTAATCTCAAAATAATGGCTGAGTTTTCCTTAATTGTGGGGCTTGAAAGAGGCATTAGAGAAGAGGTATAAAGATGGTTTTCTTAACTGACTCTACATTATGGTAAACGGGTTGTGCAGGAGCAAATACTGGAAACAGCCATGTGAGGGCTGTCTCAATAGTGGAGGGAAATGTGAACATCTTGAACAACAGTGTTAGCAAAGGAGACAAGAAGATAGGGACTACAGTTAGGTTTTGGACCAATGATCATTGGGAATGTGGAAAACGGAGATAAAAGTTTCACTGGATACAAAGGTACCATTAAAATATGGGAAAAATTGGTCATGAACAACTTAGTGCTTTACCTACTGATTTACTCTGGAAAAGATGACTGTGCTTTTAAAGGAATATTTCCTGGTCCAGATTTGCTGCCTGCTTCTTTTCATATATATTTTAAGTCATGGAGGGAAAGTTACATTCTTCATTCAACAATTGTTGTTATTTGCTGAAATCTACAATTTGTAGTATTTTTATGAAATTTGTGAGTTTAGCATTAAAACTCAGCTTTAGTCATCAGATGAACAGAACAATAAATATATGAGTATACAAAAGAAAGGCAAAGATGTGGACAAACTCCAAACTCTGCATTTCTATTCCAGATGTCAAAGCACTCTTCAGGTCTCTAATTCCTTTTATCTTTGTTGACTGCAACAAATTTCTTTCTCTTGGCCTAGTTCCACTCCTGTTAGAAGATCTTCTCAGCAAGTATTCCGTGGGTCTAGCATCTCCATTATCGTGGGGTCTCCAAGGTAATCTAGGTTTCAACTTCATAGCTTCCTGCAATTGACCTATTTAAGTCAACATTCAAGGACCACCTTGACACATGACTCAGAAACTTTTCTTTGCTGCTCCTTGATTCTAAAGCCAGAACCATGTCATCAAAGCTGACAAGTCCTGCTGCTTGCTGGAGCTGGAACATAGACCCCTTGTTCAATTACATCTTCACTGGCTTGCTGTTGTCCATGCTTTCTTTCACTGCCTAAATTTGGCTGTCCTTGAACTTGCTTTGTAGACTAGGCTGGCCTCAAACTAAAAGACCTACCAGCATCTGCCTCTGGAGTGCTGACCTTAAAGGAGTTCACCATCATACATGATTCCAAGCTTTTCTTTAATTCGTTTTCATAAATTGGAAACTGCATTGGGTGGGATCTTGCCCTGAGGTCACCACTCTCTTGATTACATTTCTTAATTTGTTTATCTGCTTGAACACAGGACTTAACTCCATTCCCTTTCCTGGTGCTCATTTTCTCCTTAAATTATACATTTTTAAAACAATTTTTACTTTCTCACCTTGCTCCTTTTCATTATAAATCTTTATTACAATTAATACTAACCATTCGACAGAGTCTATACTAGGCTGTTTTGAAATTTCCTTTGCCATTAGAGTTAACCCAAAACCCTTTACTTTAGCCTCAGGCAAACTTTTTGGACACGTGTAAAAAGTCATCATAGCAAAAGACACATCCAACAACTAACATCAGGTACTTAAGTGCCATTGTAAATCACAAACATGTAAAAACCAATACAGTTCTTCTGAGAATTATCAATCTCATAGTAATGGCCCCAAATGTGAGAAACTTAGATGACACTCAAGACAATGAATTCAAATGAGCAATTATAAATATGTTCACGGAACTTGAAGAAGACAGCAATCAATTCTGGAATGAATTCAAAGAAGGCAGAAATAAACTCTCAGGTGAAGTTCAAAAAAAATAAAAATAACTAAATGAAATAAGGAAACAATTCAGGACATGAAAATGGAACTCAGAAAAGATTTGGAAACACTACTAAATTTTTCTCATTTCTTAATCTGTTTATCTCCTTAAACACAGGACTTGTCTCCATTCTACTTCCTGATTTGTTTTTGTTTTTGTTGTTGTTGTTGTTGTTTTGGTTTTTTTTTTTTGGTTTTTTTGTTGCTGTTGTTTGCTCAATTATTTTTTAAATTGCTCATCTTTCTTCTTTTTACTATAAATCTTCATTAGAGTTCAAACTAGTATCTGCACAGAGTCTATATTAGGCTGTTTTTACCCAAAGGATGCTTAAGCATACCACAAAGACACTCAGCTATGTTTATAGCAACTTTATTTGTAATGGTTAGAACCTGGAAGCAACCAAGATGTCCCTTAACTGATGAATAGATAAAGATATGTGGTATATTTGCACAGTGGAATATTACTTGGCTGTTAAAAACAGTGACATCAGGAAATTTGAAGGCAAGTGGATGTAACTAGAAAAAGTCATCCTGAATGAGGTAACTTAGACTAGGAAAGACAAACATGCTACATATGCATTCATAAGTGGATATTAGCTCTAACATAAAGGATAACGATGCTACAATTCAAAGACCCAGAGAAAGTAGGTAACAAGGGGGGTTCAAGGGGTGATACCCAGATTTTCCTGGGCAGGGGAAATCGAAGAGATTTTGTGAGTGGACAGACAGTGGGTGGGGATGGGAACATAAGAGATCTATAGTCTATCCTATCTGTGGGATGTGCTAAGGAAAGCACATCTAGAGATTGAGAGAATGACGAACCAATGGTTGATCTGGCCTAAAACCATGCGAAGAGAGTAAACTCACCTCCGACACTGCCTAAAGCACCAGGACCCACAGATTGGATGACCCAGAAACCTAGGATAAAGATTCACCTTTATCACACAGGAAACAATACTTAGTAATAGCACCAGTGAGAGAGTGAAATGAAGAGATTGACTCTACTGAGTAAAAATTGTTGGCTGAAATCTAATCAAACCAGAAAATTTTGCATATATTCTATTAGCTGATTTACGACAGTCCATTTTTTTATTATAAACGAAGTTTTGTAGAGTCAGGAGAAAGAAGTAAGAACTGGATAAAAATAAAGGTAGTGAAAATTAGGCAACATTTAGCTCATGTCATGATAGAAAAATATTTGTGGGCCAGACTTCCTCAGGCATTAAATCAGCTGTCCTCACACGTCAGCAATCCTGAACTCCCCTAGGCCTTTTGCGTTAAAAATTCAAGCTCCCCCAGGCTGGAAAGAGGCTCTATTGTTCAGAGCAATTGCTGCTCCTAGCAGAGGACACACCACTTGCCCCAACATTCTGCCTCTTCAGTTCCAAGAGAACTGATACCCTCTTCTGCCCACATGAGGTGGATTCATACACACGAGCCAACACTTGTGCACGTAAATAAAATAAGAATGGTAATTCAGACCCCCTCTGCTTAAACCCAGACTATCTGAGTAAATACAGAAAAGGTCTTTCAACACACCCCTTGTCTGATCTGTTTGTGTTCTAAAGAGTTCGCTTTAGAAAATACATATTTCAGTAAAAAGAAAAAAATACTTATATATGTATATGACTAAACAATCTTGTATTTCTTTTCTTTTCTTTTTTTTTTCAAATAGGTTCTCACGATGTAGACCCAGCTGACCTAGAAAACATTGTATAAACCAGGCTGGCCTTGAATTCACAGAGATTTGTCTGCCTGCCTTTGCCAACTACATGCTGAATTTAAAGGCATATACTACTATGTTATCACTTTATATATTGTATTGTATGTATGTATGTATGTGTGTGTATATGTTTATTTATTTTTGGAAATTGAAATAAAATTACATCATTTCTGCTTCCCTGTTCTTCCTCTAATTCTTCCATGTGCCCTCTCTTGCTTTCTTTCAAGTTCATGACCTCTACTTCTTAGTTTTTACCATGCTGGATTTTGTTAATGAATTGTTTTGTGTCACCTTTCAGGGTTCAAGCACATGGATGTGCTGATGTCACTCAATTGTGCTTCATAATTGAGTAGGAAGTGCACTGAAGGAGCAGACCCTGGACATCTTGGCTTCTCTCATCCTAAAATGAGATATTGATGAACCAGCCTGCCTCCATTTTAACCTTAAAAGCCATCCTATAGTAAAGACAAACTAGGTTCGTTCTTGTTTATGATTAAATCTCTGTTTCTCAAGGACTGGGCTATGCCCCACCTGTAACCTTACTACAAATATTTCTCACTACCTTTTCCAGGAAACAACAGCCACGCTTTTGTTTCAAAAAGTTGTCATGCCCATCTTGCAACCCTACCTTTGTTACAAAAGGTTATTATTATGCCTACCTTGTTTTGACTACCTTGCTATAACCATCTTGTTAGGCTCTAACCACCCTCCCTTTTTGCCAACCAAAACTCTCATTTGGAAATTTCCTACCCCTAAGCTATAAAGGCCCTTATTTCCTCATGTCTGATCCTGACCTCTTAAACCCTGCCTTAGGGGGAGGCAGTCAATGCACACTACTAAACAGATTGCTTTAATTAATTTCACCATGATGATTTCAAACAGTGGTCTTTCTTCTTGCATCTTTGGGATTAATAATACATGATTAACTTTTTGTCACTGTATCCTTGTCTGGCAAAAGTTGATAATAAGGACTCATCTAGATGTCTTTTAAGCTGCAGGCTATCCAGTATCAACATGTAACTAGTACTTCAATTACTCTGTCAGAAAATATTGCTCACTCCCAAGAAAAATACCGTTAGGAAGAATTCAGCGGATACATTCTTTGAGCTTGAGAAGACAGCAGCATTTAAACTGTAGATAAATCTTCTTGTGGAAGAAGTGGGACCTATTTAAAATGCAATGTTAAATAAAGGTTATATATAGCTGGAATTTTTTACATAATTAGCTATAATATATAGACCATAATTTCTATTAACAAAATATTTGGGGGGGGGCTAAAGAAGATAGACGAAATTAAATTCCCACTGACACTTTTGCATGCCACTCATTACTTCCCATTGATTTTTATATCTATAATTTTCTAAGATATTATTTCATTTAGTGTACAATTCACACACTGAAGTTCAGAAATAATTGAATACTACTTGAACAGTTTAATGTTGCTTGAAATGTTATAAATTGGATAATACAAAATTAAAATATTTTAAGGAATTATACATTTAACTGGACTAAATAAATTGTACTTCATTTCATAGTTGAATTCTTAACTGCATGCAGCATATGAGAAACTGTCAGAACTTGTGACCTTTTGCATGTCTATAAGTATTTAATGCCTTTACTTGCTACAAAAACAGCATTAGATTTGATTTCAACAACAGTCAAAATCAAACAATTTTAAGATAATACACAGCTAAAGTATGCAGATAGAGATAACATGAGTTATATCTATTAAAATGTTGCAGTGGAATTTTGAGGTGTGTTATCAAGAATCCTGCTAAAATAGGTCAAAGAAAAGTCTAGTTTTCAGTGTTATTTTATGCTATTGTTTCTTCGATCACCATAGAGATAAAAAATGTGAGCCCATTCTACTTTGTCTGATGGTCAGAAGGTTTGCGCTTATTCAAAGTTGTTAACAAGTGTGGCCACACACCCCAACATAGTATGTAGTTGCTTGGTGTTTTTGACATTGGGATGGCCCACAGAAGTAGATGTGTTCCACTCTGACCAACGGTCAGAATTCAAGCATTCTTCTGCTCCTTCTTTTGAAATAGGAGGTTTGACTTAGGAAATGGCTGCCTGCCAGATATTTGGTCTAGGGTATTTTCTCTGCCCCAAACATCAACTACTTTTCTCAAGAAATAATGACTTGATGTCTCAAAGTATTGAAGCAAGTCCCTGTTTGTCTTGTGTTATGTCCTTCCAAGGTAAGGTTTCTCATCGTAATTAAGAAGCCCTTGTTTGTCCTGTGCTAAATCCTACATAAAGAATAAGTTTTGTTTGCCTAGTGTTAAGTCCTTGCAAAACAAGATTTGTAATTAAGAAGTTCTTATTTGTTCTGTGTTAAGTCGTAGTTAAGGAATGAGCCCCTGCTTGTCCTGTGTGTCAACCTTGTAAACCTCAGTAAATAAGGTTTCTATGTGTAATTAAGAATAAGTTCCTGTTTCTTAGCTCTGATGTAAACTGCTTGTAACTTTATTCGCTTGATGCATATCATTGCCTTTGTTCCTTCTATTTTCATTGTATCCTTCTAACAATGTGTAACAGCCTTGCCCCTGTAAACACGGAAGCGAGGCAGCTGGCAGACTAGTCCAAAGTGTACCCCCAAAATACATCTTGCTTGAATTGGACAATCATGGACTTGGTCTTTCTACTCACAAATCTCAGGTTTAACAGTTTCAGCGGTTTAGAATCCATGGTGGCCAAGCAAAGGAGGAGATGAAAGCTCACACATTCATTCACAATCAAGAGGCCAAGGCAGACACAGGGAAATGTGTGAGTCTTCTGAACCCCAAAGCCCACCTCTAGTAACACAGTGGCTACAACAATGTCATACCCAATTATTTCCGAATTGTTCTAACAATGGGGAGAAAGGCAAGTATTCAAAGCCTATGTGGGCTGTTCTCATTCAGCCCACTGCACATTCTTCCTTCCAAACAAAGCCAGGATGTCATTGCATATGTGAAAGAAGAATTAATAGTAATAGGGCATACAGAAACAACCTATGCTAAAGTCATGGAAACTGTGAAATATTCTGTTTATTTATCACTATCAGAGACAAAGTGATTTGAAAGGTTAGCTATACATGCAAACATAGATTTAGCCTTACTACTATTCTAAGATTAGGAGTAGAAGACTCACTCACTTTTACATCTTGTTTAGATGTAGAAATACAAATCTTGACTTTTCAACATTCTTCCAAGATATGCTAGCAAAGATATTCTAACTATTGCAAACATGAAACAATTGAGAAAACATGGAAAAGGAGAAAGAAAAAGAGACAGATGAGAAACAAAACATAGGTCCCTTGTTACCATGTTTTCCTGAGCACGCATCCTAGATGCTAAGTTTAGAATTACCATGCAGACTAAAACCAAATAACAAACCCAAAGCTCCTTCTTCCTGGCATAAATTGTTCTCAAAACTTCTAAACCTAGTGTCTATTTTAACTGTACCAACTCTTGAAGGAGAGTTTGGCTTAATTTATTTTCTCTTATCCAAAGACACTTAAGTTAATCATTATTTATATAGAAATGTATACTATTATGTATCACAATTACCTGTTATTATTTTCTTGTTAAATTCAAATTCTAAATTTTTATATTAGATATTTAGATATCAAAGAATTAAATTTGAGAGCAGAATTTTGTTTGATTGTTTGCTTCCAACACATACAGAATCAAAAAGTGTAGTGTCTTTATTTAGATTATTAATAAAAGAAGTGGAGAGCATAGCCAATAATGAAAGGAAAAAAGCATACAAATAAAGCCACCATTCTTTCACACATATTAAAAAGAAATTTAATATGAATCCTGGTATCTGTTGAAAAGATAGCCTAACATATAGTGATTGCATATCAGATTATAAGTTATATATGAACATCTGTTAGAAATATAATTAAAGTATCAAACAATACATTGTCAACTACAATGATTCATTCTTCTCTTTAAATAGACCATGGACTATTATCCAATAATTATTATGGTCAATATGTTCACAGATAATAGGTTGTTGGAAAACAGAAAGAAACCAAAAATTTATCTAGTGTCCTTGTTTTACATATAATCATTTAAATATAGCAACTCATTGGTACATCTGTACTCACACAGCTATTGCTTAAAGTGAATTACATCAAACATCTACCTTGAGCAAAAATAAATTATTCTGTTCAGTAATTTAGGATAGAATGATTTCCATAATAATTATGTCTTCTTTTTTCTAATTCATATCTGACTCAAAATAAATAATGTACAGACATTATAAGCTTAATTAGCTTTGAAAAACAGAAAAATAGACATTTAAAGTGACATGGAATCAGAAAACAGTATTCTTTGTAATTTTTTTGCTAAGTCCTGCTCTTTATTCTGTGACATTTCAATATAATTAAAGAGAAGAGAAATTAATATGGTACAAGCTACCACCTTGGACTTGAAGATAAAAATGCCTATTAGTTTCAAAGCAATTCAAAATAGCTTAACTTGTTCTTAATAAACGAAAATTGAACTCTATGAGTATACAAACCTGTTGTCCAAGACCTTCAGCAACTTCTACGAGATGTAAATTAATCAAACATATTATGTATTTAGCTATTTTATGGTGAACATTTCTGGAGAACCAGAGTGGTGATAAAAAACAAAAAATAAAAGACTGTTGCTCAGAGCTTGAAAAAATAGAACAGATATCCAAAGACAGAGAAGCCACTTGACAAAAACATATAGATGTGCTGGATAAAGAGATGAGCTGCAAATATGGGAGTATGAGTGTTTTGAAAGCCTGGACAATGTGACAAATCTCACGGTTTTATCAATGCAAATTCTTTTCTTGTTTATAGTGTAAATCAGTGGTGGATACAGAGTGGTCTCTGACATCTCTCTAGGTAATGTGTAGGTCAAATTAATTTTTCTATTAACATAAGAATATGTTTATTCTTCCATGGTGATATTTTTATGAATGATGCAATAGTAGTGGTAGGTAAAATTGCTGACTGATTAGAAATAATCAAATCAATGATTGCTCTAGTGTATACTTAAAGATGAGAAGTTTCTGCACCCCGATAAACCTATGCACCAATGCAGCAATCCAAATCAGATCAAATCAATCTAAGCTAGAAAAAGTTCAGGTTTATTGAATAAAATGCTCTCAGATGGTCTCTCCCCGACCTGCCACAGATAGGAGACAGGAAAGAGAGACCCAAAAACTACATGTCTGTTTTTGGGGGGCAGTTTAAATACCTTGTGGGAGTGGTCTTGAGCTTCTTTGGGGAGAAACCCTGTTTGGCATTTGGTGGGCTTTCTGAGATGAGGCAGGGTTTGGGGAGACCAAGAGGGGGAGGGGAATTGATTTGGAGCTTCCACCAGAACATCTCAGACTCTTTGGGTGTATGGATACCAGGGGCTAAGGTGGGGCTCCCACCAGAACAGTAGTCAACTTATTTTCAGTCCCATAAACTCTCATAACAAAACAAAATGTTAACTTAAGATTGTGCTAGATAAAGAAGCAGAAGATTAATTAAACTTTATCTCTGTGAGTTATTTTTTCAAGATTCTGTGTGAGTGAATATGTCACACACTAAAGACATGTTTATAATCAACAATGGTGGTAGTCTGAAGACAAACCATTACAGGTTGGGTTTTATCTGCTTTTGTTTTTCTCACATAGGACAACACATAGTTTGTCTGATAGACAAATTATAGTTACAAAGAATTGGTTGTCTATCAATTATTTTCTCAAAATTGGTTTATAGATCCTGTAACCTTAAATACATCACCTGGTAATATTCGTTGCCAATAACAGTATCTGAGGTTTCCTTTTAAAACCAGGCTTTTGGAAAATCAGTGTTCACCCTCCTGACATTAACTGCTTCAAATTCATTAAAGATTGTTCTAATGAGATCATAGACGATAATAAACACAATCTTTAAAAATATTTCATGATGAAATTATTATTTAGAAGATGAGAGTAATCCACAAATACATGTATAACAACATTTATAGCCACCCTATTCACAAAACAGCCAGGAAATAGAAACAACCTACATGTTCTTCAACAGAATGGATAAGGAAAATATGGTACATATACACAATGGGATACCATTCAGCTGTAAAAATATGAAATTTAAAACTATATAGATGAAAAATATTATATTCAGTGAGGTATCACAGACCCAGAAAGACAAATGTAAGATGTCCTCTCACCTGTGGTTCCCAGCTCCAAATACTCAGATGTGAGTATGCCACATGGAGAAACCACAGAATCAGGAACCATAGGTGGAAGCTTGGGAAGGTAACAGGGGATACTGGTACTCTGAAGGGGGACACAGAATAACAGGGAGGGGCACCAACTGGAGAGGAGTGAGGGATGCCAATACAGATGAAGAAAGGACTAAAGAGAAACATAATACAGAGGTTGTTGGATAAAGCCTCAAGGAATTCTATTATCTGTTCACTTAAAATTAAACACAATCACAATACCCCCTCTCTCCATACACACACACACACACACACACACACACACCTAGAGTCACACAGACACAGACACACACACCAATAATAATCAAAGAAAATTAAGCTATCAACTTGAGGAGGGGCAGCATAGGAGGGTTATGGGGAAGCCTTGTTGGTAGGATCTGGAGGGAAAAAGGGAAGGAAGGAAAGTGATGCAATTGTATTTCTATTAAATACTTACTGAATTAAAACACAGTTGTCATAGCTTCTCTGAGTAGGGTTATAATAACGGCTCTGCCCTGGTGAGCACAATTTTGCTATTTTTTGTTATTATTTAAGCATATCAGGCAGCAAAATATGCCAGAAAAACAACTGAAGATGACTCGGAATAACAAAGAAATTTCAAAGAGGGTTACTGGGTTTATCGACATAGTCAAGGGAGGGGGTCCTAATGCCCAGGAGTCATTGGTCAATATAAAATAAACATAAACTCCATGAGGGTTTTTCAGTGAGTTTTTTGTTTCTATTTGCTTGGCCTTTTTTTGTCTTATTTGTTTTCTTTTTCTTTGTGTTTTGATTTTTGTTTTGTGAGATTTTAGAGAGAGAACAGAAAATTGGGTGGGTAGAGAATATCTGGGAGAAATTGAGAACAAAATAAAATCAAAATACATTTATTATATGAAATTTTTGATAAAAATAATACAATGTACAAAAGTGATAAAATAATCTACTTGTGATTGAGAAAGGATTTTCAATCCAGCTTTTTCTATAGGACATGTGGTTTTAATGATGTCACCCATATAGGCTTATATATTTGAATGTTAGGTTCCCAGATTGTTGACTGCTTGAAGGAAGGATTGAAAGGTATGATATTATTTGGGAAGGTGTGCCACCGTGGGTGGATTTTGTGGTTTCACAAGTCTATGCCAGGCCTTTTTCCTCTCTCTCTCTCTCTCTCTCTCTCTCTCTCTCTCTCTCTCTCTCTCTCTCTCTCTCTCTCTCTCTCTCTCCCTGTAACATATCAATCATGAATCAGATGTAAACTCTCAGCTGCTGCTATCAAGAGTGCTTGCTGCCATGTTCCTCACCATGGTGATCATAGACTAACACTTTGAAACTATAAGCAAAACCACAATCAATTAGACGTTTTCTTTCATCAGTTTCCTTGGTCATTGTGTCTCTTTTACAGCAATAAAGATGGAAAATGACTTTCACAGGCAAGTGGGCACCATAAATATTTGATTCATGGAAAATGAAGTGAATATACTTTCTAGAAAGGAAATGTGATGAAATTTGTTGGATTTTTGTGGGTTTTTTTTTTCTGGCCTCACTAATTAAGTTGTTGTAAGCTACTGGCTTCTGTTTTCTGTGTTTTCCTGTAATCTTTCATGCTTTGTAGAGATTGTAATGAAAACATCTGTCCCCCGTCCTCGCTACTGTGTTCTAATCCCAACTGAGATTATATGAGTGCTCAATTAATGTTTCCATGCCAAAAATAATTGAAGGCTGGAGATGAAAGTTGGGAGTAAGGGGAAAATATTAAATTTTTCTAGCCTTTTCTGAGTCAACCGATGGAGACACTCCATAGTCAAAGGAAGGACAAATGAGACCTCACCTGTCCTCAAATATAAACCAAACCAGACCTAATAAAATAAAAATTAAATAAAAAATAATAAATAAAATACATAAAATAAAATAAAAAGGTGTTTATTGAAGGGGAAAGTCATTAGAAGGCAGAAAAGAAAGATGAGGAAGAGAATAAGAACAGAGGCGCATGGTTGTGTTTACATATATAGTTTCTCTAAAGTCTTGTGTAGTGGCTGGAAAGATGGCTTAGTAGGTGGTGTATACCTTTAATCCCAGCACCTGGGAGATGCAGGTGGATGCCTGGTCTACAAAGTGAGTTATAGGACAGGTTCCAAAGCTACAGAGAAAGCCTGTCTCAAAAAACAAAAAACAAACAAACAAAAAAAGAGCACTTGTTGCTGCTTCAGAGAGAATTCTTTTCCAAATCACCTACTAAGTGATTCACAACATTTTGTAACTCAATTCCAAATGATCTGATGCCATTTTCTGAGCTCTGAAAATAATGGATATGTGTAATGAGGAGCTGCGGGCAGGCTGCATTCCGCTGCCCAGTTCCCAGCCACCTGGCTCCTGCAAGGCTAGCTTTACACCCGAAATAACAACACACAAACTATATTCTTTTAAATACTGCCTGGCCCATTAGTTCCAGCCTCTTACTCACATCTTGATTAACCCATATTTAATAATCTGTGTAGCACTCCGAAGTGGTGCCTTACCGGGAAGATTCTAGCATATGTCCATCTTGGGCTGGAGCTTCATCGCGACTGTCTCACCGAGGAGAGGCAGGGCAATTGTCTGAGCCATCTACCTCACTTCCTTCTTCCTGTTCTGTCTACTCCACCTACCTAAGGGCTGGCCTATTAAATGGGCCAAGGCAGTTTTTTTATTAACGAATGAAATCAACACAAACAGAAGACTCTCCCACATCAGATATGTATGTGGTGCATATACATACAAGCATGGCTGTTCTTAGTTATGAATTTGACTTCATCTGAAATTACCCCAAAACCCAAGTGCCTGGGTATATCTGTGAGGATCTCTTTCTTAATGAAATGATTTGAAGTAGGAAGACCCATTTTAATCTGGATCTTTTGAGGGGGGAAGATAGATTCACCTTGAATCTGGACCACACCTTCTGGTGGCAACCTCTATAAAGCACACAGAAGAAGGAAGTTTTTTTCTGTTTGCCTGTTTGCCCTGATTCTGGCTGGCAAGTCCAATCCTTCACTGGCATTAGAACCTACTTCTCCAGGATTCCAGTGTATACTGAAGACCAGCTGAGATAACCAGCCTTGTGAACTGAACCACTACTGGATTTGTAAATATTTGTTGGTAGACAGCCATTTTTTGCACAACCAGTATCACAGCTTATAAACTATTCTAATAAATCCCATATGTGCCAATTCCATCACTTCTGTTCCTCTAGAGATCCCTGACTAATACACAAGCCAAGGACTTGCATGTCAAGGTTGTGGGTTGAAAAGAATTAGAATGTACCATAGCTTGGGGATTGCCATTAAACAGACTTGGTAGTATTCATGCTAAAAGTGTTCTTGGTGAAATGGACACAGAGAATCAACTTAGAGGTCTCCATGCAAAAACAGCTCAAAGTTGACTAACTCCTTATTGATCTAGGAAGCAGAGTCACCCCATAGCCAGCGTTAATTTTTGGCTGGGCCAGCATGTAAGCATGCTGCAGCAAAGCATGACTGGCTCATGAGGAACTGTAAACATGAGAAGGGAGGAAACATGAAATCTGTCTCTTTGTTCTTTAATGTTCTGCCATCTATCTTAACAACATCATAATCGTGGGGACCACCTAGACGTGTATGGCTGTGGTCCAGAACTCAAATAAATTTATCTGATGATTCTTATCCTGCCTGTATAGAGTCAGAAAAGCTTATTCATTAAATTTGCCTCTATTCCATCCTTTTTGCTTCTTTCTTCCCTTGAAACTTCTCTCTTTTACCTTCGTAGCTCTCCCACTGCCATCATTATTAATTACTCCACGTATGTTGTGTTGTAAAAAGGATTCTCTGTAAAAATGAATGTGCTTAATTTTCATCACAGAATTGATAGGTACTGGAGAAACTCCCAAGTATATTAGCCTGATAGAGGACATTCAGCAAGGGAAAAGCAAGAAACTAGAAAAAGTAGTGAGCATCTTAATACGCTACCATGCAATCATCACAGATTTCGGTAGGTGGTAAATGCCTTGTTGTCCTCTCAGTCTATTGATGTAAGCATTCTATCAGCCATGTTACATCATTTGACAGAAATAGTTCTCCTTGGAAATGAATAGAAGCAAATAATGTTTAATAAAATGCATTGCACTAAAATTAAAATTTCAAAACCTGCCGTCTTTTCCCAACACTTTATGTACAAGAAAGCATAACTCAATTTGATGTGCCCAGGTTGACTGAACATGGCAGACAGTGTCTGTGTGCTTTAAATTTCTCCAGTAAGTCACACTTCCTGATGTACTAGAGTTGAAAAGGAAAGATACATTTTTTTTCAGTACATTTCGAAGAATAGGAAATATAAAAATATTTTCAAAGTCAAAGTCCACCGAGTAAGACAAGAAAAGTCTAATTTTTCTGGATCAATTCAAGTAAAGAATAAATATATTCAGTTCAACCCTGTAATTCTGTGACTATCCAAAAAGAAAGGGTGCTGTTTGGACCAAAGAGAAACCATGACTGAAAAAATATGTTTCCAAACGTCAAGACATAAACAGATTTATGTATTTTTAGAAGTACATTATTTTCCAACCTTTGATGAGCAAACAGCAGGATCATTATCTACCCAGTGAATATGAACAATTAGAGATGTGTGATGCTAGACACCAGAAACTGAACTATGTATCCTCATTTCTAAAATTATTTAAAATGATTCAGAGATATGATTTAGAAAAATGCTTATGGAAATGTATTTGGTTTCATTTCCTTAGTTGTGATAGTTCTATATTAAACACTTCCAAAGATTCAAATAGTCAAATCAGTCAAATAAAAAACAATTTTAAATATTCCTATGGATTGGTTAGGAACTAAATTAAAAATTGAAGAAAATATACAGTTTTGGTAATAGGAATCTCCCGATCATGACTTGAAGTATGTTTATTTTTCTTATGAAACTAGCATGTAGAAGACATCAATATATTACATTTATGCATTCCTTCAAATCATACAAAATATGTAAATCTTTTACATTTTAAAGATGAATATTATACTGTATAGCCAGTTGTATACAACTAAGTAATCTCCTTTAAAATATTTAGTGAACTCACAAAACAAAGGTGTGTGTGTATGTAAGTTTTAAAAAGTATTCAGGGATCTCTTTTAATTGCGGTGAGGAAATCACTAGAACTTATTATTCTTGCTTAATTACAATTTTAAGCCCATTGATTAGTCAACACTTCACTCTTTATCCACCCTTTTATTTTGACTTTTGAGTTTAACTATTTAAAGTACTTCAGAGGATCATGCACTGTGTGTTTTCTGATTGGCTCCTCATGCTATTTTAAAGGTTCAACCATGTAGCCACATACTAAACCATTTTGAGTCTAAATTGTAGTCATTTGTGAATGTTTTCCACATTTTCTATATTATTTACCTGTCAATGGGCAAAGATGATTTGCGTTAGTCACAATGCGTAACCCTTCAAGAAAACATGAGACGTAGGAAATCTTTTTGAGATCCTAACCTCTATTTCTAGGGTAGTACTCAGAAGTAAGTTTTCTAGGTCACACGGCAATTCTATTTTTAGGTTTTGAGAAGTCATACCTTTTCATATTCACTAGCGAAATGTAGGTTTAACTTATCTCCATCTCCTTGCCATGACTTGAATTTTTTGTTGTAATTTTTTAGCAGTCATTTTCATATACATGAGGTGATTTATTTTAGTTTGAATTTTAATTTCCCTGATGATTGGTGACATTATTCATATACTTGTTGGTCATTGGTTCCTCTCTGGACAAAAGTATGTTCCAAGTTTTGAATCTATACTTGAACTGGGTCTTTGGTTTCTTCTCCAGTGTCACAAGGTTACTACAGATTTTAGAATTATCCCATTTTCAGATCCATGCTTTAAAGACACATTCTCCTCTTTCATGACATATTCTCTACTCTCTTGCCTAATTTTTTTATTCTGTGTCATTTTTCAGTTCACCAAAACTTCATGAATTTCTTTCTTCTGTATTGATTCTCTACTCATGTTTTATTGGACAAGTACTAGGAATTAAAACCAGGTTTTCTGGAATGCTAGTCACCAAGTTTATAATCCCATCAATGAGTTTAAGCTTTTTAAAATATTCTTTCATTCCCCCACATTTTTAGAGATTCCCTTTTCCTCCATATCTACCCTACGTTAAGTCCTTTCTTAAAATGCAAACCATAAACCTTATGTAACAAAAAATACCCCAAACCTATAAAACAAGATAAAATATCACCAGGAAAAAAAGTACAAAAAAAAAATCCTGTGGAGTCTATTATTTGTTGATCAGCTGTTCCTGAGAATGGGTTCTACCTTGGAGTTGTTGATATACCCAGTGTCATTCAATAAAACTGATTTTCCCTATCTCAGGAGGTATAAAATACACTTACATTGTTAACCTTGCCCCTAGTAGCTAGCTTTTTATTCATTCATACATTTTTAATATAAAAATAAAACAAAAACTATCATATCAAAGTCAGACATGAAAGACCAACAGAAGGAAATCAGAAGAAAATTACAAAACAAAAAAGTGCACACAAGAGTCAGAAACCCACCTAGTTCACATACTCAGAAATCCCTTAAAAATTGAAAACCATAATAAAAAAGCAGAGGAAGTGGTACAGACTGGTGCAGGCCCTATGGATGTGCTTCAGTCCCTTTGAGTTCATATGAACTTTGTCCATGTTAATTTAGGGACTTTGTTTTTTTGATTGCCTGTATTTTCAGCATCATGTCTATAAACACTGCCAAGAACAATGTTCTGAGGCTTTTAGCCTCTGCTTTTCTAGTGGTTTTTATAGAAATCTACATAGTCAATGCAATCCTTATCAAAATTACACTGTGAATTTTACTGGAATTTATAAAAACTATGCTACAATTCATATGAAATAACAAAGAACCATAAAGCTCCAAATTAATCCCGAGTGAGAACAGAATAGACATTACATTTCATGATTTCAAAATACACTGTAGTGTTAACAAAATACTATGTTAGTGTCAGAGGTCACAGATTTTTAGATTTTAATTCAAAATAAAAGGAAACTAATCGTTGTTTCCTGTAGATGATTTTTTTTGGATTGTCAGTTCCTGAATATTGACATGGAGACTTTTTATTAATTATAAATGTTTAATCATACTTTAGGCTTTTTTCCCAGCTAGCTCTTAAATTATATAAATTAATCCATTTGCAATAATTTATGTTCTCCCTAGAGATTTGCTATCTCTCCCCATTTGTATAGACCCTACTTCTTCCACATCTTGCTGGTGAAGTCACTGCCTCTCAGATGCTTCCAAGAGTTCCAATTTTAAACTGAGACAGTGCTTTTGTTACCCAGCTACTCAGACCTGAATAATTACACAAAACTTTATTAATTACATTACTGTATGGCTAGTGTCTTAGGAATTTCCTAGTTAACTATAACATCTTAAATTAATTCATCTCTATTAATTTGTTTATTGCCACTAGACTGTGGCTTACAGGTAAGGTTCTGGCATCTTTCTCTTTTGGCAGCTACATGGAGTCTGCCTAACTTCACCTTCTTTCTCCCTGCATTCAGTTTAGTTTTCCTACCTACCTATATTCCACCTTGCAATAGGCCAAAGCTGCTTCTTAATTAACCAATGTTAGTAAAACATATTCACAGCACACAGAGGGAATCCTACATCATCTCCCATTTTCTGTCTAAGTAAAAAGGAAGGTTTTAGCTTCAACATACTAAAATTACACATACAAAACAGTTATTAAGCAAGAATTATAGTTTAATATTTAGTTCATTTACATTTGGCAAATTAAAAAAATTCTATCATTTCTATCTTTATGAATCTAAAGTTTTATATCTAATTTTATCTTTTATCATAACTAAGGAAAACTATGATTGTAACTATGTAGTTTTCAACCCCATCAAAGCCCCAAGAAGGGTATAATATTACTTAAGTAAACATAAACAGGAAGTGCATTATAAGCAGTTTCCACAGTTCTAGAAATGACAGAGACATCTTGTTGCCTGGACAGTCACTCGAAGTTCTTCTGTAATGTTGCAGCACCTGTCTTCAGACTATGGGCCCATAGTATGTGGCAGACTTTTCAGTGAAGCAGGAAATTTGAAAAATCTGTTCTGCCTTGAACTGGCAAAGTTCGTCAGTTGCTTTCTTCTTTGTCCTTCATAATGTCTGGCAGTTTCTTCCTTGAAGCAGGAACCCTGAAGGATCATCCCATCTTTTGGAAAGTTCAGCAGTCACTTTTCTGTATGTCCTGTGTATCCAGTTCATACAGCATACCATCAAGCAGTCCAGGCAAGAGCAATTTCTTGCCCAAATGCCTAGCCTTGTCACATTGAAGGCAAATTCCATAGTTAGTTTCTTCAGTGCCTGTCCACCTCTCTGACATAATTAGGTGCTGCCAGAAGCAGACATGCCTCACTGTTGACCAAAGTCTAAATTCTTAAAACATTTAAACTGCCATATTCTATAGGTCTTTGAAAGTCTGAAGAATCCCTATCCATCTGAACTATCTCTGTATACCTAGAAAACCTAACTAGCAAGATTATAGCTTGACTATTACAGATGACTCTCTATTAATCCATAATTTTAATTATTCAATATATCTTTAAATGGGCTTTATAATCATAATACAATACCTGAACAAGAGTAGAAAAATACAGATAACAAAATTGACCTTAAATATACATATAACAAAATTGACCTTAAATCAATAAACTAAAATTCCATACCAATGTAAGTATTCATTTCTATATCACATCCTTTTATTTCTATAGAAAACCTTGACTGTGATCCTAACTATTTAGAATCAACCCCTTTACATGAAAATAAACATTCATAAACAATCATTTTTGGAATTTTGGCATAGTTTTATACAAACTGCTTCCAGTTGTTTGATGGATAAAGTATTTTTAGGGTTCATGGAGACTTTTTGGGGGATCTTTTTCCATCAAACCACATTAACCTGGAAGGAATTCACAGGTTCTCATCTTCTGTGGAAACAAAAGCAGAGCCTCTTTTACAAAGAAATATATCCTTAGACTTAAATTTTGAAGTCAAGATACCTTTAAAATATATATGTTGGTTTAGCTTAGCAGCCCTCAGAATCAAGTATCTCTCTGCAGTCAAAAAAATCAAAGAAAACACAAAAATATGCATAATACAGACTTATTGTGCATTTTCCATCTTTACATGGCTTTCTTATATTACTTTTTCTGTCTTTTTGAAGACTTTGTTTTATTTTTTAAAACTGTTCATTTCTGTCTATACCCATTCCCCTCTCTCTTCCAAGCCTACAGATATTTTTTAAACACACTGTGTCTCATTTAGAGATCTTTTATATCTAAATCTGTCTTATTGTGTATCTGAAATCCTGGTAAACAGTGTAATCACAGAGCCCCTTGATGTTGGCTTTGCCTCTCTCGGCCTTTTAGCATGGTAAAGGTACATTTATCTCCAGCTCTGGGACCACCAGATGGGAGACAGACTCACCACCTCAACTCTGGGATGCACCGTGCAGCACCTTTTTTGTCTGTGTAAAAGCTAAATCTGCCATGCAGCACATTGCATGGCCTGGAAATGTATTTGTGTATAGCAGCAGGAATCTGCCATGCTGTCTGCCTGTGTATGCCTAGCACACCTGATCCAGCAGGTTGCCCAGACAAGAAGTGCTGGAGGAGTCCAAGTACTCTCAGCTACTTTCCTCCTCCCACCAAGCAGGCTTACAAGCACCCAGACTGAAGTGGGTTGGATCACTTGGGCTTCTTTCTTCAATTAACCCTTTTTTTTTTTTTTTTTTTTTTTTGGTTTTTCGAGACAGGGTTTCTCTGTAGCTTTGGAGCCTGTCCTGGAACTAGCTCTTGTAGACCAGCCTGTCCTCAAACTCACAGAGATTCACCCCCCTCTGCCTCCTGAGTGCTGGGATTAAAGGTGTGCACCACCGCCGCCCATCTTATATTATTTACTTTGTTGTGACTGTCTATACCCATTTTCTTTTGTTTTTCAGCATTTAAGCACATTTTAAGGCCTACTATCCCTGTTAATAGGATTTCTCTGTACCTGGCTTTCTGTACACCTTGGCTTTAAGAAAATGTTGCAAAAAAAAAAAATGTTGCAATACCCTTCTGTGCATCCTCAGGCTTTTTCTATGGCTCAGCTTAGAACATGACTCTGGAACCTCTCTCTGGCTTCCTCCAGTCTGTGAGAGCAGAGCCTCAAGTCCAAAGACACCAGGTAGAAGCTGCTTCTACCTCCCATAGCTCAAGGAAGTTGTTGGGCTGTGCTGCAGCATGTTTTTCTTCCTTGCTTCGGACTCCATGCTGGACACCAAATGTAGACTGGACTTTCTTTGGACTCCAGATGCTTAATAATGACATAGAGACTTTTTATTAATTAGTAAAGCTTGACCTAAGCTTAGACTTGTTCCCAACTAGCTCTTAAAACTTAATTTAAACCATTTTTATCAATCTAAGCCTGCTGCATAGCTCATTACCTCTCCTCCGTATAGTACACCCTACATCCTCTGTGTCTGACTGGTGCTTTCCCCACCTCTCAGATTCTTCCCAGAGTTCCTATACCTGCTCAGAACTCTCATCTAATTTCTTCTGCCTGTCTATTGGTCATTCAACTCTTCATTAAACTAATCATGTGTCTTAGGTAGGTCAGGTAAAAGCAGCACCATATCTTCACACAATGTGACCAAATATCCCTCAAGAGTTTCTATGTAGATTTATCATCAGTTAAAAAAATATGCTAATGACGTAATCGAATTCATGAAACAAATATTCCTCCTACAAAAACTTCTTTTCTATGGCTTCACTGAATCCATGTCACAAACTGCTTACATTTACTTGTTTTTTTTTTCCTCATACACCTTATCTAACGAAATTTAGCCTTTGTGAATTCAGGAGATGATTTCATGCTTTGCTACACTATCACCACACTTGCAGAAAAAAATCTGACAAATTTAAAGGTATATTGAAGACTCATGTGTGCTTGTAAAACAACAATTAATAAAAAAAAAGGAGTAAGGGGAGGTAGATTGTAAGGTTTGGAGAAAATAAAGGCAAAAATGATGAAATTATATCATCTCAAAAATAAAAGAAATATTAAAAACACTTTTATTTTATTTGATCATTTTTGTTCAAACCTTAGGTAAATTATGGATATAAAGTATTTGTATTACTTTCTAAATTATGGTGTGTGTGTGTGTGCGCGCGCGTGTGCGCATAGGGTTACAGCAGTGCATATTAGAGGTCAAGGAACAATTTGCAGGAATTAGTTATCTTCTTTCACCGTGTGGATTTCAGGGCTTGAACTCCGATGCTTAGACTCTATCCCTTCACCCACAGAGCCATCATAACACACACAATGGAAGCTCTTACGAGACTAAAAATGACAGAATTGACTGAAACCATTAGGGCAGAATGATGTTAAACTTAAAGACAATAGAAGTTACATATTTTCATTTGATTTTTTTTCATGGTTAACAAACATTATTTTCCCTTTAACTGAACAGAAGTTTAAAGTAATTATTAAAATAATTTCCAGGAATAAGTTTTCAAGAGTAATACATGAGACAATTTAGCATAAAGCAGTAAATCAAAGTATAGACACAAAGAAATTGAAACTTGAAATTCCAACGATGACACCTTGCACTGCAAACATGATGGGTTTTGTGAAGCTAATTAGTGCTCTGTAATGAAAAACAGTATAATAGACCCTGTATGGTTATGAGATGAACTTGAAAACAATTGCATATTTCTTATAATTTATATTCCTAAATTATCAAACATAATTGTTTTTAGTCTTGCAGGTAATTGCCTTACAACTTTCATAAAGTTATTAGGATATGCTCCTCCGTTGAAATCTTAAAATTTATATTCCTAAATTATCAAACATAATTGTTTTTAGTCTTGCAGGTAATTGGCTTGCAACTTTCATAAAGTTATTAGGATATGCTCTTTCACTGAAATCTTCATAAGCCAAATTTTAGTAACTTTCTTTCATAAACTTCAGAATAGGTTACAATTTTAACTTGGTGTTTAGCTGCAAGGAAAATGTTTTGTAATGAAATTGGAATCACTTCATAGATAAACTAATAAAATATTTTATCACATTTTATTTTAGAGGGCAGCAATCTCTTTTATTGCAAACAGTAAATATTATTGAGGTGTTTGAACTAGTAGAAGGATCTAAAATTGGTCAACCTGATATACACACACTGAAAAGTCACACTATGATTGACACATGTGTATGAATTTTCACATATCTGTATTTTTATGCTTGACATTTCAATCATGGCAATGTTATGAAACTAGAACCCAAAGGATTATTGAAAAATAAAGTGAAGAGAAAATAAAATATTAATGTCTATTATGAAATCACAAAGAAACAAAATAATGTATATTTTAAAAATATGACAATATTTGAGGAGAAAGATTTAGCTAAGTAGGCAAGTAAATGAAATAGTAAGCACTATATTCTTTAATGAATTGTTTCAACATATAAAATATTACTCAAACTAAATTTTTGTCTTTAAAGTTCAGTCATTGTTGAACCAGCATTTATTTTGCATTCGTACTTCCACGCACTGCATGTTCTGCATAGCCTTGTTCCCACAACCATCATAACATAGAAGCCCACAGTACAACCAAGAAGTGTACAAAGGGGTGGAGAGGAAATATGACAGGCGACAGGGAAAGGAGGGTGACACAAAGTAGCCCTAATTATCTCTTCCATAAAGACAATTCCAAATGGGTCACTTTCTACATAAAAATATTAGATTTACTTTTTTGTTAAAATAAATGACAATACAGCTGCAAAATTTTAAATATTTTATCATTATTCTGGGTATTATGGTGTGTGCGTGTATGCAAAACCCAGGGATAAAGAATTAGAGGAATATAGGAACACAGAAAAGCAAAGGCTAAGATTGTGGCTTCTTGCTCCCAGAATACATTGTGACAGAGATCAAAGAAGGCAGCAGAGGTGAGTATTTAAACAGGACTAATAGCAGAAAGTAGCCAGACCAGATATTTTATTACCAAGCCCACTTTGCTTTTGACAGACTCCCATCATGGCCTGCTACCCACAAAGGGTTCATTTTCTTGCTTGAGTAAAGGAATACCTATCATTTTCTCTGCCTCTCTGCCTTCGGTCTCTTTCAGGTGTTTAATTCTTCGTGGGTCCTGTGGAAAGGAAATGGACAGACACCTAAACAACCTGTAGCCCCTGTGTAACAATGACAAACATATGGTGGTCAGATGACAACTTTGTGCAGTTGGTTATTCCATCCACCTTTACATGGGCTCAAGGGATTGAACTCAATGTCACTGGGCTTATTTGATAAATGCCTTTACCAACTGAGCAAAATCATCAGGTGGAAATCTTTTATCATTGTATTCTTATCCTTTAAACCTGGAATCTTTCCCATCTTTGTTTCCAGCTACAAGTGAATGAAACAGATTTTATCCAGTTTATCAATTACATCAGACTATCACAAGGAAGAACTTGTTACCATATAAGAGATTTTGTTTATTGTTATAACAAGAAGACTATTAGAGTATAAAATGATGCTTTCTAAGAAAACATGGATGATTTGATTATTACATATTATCCCAAAGCTCTGTTTTAGGATAAAAGAAATTTATATTATCTCACAAATTATGTGCTGATACTGGGTTTTGTTGGAGAGTGTGTCTTGTAGATCATCTCTTTGCCAAGTTTTCTCCCAGGATGGATGGTTTAGGATGGCTTACCTGTGGCCAAGTTATTGATTAGGGACACTGTTTCATTCTTCATCTGTCAGCCCCTCCATCAATAAACCCAATAAGGTGGGGTGTGGGACACGGAAGGTACAAAGGGATGCAGAAAGAAAACATAAAAGTTTTCCTACATAACTTATCCAGAAACAGTTGTTCAGAGGTTTCTACGTTCAACAACAACTAAACACATTTCATGAGTTCTAGCTTTGCTAAATTTATGAAAAAAATTCTACTTACCCAGTAAATCATTGGTAAAGCAAGTTTAAAAGACAATGGGAGTAGTTATCTGCTTTGTGATGAAAAATTAAGATGCTTTCCAAATAGCTGTCTAGAAGTTTCTGTGTTTCAGTTGATCTTTCAAATGTTTCCATAAGCCGGGTGATGGTGGCGCATGCCTTTAAGCCCAGCACTTAAGAGGCAGAGGCAGGTGGATCTCTGTGAGTTCGAGACCAGCCTGGTCTACAGAGCTAGTTCCAGGACAGGCTCCAAAGCCACAGAGAAACCCTGTCTTGAAAAAAACCAAAAAAAGAGTATCAAATTTTTCCATAAAATATGAAGTAATAAAATATAAACTGTTGGTGATATTACTAAAATGATTCTGTCTGTTTTCAAAGATTGTTATTATTTTAACTTTATAGTAATTACAAATGGTATTTGGAATATTAATAAAAATTATACATGGGGACATTTAACAAAAACTTTTGGAGCAGTTTTTTATGTTTTCACAGTAGAGACACATTTCATAAACAGCAATAAGTTTTATGCAAAGATAAACTTTATTAATCGAACTAGTTTAGAGCTACTTTTCTTGGGGTACTGTGGAATTTTTAACACCTCAACACATTCCCTAAAATGAATAAGACAAAAATGAAATTTGATGAGTATAATTCTGCTTCCTCATGGCGAATGCATGCTGAGTGTGAGGACATACAGATCCAGCTGAGTCAGGGAAGCCCAGATTCCCAACTGCAGGCTCTACCCAAGAAATCTTTTATTAATGAGCCTTCCCCTTATTAAAGACTATTTCTCATCTCTGTGTTCTGTTAGAAAGGAAGAGAAGTAGTCTATTCAGGATGATACTAAGCCCAAGGATCTTTAATCAGCTTGAGAAAACATGAGAATCTAACAGGGAAACTTGATCAGTTTTCTCACATTCATCCTTTCTTTAACAGTAAAAGCAACTTATTATAGTAGTAGAAATACTTTCACATCAGAGTAAAATTATATAACTTAAAATGTCATATATTATATAACTTGTGGTAATTTCCTCAGTTAATGCACATATGAATGTCAATTATTCCGTCCTAACATAATTTCAACTTTATACAAATAAAAAGTAATATTAAGCATATGTTTTAGCAAAGCTGTCTTTTTAACAATTTTTATCTACTGTTTTCTACAGTTACATGTAGAAAACATGATCATATGCTTACCAAATTCATAGAAATATACATTGTGCATCAGGTAACTAAAATTGTGCTGTGGAAATTCAATCTACAGATTGACCTTGGAAAATGGTTTATGAGTCTGTGATTAAAGACTAAGTTACTCTGATGAGATACTATGATAAGCCTATGATATATGAAATGCAAATACAAAAATATACTCAGGGTTTCAATGTGTGCTTATAAATAATACAAAATTCTTAAACAATAGACTTCTTCCATATCGCTTCCATTGAGTGTTGCTAAAATGAATTTTATGTTCAGTGTTGAACTCTGTCATATAACAAAATCATGACACCATTTAGACACAACAATTTCAATGAGACTGAGATTCGTGAGAATGAGTAAGATGGCCATTGTTTTGTGCAGTTTAAAGATGTGGTAGAATATTTTTAAACTTGAATGAATATTTGTGCTTAGGAGACACTGACCATTAATGCCATCTGAGAAATATTTTTTGCAATTTGAATTTTAAATTTACTTTGATCATATTCTCCCTCTCCCCCAAGTTCATTCAGGTCTCCAAGGAAACGCTTGAAGAGTTTTATATGGAAAGGGAAATACTGAAACCTTACTCATATGGACTAATCATGTTTTGGAGTTTTGAATTTGGAACGAAAAAAAAATCCTACATGAAGTTTACTTGGGTTTCTGGACTGTTTGTAAAGAAAATTACTTAATTATATTTGAACTTAAAATTGTAAATTTAGAGTTAGGTATAATTCAAGCTTCTTTTTATTTTTACTTCTTTTATTTAATTTTTTATACATTTAATTTAAATGTAAATTTAAATTTTATACATGATTACTGCATTTATATCATTTCCACCACTTCCTCTCTTTCTTCTTTAACTACTGTTAATATTGCTCGTATGTATGTGAACCACTTGGGACTGCATAAACTATCAGGAGACTCATCTCTGAGGAAAATTGATTCCCATTCTTTCAGTGGTTCTTCATCAAGGGGTGGGGTATGTTGGATAACCAACCGGGTCATCATTATTTAGGTCTTGTTTGGGTAACTGCAATATTGAGATTTCATGTGTACCTGCAGCTTACTCTAAATGTCTAGGAAATGCTATTTCTGAGCACGCATCTTCCTGTTTCCTCTTCTGTGATTATCTCTGAGCCCTAGCTGTAGGGGTTATGTTGTAAATGTATCAATTGGGAGTTGGCATACCACAGCCCTTTATTTTCATTTTGTTCAGCCGTGGATCTTTGCAATCGTCATGTTTGAAAAAGCTTCTATGCGGTTAGGGCTGCAAGCTCCTTGTGTCAGTCTAAGCTGGTTCTTGAGCTGTGAGAACAGAGCTAACCCTTGTGGTGCCCAAAAAAAGAGGCAAATGTACCAAGTGAACAGTTTAAATAGACCTATATGTCATGAGGAAATAGAAACCATCATAAAAATCTCCCAACAAAAAAGCCCAGGACCAGATGGTTTTAATACAGAATTTTACCAGAAATTTCAAGAAGAGCTGATATCTATACTCCTTAAGGTGTTTCACATAATAGAAACAGAAGAGTCATTGCCAAACACTCTTTTTGAAGCTACAGTTACCCTGATACCAAAACCACACAAAGACTCAACCAAGATAGAGAATTACAGACCAATCTCACTCATGAACATCGATGCAAAAATTCTCAATAAAATACTGGCAAACTGAATCCAAGAAAACATCAAAAAATAATAATAATCCATTACGATCAAGTAGGCTTCATCCCAGAGATGCAGGGCTGGTTCAACTACAAAAATCTATCAATGTAATCCATCTTATAAATAAACTGAAAGAAAAAAAAACATATGATCATTTCATTAGATGCTGAAAAAGCATTTGACAAAATTCAACACCCCTTTATGATAAAGGTCTTGGAGAGGGTAGGGATACAAGGATCATACCTAAATATAATAAAAGCAATATACAGCAAACCAACAGCTAATATCAAGTTAAATGGAGAGAAACTCAAAGCCATTCCACTAAAATCAGGAACAAGACAAGGTTGTCCACTCTCTCCATACTTCTTCAGTATAGTGCTTGAGATCAAGGGGATTCAAATCAGAAAGGAAGAAGTCAAACTTTTGTTATTTGCAGATGACATGATTGTGTACATCAGTGACCCCAAAAACTATTCCAAAGAACCCCTACAGATGATAAATATCTTCAGTGATGTGGCAGGATACAAGATCAACTCAAAAAAGAAAATCAGTAGTCCTTCTATACACAAAGGATAGAGAAACATAGTGAAATCCGAGAAACTTCACCTTTCATGATATCCATAAATAGCATAAAGTATCTTGGGATTACACTAACCAAGGAAGTGAAAGATCTTTTTGACAAGAACTTTAAAGCTTTGAAGAAAGAAATTGAAGATGACAACAGAAAATGGAAGGATCTCCCATGCTATTGGATGGGTAGGATCAACATAGTAAAAATGGCAGTTCTACCAAAGGCAATATATAAATTCAATGCAATCCCTATCAAAATGCCAACAAAATTCTTCACAGACCTTGAGAGAACAATAGTCAACCTTATATGGAAAAACAAAAAAAAAACAGGATAGCCAAAACAATCCTATACAATAAAGGAGCTTCCGGAGGCATTACCATCCCTGACTTCAAACTCTATTACAGAGCTACAGTATTGAAAACAGCTTGGTATTGGCATAAAAACAGACGTTGACCAATGGAATCAAATTGAAGACCCAGATATTAATTCACAAAGCTATGAACACCTGAATTTTGACAAGGGAGCTAAAAGTATACAATGGAAGAAAGAAAGCATCTTCAACAAATGGTGCTGCCAGAACTGGATGTCAACCTGTAGAAGAATGAAAATAGATTCATATATATTACCATGCACAAAACTCAAGTCCAAATGGATTAAAGACCTCAATATAAATCTGCCCGCACTGAACCTGATAGAAGAGAAAGTGGGAAGTAGTCTGCAACACATGAGCACAGGAGACTACCTCTTATGTATAACCCCAGTAGCACAGACAAGAGCAACAGTGAATAAATGGGACCTCCTGAAACTGAGAAGCTTCTGTAAAGCAAAGAACACTGTCATTAAGACAAAAAAAAAAAAAAAAAAAAAAAAAAAAAAACGCATCCTACTAAATGGAAGAAGATCTTCACCAACCCTGCATCAGTCAAAGGTCTGATCTCCAAAATATGTAAAGAACTCAAGAAACTGGACATGAAAATTCTAATTAACCCAATTAAAAAATGGGGTTCTGAACTGAAAAGAGAATTCTCAGCAGATGAAGTTCAAATGGCCAAAAGACACTTAAGGTCATTCTCAACCTCCTTAGTGATCAGGGAAATGCAAATCAAAACAACTTTGAGATACCATCTTACACCTTTCACAATGGCTAAAATCAAAAATACCAATGATAGCCTATGCTGGAGAGGATGTGGAGTAATGGGAACACTCATCCATTGCTGGTGGTAATGCAAACTTGTGCAACCACGTTAGAAATCAGTGTGGCGGTTTCTCAGGAAATTGGGAATTAATCTACCTCAGGATCCAGCAATACCACTCTTGGGAATATACCCAAGAAATGTCCAATTATACTACAAAAGATTTGTTCAACTATGTTCATAGCAGCATTAATTGTAATTGCCAGATCCTGGAAACAAACTAGATGCTCATCAATGGAAGAATGGATAAAGAAAGTAGTACATTTTTTGTCTGGCAATCTTGTCTACTTCCAATATCCAGGAGGATAACTATATGTTTTTCTTTGGATTCACCTTCTTATTTAGCTTCTCTAGGATTTTTTACAAATTATAGTCTCGATGTCCTTTATTTATGGCTAGAAACTAGAACTGGACTGAGCTTCCAAGGTCCTGATGAGGAGCAAATGGAGGGAGATCATGAACAAGGAAGTCAGAACCATGAGGGGTGTGTTTACCCATTGAGACGGAGGGACAGATCTAACGAGAGAACACCAAGTCCAGTTGGAATGCGACTGATGGAACAGGGGACCAAACCGGACTCTGAATGTGGCTGACGGTGGAGGAGGACTGAGAAACCAAGGACAACGGCAATGAGCTTGAACTCAACAGCATGGACGGTTTGGTTGCTCACCTTCCTGGACTTAGGGGGAGTTGGGAGGACCTTGGACTTAACATAGTGAAGGGAACCCTGATGTCTCTTTGGCTTGGAGAGGGAGGGAGTGGGGATATGGGTGGAAGGGAGGGAAGGGAAGGGGGAGGAGGAGGGGAGGAGATGGAAATTTTTAATAAAAACATGAGAAAAAAAGAAAGTAGTACATTAGAATACTACTCAGCGGTAAAAAATACTGACATTTTGAATTTTTGCATGTAAATGGATGGAAATAGAAAACACTATCCTGAGTGAGATAACCCAGACCAAAAAAGATGAATATGGTATGTACTCACTCATTAGTGGACTCTAGCCATAAACAAATGACATTAAGCCTATAGTTCACAAGCCTAGAGAAGCCAAATAACAAGGTGAACACAAAGAAAAACATGTATAGGTCCTCCTGGAAATTGGAAGCAAACAAGATTGCCGGTCAAAAGTTGGTAGCATGGGGGTGGGGTAGAGGTGGGGTGGGGTTGGGGGAAAGGGAGAAGGGGAGAGAAAAGGTAGAAGGGGAGAGAAAAGGGAAAGACTGGAGATAGCTTGGGGGAGTGGGAGGGTGGAGATGGAGGAAGGACAGATATAGGAGCAGGGAAGAAGATATCTACATTAAGGGAGCCATTTTAGGGTTGGCAAGAGATTTGGCTCTAGAGGGGATCCCAGGTGTCCACGAGGATGTCCCCAGCTAAGTCCTTGGACAGCAGAGTAGAGGGTGCCTGAACTGGCCCTGCCTGACCATTACACTGATGAATATCTTGAATATCACCATAGAATCCTCGTCCAGTGACGGATGGAGATAGAGACAGAGACCCTCATCACAGCAAGGGACTGAGCCCCTAAGGTCCAGTTGAATAGCAGAAGGAGGGAGAAGATAAGCAAGGAAGTCTGGACTGCGAGGGGTTGGTCCACCCACTGAGACAGTGTGCCTGTTCTAATGAGAGCTCACCAAATCCAGTTGGACCAGGACTAAATATCATGCAATCAAACTGGACTCTCTGAATTTGGCTGAAAGTGGGGGCTGACTGAGAAGCCATTGATAAAGGCACTGGGACTTGTTTCTACTGCACATACTGCCTTATTGGGACCCTAGTCTATTTGGATGCAAAGCTTCCTAGGCCTGGATGGAGGGGGGAGGGCCTTGGACTTCCCTTAGGGCAGGATTCCCTGCCCTCTCTTAAGGATGGAAGGGGAGGGAGGAGGGTAAGTGGGGGAGCAGGAGGGGAATGGGAGCAGGGGAGGATATACAATTTTTTTAATG
The DNA here is from genome assembly GCF_903992535.2 of Arvicola amphibius. Taxonomy (NCBI): domain Eukaryota; kingdom Metazoa; phylum Chordata; class Mammalia; order Rodentia; family Cricetidae; genus Arvicola; species Arvicola amphibius. Next base: position 95,623,739 of record NC_052054.1, on the reverse strand, counting down.
GGAAAACAAATAAATTTTAAAAAAACTAAGAGGATATATTTTTAAGGTTCACACAGCAATGAAAAGTTTAAGTAAAACAACCTTGTTGACATTATACCTTTTAGAACTATGTTAACTTCTTAATCACTAAATTTCTGTTAGCTAGGAAACAGAGATTATATCTTTCCTAATTTAATTAGTAAGCCTTGTGGAGCTTTTAGAACCTGCCTGATGATTCCTCGATATCTATTTGCAGAATATTACATAAGCCTAGTTAAAGCTTCAGCTCTACTTACAAATCTTAAAGCCTTAGGAGAAGAATTTAAAAATGCAATAATAATGGAAACTAAAATACTCTACTCATTTCATTCAATTAGGTTTGACAAATGGATTTTATAATGTGAACAAGCTTTTATGTTTCTTGTGTGCTCTCTTTTTGTAAGACTGGGTCTCATTATGTAACTTAGGTTTTCCTGTCGCTTTCCATGTACCGGAGCTGCCTGTGAACCTGTTCCTTAGTCTCCAGAGGGTTGGGATTATAGATGTGCATTATCATGTCCTGCTCAAATGGATCTTTTTTTTTTTTTTCATTTCATTGACTTCCTATTCAATAACTTCAGGTTGGAGATTTGCTTGTTTTTCTATGTTTTTAAGATATTCCATCAGGATGTTTATTTCAAACCTGACTTACCATGTTGACATTTTCTCATGTTGTATGAAACTTTCAAAGCAGAGCTACTTAAAATTTTTCTTGATAAGCCAGCAATTTTGAAGCTGAACATGAACTTGGAGCAGAAGCCAGTAACATTCCTCTCTGGCCTCTGCTTCAGTTCCCACCTTGAATTGTTGCTCTAACTCTAGATTATTATGGACAGTGCCCAATTCTTTTATCACTGAGGCTAGATAATCTCTTTAGTTTACTTCCTATTACCAAGTAAAGCTGAAAAAAGCGTAAACTAAAACCCACATTAAAGTGAATAATTTTAATACCAGAAATGGGGATACTGATATAAAAGCAGATAGTATGAAGGCAACCCTAACTATGCAGTGTAACTCTGTATCAAAACTCCCCCAATAATAAAACCCAAGAAATAATAAGTAAACGAAATTCATATTACTTTCTACAATCATATAATTACTTTCTACAATCGTATATTTTGCTAGAGTCATAACAGATTTCATAAACACAAAACTTTTCCTTTAAATACTCTTAAGCTACAAATAAATATTAGTGAATAATGGATGTATCTATAGATTCTAAACAAATTATTATTCTTCCAATAAATATAGTTAAAACAAGACTGTGCAATTGTACCTATAATTGTTTTGATTCATGTTAGCACTCATTTATCTAACAAACAATAAAAGAAAATAAAAGAATCAAATAATAATCATAACATAAATTTTCTGCATTTTTAAAATTTTAGATAAATGTTTAGAAAACTCACATTAGAAAATTAATCTTCAACATTTCCATAAGAAGCATTTATATCAGGTTGGTAGGGAGAAGTCAGCAGTCAAGCCTTGCCTGAGAATAAATCAATATTTTAGTGAAAGTATCTTTTGAAATAAGTTCCTTTTTTACTAAGTTGAATGTCCTGTTAGTGTCTAGTTCTCACTCCTCAACCTTCTTACATTTGCTCTGAAACAATAGCAAGCATTGCCAGGGGAACAGAGAGAGTCTGCGTACTGGGGAGGTTTTTGCCTTACTAACATGCCATTTGCTCTTACACCGTGAAGATGGTAGGGAGCACACTTTTCTCATGCAAGCTGCTTTCCTTTAGGCCTTTCTATTAGTTGTCAAAGAAACCTAAGTACCAAGGCTTCAAGTCCGGTTAATTGTTTGCTTTTGAAAGAGGTACAGCCATATTCATTTCACTCCTAAAATATTCCATCTTTCTTTGCTTATACTTTTCATTGGAATAAATAAAAATCTGCTAATAATTACACAGCACTCAAAATCAACTAAATTTACCATTTTTTTTTTTGGTTTTGGGGTTTTTTTTGGTTTATTTTTTATATTTAAAAATTTCCATCTCTTCCCCTCTTCTTCCCCCTTCCCTCCCCTCCCCTCCACCCATACCCCCTCCCTCCCTCTTCAGGCCAAGGAGCCATCGGGGTTCCCTACTCTATGTTAAGACCAAGGTCCTCCCAACTCCCCCCAGGTCCAGGAAGGTGATCAACCTAGCTGAGAAGGCTCCCACATACTTTCTCTAGCAATGACTAATGTCCTTAGCTTGTAATTCCAATTCATAGGAATCCACCACCCTCATACAGGCAAAACACTGATGCACATATAATAAAAATAATAAAGAGCCTAAGTAACTCATAGAATAAAAAGTGAATCACAAACAATTTATTTTTATATACTGGAAGGAAACTATACGATATAAAAATATAAAACTACTTGAGTCATGATGACATCAAATAAACAATGAAAACAAACAGCAAAAAAAAGAAGTTTAGTGAAAAAAAATCAAAGATTTCCACTAAAAATTATAAGATGTGGAGAATATTAAATTCTAAACCAGAAAGAATATTTTTTTAAAAAAAGGAAGTTTATTGGTCTTTAAATGGCTCAAATTGCAAATAAATGAACCTGGTAGTGGCATCAGCCTAAGACATGTGATGCATCTCTGTCATCTGGCTTCATAGCACCTAGTACCAGGAGAGGGAAAGGTCTCAAAGCAAACGGCCATGTTCATGGTTAGGACCCTGGTTCGACAAGGACTGCATGAATGCCCACAGCCATGCTGGGCCTGCTGGCTGGGGATACATAGGGAACTCTAACCGCACACATGGCCTAGCCTGTGAAAACATTAAATCAAGCCCTTTAAGGAGAAATAGTTATGATATGTTGAATGTAGTATCTAGACAGCTGAGTTCCTGAACGCCTGTCTCTGGTAGCTTCATGTACACATTTGTTTCCTGGAACGCCTGAGCATCTCTTTGACCTGATGAAATTCAGACTGTGCAACAAGAAAAACTGTTTAATTAAGTGTCTTAGCCCCACAGAGAAAAAGAAAAATCTAATAGTGGTTTACTTCCCATTGAAATTTTGTTCCTACCACCATGCTTGAATTCTTGCAGAGGAAACATCACAGCCTGACATTAGTCAGTGTGTGCCTAACATGTTCGACTGCTTCATGTTAACCTTAGGAAATATAGATACAGTATTCATTATGAACATAAAGAGACTACAAAGACTCATCCTAATGCCCAAACTGTTCAGAAAGAGTATTTTATACTGATTACCCAAAACTTTGATATTGTCACAATGCTCATAACCACCCAATTTATTTTTAATTTCTGTGTAACCCCTACCAAAATATCAACATTTACCTCATAAGTTAAAAGGTTTATTATAAAATATACACGGGAAAACAAAGAAATGACTATATAAGCACTTACAGGATTCGTGTTTGTAGAACTGAACTACTTGCTGTCAAGAACTCTAAAGCCTACTGGCTTAGCAAGCAAGATATTAAAGTATCTGTCAGACTTTAGAGTTTAGAAATGAAGCCCTACTTTATGATTATTTATAAGAAGGATGCCAAAAGTACTTAATAAGTGTGGCAATTTGAATGACAATGGTCCCCTTAGGCTCATATATTTTAATACTGAGTCCACAATTAATGAAACTGTTTTGTAAAGAGTAGGAGGTGTGGTCTTTTTGGAAGAAGTGAGTCATTGCTGGTGGATTTTGAGATTTCAGAAGACCAGGCTATTCCCATTAACTCTCTCTGCCTTCTACTTGCAGATGTAAGCTCTCAGTTACTAGACCAACTCCACATTTCTTTGCTTGCTGCTGTGATCCCTGCCATGATTGTCATGGGCTATAATCCACTGAAAACATGAGCCCCTAATTGAACATTTTTATTTATAAATTGTTTCAGTCATAATGTTTTGTTATGTCAAATTAAAATAATTTAACATGGTGAGAAAAAAATTCATTTATAAACTTTTCTGGGTCATCACCTGTTCCCATAGACAAAAGGCAGGAGAGATAAGGAAGGAAGGGAGAGGAAGAGGGACAGTAAAGACTGAGGAGAATGTCCTTATGCCATAGACAAAATGATTCAAAAATGATCACAGCTCAGAAATTCACCGTTTAGAGTCCACTCAGGAAAAATTTCAAAGGTCCAAATAAATAGATGAATGTACATCTCATGGATTTTTGTATAAGAAATCAAATTATGGACAATCTAAAGATCTACAATGTATGATTGGAAGAGTAATGTGGAACAAAATCAAGTCCTATTCAGCGATTAAAAGAAATACAGAAGAGCCAGGTGGTGAGCTAGAGTTCAGATATCACACTGGTGTCTGAGTCAGGAAGAACAAAGTTCCAGAGCCACCTGGGCTCCATAGTGAGGCCATGTCTTGTCCAAAACAGAGATTGGTAATGTAGTCAGTTTCTTGCCTTGCTTACATGAGTCCCTAGGTTTGATACCCAGTGCAATGTAAAGTAGTTCTGCTATAGCACACTCTTCATCCAAGGACTCAAGAAGTATATGCAGAAGGATTAAAAGTTCAAGTCCATTTTCACTTATATAAGGAGATAAAGACCAGTCTCAGCTACTTGAGAGCATAGCTGTAACAGTAAATAAATAAAATAAATAAATAAGTAAGTAAATAAATACCGCCACCTGATATATAGAAAATACAGTAAAATGTGTTTTGTAATTATTTCTATGTAAAATATTTGGCAAGGGCACATTTGTGGAGGGAGTAGATGAGTGGTTTTAATGGCTGAGTTTACAAATGAGGCTATTTGTACTAACTTTTAAGTACTGATTGACAAAGTATTATTTGGGTTTGCCTCAAACTAAAGTGCCTCTTAGGATATGTGACTTTCTCTCAGTGTTATACTCAGGGAGTCTCAGACCCCTTGAATTTGTATTATAAAATATTCTGTAGCTGGACTGTATTTATGACGTAAGCTATAGGAATTTCCTAAACTCATTTAATGGTCTACCCAAAATAATTGAATATATGCTATATAAGTTTTATCTTGAAATAAATATTTAAATAATTTAAACAAAACTGTTGCTTTGGCATGCCCCATAAATAGTGCATTGATTACTAAAAAACCCAAATATTCTAGTCAAAAATAAATATTGAAAAATCACAAATATCAGTGCATGAAAGAAATCATCCCAATTTACTGAAAATAGTAAGTCATAGACAAAATTTAATTTTGTCTTAATTTCTGAAAGATAAATATCACATGTTTAACCTTTGAAGGTAAGAAAATATACTGTCTTCATAGTAGCATTATTTGTAACAGCCAGAACCTGGAAACAACCTAGATGTCCCTCAATGAAAGAATGGATAAAGAAAGTGTAGCACATCAACACATTGGAGTAATACTCAGCGGTACAAAAACAATGACATCTTGAATTTTGCATTCAAATGGATGGAAATAGAAAACACTATCCTGAGTGAGATAACCCAGACCCAAAAAGATGAATATGGTATGTACTCACTTATTAGTGGATTATAGCCATGAACAAAGGACATTGGGCCTACAGTTTGCAATCCTAGAGAAACTAAGTAATAAGGTGAACCTAAAGAAAAACCTATATAGATTCTCCTCGAAATTGGAAGCAGACAAGATCGCCAGGCAAAAGTTGGGAGCATGGGGGTAGGAGTAGGGTGGGGGGAAGGGGAGGAGGGAGAGAGAAGGGAGAGGGGGAGGATTGAGGAGAGCTTGGGGGAGTGGGATAGTTGAGAAGGAGGAAGGACAGATATGGGAGCAGGGAAGAAGCTATTTTAATTAAGGGAGGCATTGTGGGGTTGGCAAGAGGCTTGACTCTAGAGGGGTTCCCAGATGTCCACAGGGATGTCCCCAGCTAGGACCGTGGGCAGTGGAGGAGAGGGTGTGTGAACTGGCCTTGTTCCGCAGTCAGACTGATAACTATCTTGAATATTACTATATTCGTCCGGCGATGGATGGAGATAGAGACAGAGAGCCACATCGGAGCACTGGACTGAGCTCCCAAGGTCCAGTTGAAAAGCAGAAGGAGGGAGAATATGAGCAAGAAAGTCAGATCCACAAGGGGTTGGTCCACTACTGAGATAGTGTGCATGAACTAATGGGAGCTCACCAAATCTAGCTGGACTGGGACTGAACGAGCATGGGATCAAACTGGACCCTCTGAATGTGGCTCAAAATTGAGGCAGACTGAGAAGCCAACGGTAATGGCACTGGGATTTGTCTCTATTGCATGTACTGGCTTTTGGGGATCTTATTCTATTTAGATGCATACTTTCCTAAGCCTGGATGGAGTGGGGAGGGCCTTGGACTTCCCACAGGGCAGGATACCCTGCCCTCTCTTAGGACTGGAGGGGGAGAGGGGGAGGGGGTGTGGGGGAATAAGAGGGAAGTGGAAGGAGGGAAGTGGAAATTTTGATTCCTATTATTTATAAAGTAATAAAAAATTATCAGAGAAAAAAGAAAATACACTGTCTCGGTAATATTGCATATCACCATAGAACCTCCACCTGACGATAGATGAAGAAAATGACTGAGCCCCACATTGGAGCACCGGACTGAGCTCCCAAGGTCCTGATGAGGAGCAGAAGGAGGGAGAACATGAGAAAGAAAGTCAGGACCGTGAGGGAACCTCCAGCTGGCGACAGATGGGGATGGTGAATGAGCCCCACATTGGAGCACTGTACTGAGCTCCCAAGGTCCTGATGAGGAGCAGAAGGAACGAGAACATGAGGGAGAAAGTCAGGAACGTGAGGGGTGCGTTCACTCTTGGAGACGGTGGGACAGAACTAAAGGGAGATCACCAACTCCAGTTGGAATGGGACTGATGGATCATGCGACCAAACCCGTCTCTCTGAATGTGGCCAACAGCGGGGGCTGACTGAGAAGCAAAGGACATTGGCGCTGGGCTCTGATTCTTCTGCATGGACGGGCTCTGTGGGAGCCTTCTCAGCTTGGTCGATCACCTTCCTGGACCTGGGGGGAGTTGGGAGGACCTTGGACTTAGCATAGAGTGGGGAACCCTGATGGCTCCTTGGCCTTGAGAGGGAGGGAGGGGAGGTATGGGTGGAGGGAAGGGGAGGGAAGGGGGAGAAGGAGGGGCGGGAAGGGGGAGGAGGAGCGGAAGGAGGGGGAGGAGGAGGGAAGGAGATGGAAATTTTTAAATATAAAAAAAAATAAACCATGAGAAAGAGAAAAAAAAAGAACTTAAATGCTCACAACAAACCAGCATTAATAAACATAGACACTATCATTTTCAAGAGTTAGACATCGAGATAGGCAAATAGTCATAGGAAGATACTTGATAATGCACGATGAGCCTTAGCAGCCAGGGTCACTTTCCACTTTATAGCTAATTCTCTGTTGAATAAACCCAGTGATTTCTCTGCTTTTATTTTATGATCATTTTATACAGTTAGTGTGTCTCAACTTCCTTAGCAATATAATAGTTCCATTGCCTTTACTTTGATAACTGCTATAAGAAACACAGTCAATAACTTCACTCATTTACAGGTAAACATCTTAGAAAAGCTGCCATAAAACATGCCACATTTAAAAATTTGCTTTTATTAAGAATTATTCATAGTCTCTGAAGGAGTGTCACATATCTTTCATTTTAACTTCATATACAGAAAGAAATTTCTGAAGTGGAATTTAATATTGTGAAAAATCTTATAGTTTGTAAGCCTTTCACTATGAAAAGGAATTTCAGATAAAAATTTGTGTCTTGTCAATAAGCAAAAAAGAGATGATTGAACACTACCATATCAAATATTATATGACATGATATAATCTAGATAGTCTCATGGTATCATTTGAGTCTAATGGAAATTTGAAGAGTCACATAAACAACTAATAAATAAAATTATTCTGTAAATAACACATCTGTAAGTGTCCAATGGAAGAATAGAAACCCTGAAGTACAGTGTAAAATTCAATGTTTTTGTTCTCAAATGCAGCTTGCCATTAAATGATATTACACAGGAGACAAGGCTTTATTGTCGCAAGGCTAATACAAACTGACAGACACCACCAGTCTTAACGAAAACAAATGTCTCTAGACAGATTGATGCTAGGATGGCTATTGTGTGGCTCTTCAAATTCTATCTTCTAGAATCCATTGTTTAAAAACAGATAGTGTTATTATATTTCCAACTCAGGAAACTATAGCCTCTCCCCTTCTTTTTGCATCAGCTCCACAGCAAACAAAAGAGGTCTGTGGGCTAAATCAGTAATAACACATGAGTTGCTTGGGCAGCTGATAAATTATAGGAACACCAAATTAAAAGACAATCTTTAAGACAGGTTCTCTGTACATCTACTCAATGTGCTTGCAATTAGAGAATTACACATTTAGATTTTCCCTTGAAAGGTGGAATTTTTTACAATTTCTCATGAACACCTTGGGAATATTTCCAAACAGTGATGAAACAATAGTTATGGAAAAATAGAATGGATCTTAAAGAATACTTTATTAATCAACTAAGTTTCACATATTGACAGTGGAATAGAAAAAAGTTTTGTTGGCCACCAGTCTAGCACATTTTAAAGGCTGATGCAATATATGACTAAAAAAAAATCTTTTTAATCAGCCTTAGTCTGATTTTGCTGTACTTTTGAAATAATTCACATGAAATACTTATTTTCCTCTTAAGTGGAAAGATCAGATTTTTGACATTAAAAATATGCATTTCCCTAAAGTACTCACACTTTATTCTTAACTATGGGTTTTGGACACCTTGAGGTTGTTACTTTTTATGTGAAAATAAATGTACTCTCATAGATAAAAGTATAAGAGAAAAAATAATGTTAGCATGTTTTTGACCGTGACATTTGTGAGTCATAGAGATGCAATCTCATTTTTATGGATGTTATAAGATAGTGTTCTCCTTAAACAACGAAAGTTATTCATATATATTATATATATTCACATATAAAGCTATTCATATATATTATGCATCTAAAAATCACTTCCTTTATTTCAACTTAACTAAAAATATACATTCCTATCAATAATGGTGCTAAGTTCCCAAATGGTAACCCTTTCATTGATACAAAAGCTGCTATTAATGTGCAAAAACCTATATTTTCACATCACAGGAATTTTGGGGCACAAGCAAATTTTTAATAACTGCTTTATTACCATAGAGGCAAGGTGATTGCTGACATGAAACTGAGAGTTGATGAAGCAGAATGAAGCCTAAAATTGATGGAAATATTTCAAAATATTTCCTGAAGGAAAGACTAAATCCAACTAAGAAACAGCAATATCTTAACGTGAAACTGTCACCATGAAAAGTAATTTCCAAAAATGTAAGTTCGCCAAGTAATTTAAGATGAGATTCGCATCAGTGTTGATATATATATATATATATATATATATATATATATATACATGTCTGTACAATTTATTGAACTGACTTATAGGCTGCAGTTCAAAAAATGGCTACCTTTAAATGGAAAGTCCAATAATACTCTAGTAGCTGCTCAGTCCCAAGAAGCTGGATGTCAAGGCTGGTCTTCTGTATATGCTGGGATCCTGACGAAGTAGACTCCAATGCAGGTGAAGGAATGGATGTGCTGACAAGGAGAAGGCAATCAAGTGAAGAAGAAGCATACCACAGTACTTCTTCCCTTACTACTGTATAGAGTTCCAACAGATTAAAGGTGTGCCTTCCAGTCTCAAGGTTTAGATTAAAGGAGAGTGTCATCAAACCTCAAGATTGAGATCATAAGTGGTCTCTCTATTTCTGGATTTTTGCTTTTTTCCAGATATAGTCAACCAAGAATAGCCATCACACTCATGGTGCTGAAGACACTGCACACTTAGGACATATAATTAAGTTTATTAGGATTATATCTAACCTGAAAGCTTCATTCCTGTGGTCTTGCTATCATGGCATCAGAATCCTATGAATCCCAACAACGATCAACATGATAAGATATCTGCAAATGTACTAAGAGTGGTACTCATATGTTGATGGTAACTATGGCTGTCTAACTGGAATTAGGACCATCTTGACAGAAGGAAAATCAATGTCTCATGCTAGAAACATAGCCACCTTCTGGTGTTAAGATAATGGACCTGAATCTGCATCATTCCCACCTTTCTTCCTTCTTTCAGGTATTTTTATATCCCTCCCCCTCTCTTCCAAATTAAGACCTTTTCTTTCTTATTGGTATTCTCTCTCTCTGTTTCTCCGTCTTTCTCTGTCTCTGTCACTCTCTCTCTCACACACACGCACATTCATACACACACACATCACCACTAATAACAATTTTTTGAGTCCAATTTTAATTAACATAATCAGGCTGACAACTTGGGATTAGACAATATATATGCAAGTTTATGCCTGTAGAAAACTCATTTTCCCTGTCTTAGTAGCTACTGACCAACCATAGTTCTCCATCTGTGAGTACAACCTTGTAGAATTTCTCCCGTCTATGTTGGCATGCCAACTGCTGTTGTCATTATACTGCTACTGTTAAAGTAAGCGTGTCATTGATAGTTCATGGGTACATTTTCTTTTTCATGTCTAGAAGATAGTATCTCATAGATGCCATCCTGATCCTCTGGCTCTTAGAATCTCTTCCTGACCCTCTTTTGTCATGTTCCCTGAGCTTTAGGTATAGGGACTGTCTGGAGATATATTAGTGTGACTGAATATTCTGCAACATCTTATTCCTTAATTTCTGCTCATTGTGTTTCTCTGGAATACCTGTTGCAAAGAGAAGCTTCCTTGATGAAGGGTAAGAGCTACTCTTATCTGTAGGTCTGAGGTTAAGTATTTAGAGGACAGATCAGAAGTATGTTAGTTTAGGAAGTGAAGACAGCATTATCACCCCATGTGTGGTAATGTGTTTATGTGTGTATGTATCATTATATTATTTTTAAGAAAGCCTATAAAAGAATGTTTCTCTGTGGCTTTTCAAACACTTTAGTATTTGTCTATCCTTCCTACCTCTACCTCTGTATTAGCCATGCTCCTCCCTTCACCCTTAATATCCCCTTTATTTTTCACATTATTTATTTATTTATTTATTTATTTATTTATTTATTTATTTATTTTACAATAGTCTGTCTATTTGTATGCCTGCAGGCTAGAAGAGGGCACCAGACCCCATTACAGATGGTTGTGAGCCACCATGTGGTTGCTGGGAATTGAATTCAGGACCTTTGGAAGAGCAGGCAGTGCTCTTAACCGCTAAGCCATCTCTCCAGCCCTCACATTATCTTTTTCATAGCACAAAAGACTTTTCTGGAGCTCCTTCTTCCTTAGTTACCACTGTGATATCTTTCTCCTTCCCTGGCTTCTTAGTTTACTTCAGGTATCACACCCACATCTAAAAATGCAGAGCAAGGTAAGATTCAGAAATGAGAGAGGATGTGGAGCATGGTTTGTTCTGTGTTGACAGAGGTTTCTGTCCTGCCCAGTTCCTCAGTAGTTAAGTCCCAAAGAAACATGCATTGGTTTAAATTAATTATAAACTAATTGTAATTATAATTGGCCTATTAGCTCAGGCTTCTTATTCTCTTCTATCTTTCATTAATCCATAATTCTTGTCTGTGCTAGCCACATGGCTTAGCACCTTATATCAGTGAGGCGTTCTTATCTTGCGTCCTCTGTGTCTGGGTGATGACTGCAGAGAATTCTCTTCCCAGAATTCTCCTAGACTGGTTGCTCCAGTACTTCTTGCCTGGCTACTGGCCAGTCAGTGTTTTATTAAATCAACACAAGTGACGAATCTTTATAGGGTACCAAACAATTGTTCAACAGCAGTTCTGGGTCTGGTTACCTCCACTCAATATAACACTTGTCCATTCTATTCATTACCTGAAAGCTTCATGACTTTATTTTTTATTTTCAGAGCTAAATTCCATTGTGTGTACTTACCCATTTTAATCATCCATTCATCACTTGAAGGACTTTTAACTTGTTTCCATTTCCCAGCTATTGTGAATAGAGTGCCAAAGAATATGGTTGAGAAAGTATCTCTGGAGAAGGATACTGAGTTCCTTGAGCATATGGGAAGGAGTGGGATAGCAGGGTCATGTGGTAGATCTATCTTTGTGTAAATTTTGAAAATTCTTTAGACTAAGTTTCCTAGTTACTGTACCAATCTTCATACCCCTACCCCTTTTCCATATCCTTGTAATTTTATCGGGTGTTTTCTTAGCCATTCTGTCCAAATAAGATGAAACCTCAGAAGAATTTTCATTTTTATTCTTCTAACTGCTAAAGATGTTGAACAGTTTCTAAAATATTCATTGGATACTTTGTATTTCATCTTTTAAGAAATTTGTGTTTAGATTCATACCCCATTTATAACTGAGTCATTTTTTTTCTTTTTTGTTTGTTTGTTTTTCCTTTTCTGCGGTCTTTGAATGTTTGGGATAATTTTGTGTCAGATGTGTAGCTGGCAAAGACACTCTCCTACTCTGTAGGCTTTTTTTATACTTGGTTGTTTCTGTTACTTTTTATTCCTCTCATAGAATTCTTTTTTTAACTTAGCCATAGGTTTCTGGAGAAATTGTTCCCTTAAAACTTAGATGATTTTCACTGCCATTCCTTCTACCAGAAGTAAAAGAACACTGAGCATAATTTAATTGCAACTGGGTCTGCTGTATGCAGAAGTAATTATCCATGACTTTCAGCTGCCACTGCAAGTAAATTTCTTTTTTTTTTCATGTGCATTCTGAGTTTTCTTTTTTTTCTTTTTTTTATTAAAAATTTCTGCCTCCTCCCCGCCTCCCATTTATCACCCTCCCTCCTCCACTCCCCCTCCCTCTCCTGTCCAAAGAGCAGTAAGGGTTCCCTGCCCTGTGGGAAGTCCAAGTTCCTCCCCCACTCCATCCAGGTCCGGGAAGGTGAGTATCCAAACAGGCTAGGCCCTACCAAAGCCAGTATGCATAGTAGGATCCAAATCCAGTGTCATTGTCCTTGGCTTCTCAGCAGCCCTCATTGTCTGCCATGTTCAGGGAGTCCGGTTTTATGCGGTGCCTTTTCAGTCCCAGTCCAGCTGGCCTTGGTAAGCTCCGAATAGATCAGCCCCACCATCTCAGTGGATGGGAGCACCCCTCGCAGTCCAGACTTCCTTGCTCTTGTTCTCTCTCCTTCTGCTCCTCATTTGGGCCTTGGGAGCTCAGTCCGGTCCCTGACCCCCTACTGCAAGTAAATTTCAATAGCGTTCAGTTGAAATAATTTCAGTGGTTCACTGAAAGAGCCTTTTACTCACTTTCTCCTTCCTTCCGCCCCCTCTCCTTTCCTTTGTTTTGCCTCTCTTCTTTTTTTTCTTCCTTCATTCCCTGCCTCCCTACCCTCTTCTCTTCCTCCCTCCCTCTGTATCAAAGTTCAACAGCTGCTTTTTAGTCTTCCGATATACATTTATCTTTGGTTCTCTACCAGGAAATATTGTTGCAGCATTTTGAGTGTTCCCTAAATCTTTGAGTCACTAGCTATCTACTTATAAATTTGGGCTGCATCTGTTCTGTCTCCGTGCCATTTCTTTCCATTTGTTTTAGGCAAACTGTCCTTTTCATTGATATATCTTGGACTCTTTTTTCTTTTTAAGATTGAGAAAAGAAAATGACACCCCACTACTTACATGTGCAGTCCTTGATACTAGCATCTTCAACTCTGGATTCCATGCAGCTGAAGTTTCATAGAAATTGTACCTAGCACCTCTCCAGAAAACTTTGTGCACTGAATTTACAATAATCAAATCATTACTATTAATCAAACCAAAAATTAGCACATTAAATCTAATTATGTATATTCTTTTATTGACTATGCAGATGATTTATCAAAAATACAATATAATCTGAAGGTATAGTTGATTTCTAAGGTGTTTTGTAAATTTAATATACAAATGGGAAAGGATTGAAATTTCAAGCAAGACAAAAAAAATGTGATTCAAAAATTTCTCAGAAAGGACTTTACAACCATTTCAAACCCACACAGTGCAGGGCCTGGCCTCCTTCCCAGATGAGATTTCTTCACAAAACCCATCTGTTAGTGTTTCTAATAATTTATTTTAAAAAGTTTATATTGACTTTTACAGTAAAATCCAGAGCATTCATCCAATCTCACTCATAGGGAAAATTTCAAGATTTTACATCTCCAAATCTTTGATCAATATTCATTGTTTAGGGGGAACTAGATTTGTAAGCTACTTCATTTTGTTTTGCTTTACTGATTTTAGTCTTGCCAAGACACGAAGCCCATTTCCAGATATTTTCAAGTACAAAAACAAAGCTATTAAATGCTTGAATATTTTTATAATTACTACCTAGCAGTAACCTTTTTTTCCATTTTTATTGTCCTACAATTTTATACATTTAGTTAATTTCATTTCTTTTCCTCCCCTATTGTTTTCCCTTGTTCACATCCTTCTCCCCCTGGCTCCCTTCTGTTCAGCAACTCCCCATTTTGCTTTTATGTATTCTTTTTGTCTATGGCTGGTTGAATTTGTAGTCATTGGTTACTTTCATCTAGAAAGTTATTCTATGAACAACAGCAATTTGTCTGTAGCTCCATCACAGTGTAGTTACATTGTGATAGTGACATTCCTCTCCCAACATGCTTTATTTCTAGCTACCCGAGAGGAGTAAAGTCTTACATGCTGCTCTGTCATTCATGATAAAATGCTGATCCACTCAATACCGTACCAGTCTTTTGTAGATAACTTTGTCTGCTGTAAGCGCCAATGTGCAATGGCTATATGACATTTAAAAAATATTTTTATTTTGCACATCTCCCTTTCTCAGCTCTAGCATTCCTCTGTGAAATATAATTTCCATACTCTCTTCTGCAAAACTTGCAAGGAGCGTTATGGATATCTCACCTGGGAACAAGCATTCTTCCATCATGTATTCTCAGCATGTTGCTACTTATGTGTTCTGCATTAATTACATGTGAAATTTATATTAATAGCGCCTATATTTATTTTTTACTGATAAATAATCATTTAAACCAATAAACTTCCTCAAAAAGAGTAAGGTAGACATGATCAGCTACCAAGTACTTTTTTCTTCATGCACATGTGAGTTAAAGGGGAATTTTACTTTTTAAAAAAGTACAGGAGCATCAAAAGCAAAACCTTGTCATTCACTTTGTTTCAATACGCACTCTGGAAGCTAAAGATGTCTCTTTTTCTTGTAGAGCTAAATTACTTGATATATAGGGTCATATGCTATACATTTAAATATGTTAAGACTATTCTGATTAGAAAATAGTAAGTTGGCTGGAATAGCATTCTGATTTGCCATTGTTCTTACTTTTTCTGTACGATTACTCTACTTCTTACATAAAATGTTTTAACTCAGTCTACACAACTATTTCATTTTTGAGACATTAGCAGTTGACTTAAAATAGAAATTTGGTTGACTTTGTGTGAAATTATATTCCTCTTACATTTTGGCTTAGCCGTCACAGACACAACTTCATCAATTTTAATTTTTTGAATGATATGAATATATGCAACTCTGTATAAGGTATTTTCATATGCTGTAACACTGATATTAAGTATATAACACTGCTAATTTTTTTTGCAGAGAAACCAGGTCTATATTTAAAGAAATGAGAGCTTATTTAGGGTATGTCTTGCTCTTTATGTATTATAAACTAATATCAAAGTATACCATGAAAATAAAAGAAAATGTGCAATGAGGTACAGAAGGATTGAAGACAGAAGTGGTATAAGAAAGTCCAGTATTTTCATGACTAATAGGAGATTGAGCATTCTTATCTGGCTTTACTAAATAGCTCGGCTCTGATTATCTTTGAAATGGAAAATTATAGCTCAAGAATAACCTGAGAAAATAGAAGATTAAATGGTCTTGTGTCTACTCTATACTCCAGACTTCCTTCTGCTTGTTTACAAGTAAGATTTTAAAATAAATTCTCTCTCTCTCTCTCTCTCTCTCTCTCTCTCTCTCTCTCTCTCTCTCTCTCTCTCTCCTCTCTCTCTCTCTCTCTCTCTCTCCTCTCTCTCTCTCTTTCTCTCACACACACACACACAAACACACACTCACTCTCACACACATACACATTACTATCTTAACACAATATAATTGCAAAGTTTTAAAAACTGGCTGAGGTTCAATTGGTGGAAGTAGTGTTTGTGTCTACTTCCAGAATCTATAAAATAGAAGATCTAGTCTCATGCTCTAGTAACAATTGATATACACATTCATGGATCATTTTCACTCTGTCATTTTCTTTGACTATCTTTACATAAGATTTGTCAGTTGTTACTATATTTTAGAATCTCCCTTCTGGACACAGTAAGTTTTCTGTGTGTCTTGTATATTTAGTCAAATTGTTTAGAATTGTTTATTTCATCTTTCAACAACTCATTTGAAATTTTAATAATTAATTCTGGTAAAATGAGCACCTGATATTTAAAGAAAAGGTAGACTACTTCTATGTAAAGTTTATTTTAAATAATATATTTTATAATATATAAGTTATTATAAAATTTAGCCCATTTAGTTTTTAATTAAAGATGATTTGTAATAAAATTTTAATATATCAATGCCTTCAGTTTTTCAGAGAATATACTAAACTTATTATTTGTTTAAACAAAATTTAAGTGTGACTAATTGACCTGTGATTTTTTTTTTGGTATTATAAGTGATGAAAATTCTTCAGTGTGGAATTATCCTGTCTTACTTTCATAAGACTATTACATATATGCTAAGGAATGCAAAAGGTATAAGCTACACATTCAGAAATATGTTTTGTACAGAGGAAATAAAAGTATGGTGAATATATATTCAGAAGTGAACAGTTGGTATTTGGAGGTCCTGATGCAAAACCTACCTTGTGAAATATCACTAGAGAATATCATCAGAAATTTTCACTAGCAAACAAAATGCATTCTACAGACACAATTTGTTAAAGTCTTGGATTTTGCAAAGGTTATACCTTATAATATTTTTGGCCAATAAAAGCAGAGCATCTCTTATAAATAGATTGTAAAACTATAGGTCACAACTGTCATGAAAATGATTTTCATCACTATAAATTTATTAATACCAATAACCTCAAAGAAATGTGTGAGTATCAAATGCAACTAATTTTGCAATAACTTTCCCTCAAATATAGCAATAATCTACAAAAATTATTAGACACCTCCAGCACTTTCTCTGAGTTTTACTGGGCACTTCCTGAAATATTGTGAGTTCCTAATATATGGGTTTTACTGGTCCTCAAAACTCAACTTTCAGAGCCCTAATTTCATATCATTTTATTCCTTGTATAACACCAGTAAATATTAATTTGTTTAATTTCAATTAATCACAATGTACTATGATGTAAGCATAGTACAAGGGTCAAGAGAGAAATACAAATAACATTTAATAACATTTAATATGTTACTGTGCACAGTCCTTGATACCAATATTATACAGAATGAAAAACAATTTATAACATATATATTTGTTATATATTTTATCAGAAGTTTCAAGGAAATACATTATTTTCCCATGATGTATGATCACAATATAACCAAAATTAACATTTGGCCATTGAAAACACCCATATATATATAAATTCCTCTTGCAATAAGTGTTAGCTTAATATATTATTATCTTCAACAATGCATTGTTTAATATTAAAGATAGATCTTTAGTCATATTCTTAATGAATTAAAGAGACTTCATTTGTACAGATCACATATTTAATAGATCTAAAAACAGTACCTGCAGGGTACCTGCAATCCTAGTACTTAGAGGCCGATGGAGAACTCAGAAGTTGAGGTCACCCTTGGATGCACACCAAGTTTCAGTCAGTAAAGCCCTGTCTTTAAAACAACTGAAAATAGAGCTAGAAGGTGGCAAAGAGAAACAACTCAAAATAAGCCTGATGACCTGGGTTTGAACCCTGGGATTACAGGGTAAAAGGAGAAAACTGAACTCTACAATGTATTCTCTGACATTCATAGGTATACAATGGCGTGCACACACACACTCAGTATACACTATGAAATATATATAATTAAAATTTAAAAATAATTTTATTACTAAAAACTCAAAATATATAATTATATGCTCTTAAAAACTAGGTTCACTAAAGATTAAAAATCTTTTTTCCACTTATAATAATGAATATATTGGAATAATAGTAGATGAATTGAAAAAACAGCTCTCTTCATTTTCCTTATTTGTGGCAGAAGCAATGAATTATTTTTCACAATAGTTCTGATTACTAGATTTTTCAAAATTATGGTTTAAGAAAGTCTCTTCAAAGATTTCTCTTCACAGTTTCACGTGAAGTGCTGTGACTGGAATTTTGATGTGTATAAAAAGTGAAATCACATTTTCCATAAAGGCAAAAGAAAGTACTGTTCACGGTTCCATTGTGCTCAATGCAAGGACATTTCCTCGTCACAAAATGAGCAACCCTTTGAATGTAAAGTTCAGCACACTTATATGAAATCCTTTGAGAGCAAAAGCAAATACCAAATCTTCAGAACACCTATTTTCTGTTATTAGCAGGTGTATCAAACACAATGACCACAGGGTCAATACTGGCTGCTTCTATGGAAAGATTAAATTTTCAATGTCCCCAAATAAATGCAAGATTTCAGTAGGAAAAGATGATGCAGTAATTTCTGCCCCTCAGTTGGCCGGAGAGAAAAAGGTGTTCATTCTCTATTGCTGTTTTTCTTAAGGCAATAAGCTTAGTCGTATAAAACGACTGACTTAACTTGCAGATTTCTGCAGGTCATTTCTGACATGGATACCATGCAGTGAAGCCAAGGCTGTTGGCAATACCATATTCTTTCTGCAGATACTGAACACGGTTGTTTCCCTCCTTGCTTCCTTGGGCTAACACAGTCTGACTTCTTGGTGGTAGGACTGAGATTCCTGCTTTCCTCCCAACTGGTTTCTAGCTGAAGCTTTTCCTGTCTTCTAAACCAGATTACATTCCTTAGAACGTGGTTCTCTTTCCTCTTTTTAAAGCCATGAGGAGGAATAGAGACTGTAATGGTTTGAATTTCACCTCTTCTTTCTTCAATCCCATCTCTGGATCAAGGCTGGTTCTTCACTTTGAGAACTTGTGTGAATATTCGTAGTACACAGAACAATCCAGAAAACTCTGCATCTCAAGGGCATTACCATTTACCTGTTCTACAGAGTCCCTTTCACTATGTGAGGCAGAATATTTTTGTCTATCAAAACAATTATGCACCCATTTTAAGGAAAATACGGAATATTATTCATCATATATAAACAACATAGTAATTTAATGGAGTAATCAATTATGATACACTTACCCTAAGAAAATACATTTCTCAGATCTTATAAAATTTAAGCATATTCAATATACCATCTGGTGATAATAATGGATGTATTATTTCTCACACCATTTAAGGATTTCTGAAAATAGCAAATGGGAAGGTACTAGTAGCCTTAATAAAACCCATTAACAGTTGTACCAAAGTACTTCCTACTTCTTACAGGGAAGCACACAGTACTCTTTAGAAAAGCCTCAGCTGAGTGCTACTCATAATAATCATGTTTATTTTTTGAGTCTTCTTAAGTGTATTCATCAGATGCCCGTTAGGCTATTTCTTCATAATTCCTAAGCTAGAGTTATTAGAGGAGCTATATTATTTTGTCAGCTGTGAAAATGGAGGCCATAAAACACATCAAAGCACATTTTTTTCTGACTAGTGTTCTTTAATCTCCTGTCTATAACCTCTTTTTTTAATTGTTTTTATTGAGCTGTATATTTTTCTCTGCTCCCTTTTCTCCCCCCTCCCCTTCTCCCCACTCTCATGATCCCCATGCTCCCAATTTACTCAGGAGATCTTGTCTTTTACTATTTCCCATATAGATTAGATCCATGTATGTCTCTCTTAGGGTCCTCTTTGTTGTCTGGGTTCTCTGGGATTGTGAATTGAAGGCTGTTTTTCTTTGCTTTATGTGTAAAAGTCACTTATGAGTGAGTGCATGTTATATTTGTCTTTCTGGGTCTGGGCTACCTCACTTACTATGCTGTTTTCTAGATCTATTCATTTCCTTGCAAATTTCACACTGTCATTATTTTCTGTGTATCACTCCACTGTGTTAATGTACCACAAATTCTTTATCCATTCTTTGGTCGAGGGAATTTAGGTTGTTTCCAGGTTCTGACTATGACAAACAATGCTGCTATGAACATATCTGAGCACATGTTCTTGTGGTATGTTTGAGCATCCTTTGGATATATACCCAAAAGTGGTATTTCTGGGTCTTGAGGTAAGTTGTTTCCCTATTTTCTGAGAACTCGTTATACTGATTTTCAAAATGGTTGTAGCAGTTTGCACTCCTATCAGCAATGCAGGAGTGTTGCCTTTACCCCACAACCTCTCCAGTATAAGCTGTCATCAGTGCTTTTGATCTTGGCCATTCCCATATTATTAATTGTTTCTTTCATTGTCTGTGTTATTGGGGTTATATTTAGGAAGTGGTCTCCTTTGCCAATGCATTCAAGTGTACTTCCCAGTTTCTCTTCTGTAAGGTTCAGTGTGGTTGGTTTTATGTTGAGGCTTTTATCCAATTGTACTAGAGTTATGCATGGTGATAGATATGGATCTATTTTCATTCATCTACATGTTGATATCCAGTTATGCCAGGACCATTTGTTGAATATGCATTCTTTTTTCCATTTTATATTCTATGAGAAGCACATGTTTTTATCTTTGACTTTACTACTCTCTCTCTTCTGTGATGGTCACTGAATACTATATTATATTGATTTTTTTCTCCAGTAGAAGTTGACATATATGTGATCAATCTGTGTTATATATTAATCTGACCATTAGACATAATGAAAATTTTTTGTAAGTTATTTAGTTGTTTTTCCCGTAGAAATGAAGTAATATAATTTTGTCATGCAGGAAGCAATCACCCACATTGTTATCTGAGTTAGAAATTTGAGATCCGGCCTCAGCTAGAATTTTAATGACCGACCCACCTAGTTTGAAGGCACTGCCTGTATAGTAGGCCTTCTGAGGTGTGAAATTTGAATAATGTGCTGATCTCACTAGTTCCATATTTCACCTGAAACTGTAAGAGCAGCTACCAATGTAAGAAGATGCCGTTGTCCAGCCCCTCTGTTACTGGTGAGATATAGCTGAAGAGCTTGTCATATCTAGGAGAGTTAACATAATGCACCCAAATGCCTGTATGCTTGCTGCTGCAGACCTTTTAAGTATCTTATCTGGTAAATTAAAACATATTTTTTCTCTTATTTGACAGGGGAAAAGACAAGAAACCCAGGAGGATTTTTTGTAGTTGCCAATCTGATGACTGAGACAACATATGAGACTCAACTGAGGTTTTTCCAAGACATTTGCTGTAATTATAATATCACCCTTCCTTGGCAATATAACACTTTCATGTCTCATCTGCAGCATCTCTGCCCTTTGTCCAAGAAGACTAAAAACTAACTGAATTATTAATTTCCATTTGCAAATCTGGTGTTCATGTTTTGAAAAACAATTTTACATAAAAATGTGCTGATTAAGGAATGTTTTGTGATAATTACATACTCATTAATAGATTTTAAGCCATTTTAATGTTATAATACATGTAAGCAAATGTGCTAGTACTCCATTATTTTACAATTAAAAGTAATATAGTTGACCTACTTTATTTTCACATGATCAACATCTATTATGGTAGATGATTAATAAACTGTTTGGATCAAAATCCCACCTTTCCCTCACATTTTTATTACTCTTTTCAAGTTATTCATTGAAAATTTCTTAGATGTATACAGTGTATCTTAATTATATTTACCATCTACTTCCTTTTTCCAAACTCTGAGGACACCTCCAATGTAATCTCCCTTGCATCTTCATGTCCTCTTTTCTTCTTCTATTTTTATTTTGTTTTATTTTTAAAAAAGAAAACACACAATTATTTTTCATTTTACATACCAATTCCAGTTCCCCCTCCTGCCCCTGCTCCCATTCCCTTTACCTTCCCCACATCCCACCCCTCATTCACTCCTCAGAGAGGATAAGGCACATTTCTTTGAGAAAGGTCCAAGGCCCTCCCTTCTATATTTAGGCTGAGCAAGGTATCCCTCTAGAGGGAATAGGTTCCAAATAATTGTAACAATCAGTAGGAATAAATCCTGGTCTCACTGCCAGTGGCCCCACAATCTGCCCCAGCCATACAACTGTCACCCACATTAAGAGGACCTAATTTGATCCTCTGCTGTTCCCTTTCTTTCAGGCTGAACTTAGAAAGCTTCAATTGCTTACCTAAGCTGTTTCAGTGGGTATCCCCATCATAGTCTTGACATCTTTGCTCATATACTCACTATTCCCTCTCTTTGACTGGACTTTGGGAGCTCAGCCCAATGCTCCTCTGTGGTTCTCTGCATCTTCTTCCATCATTTGCTTGATGTAGGTTCTATGATGACATTTAAGATAGTCATCAATCTGACTACAGGGCAAGGCCAGTTCAGGCACCCTCTCCACTATTGTTTAGGGACTTAGCTGGGGTCATCCTTGTGGATTCCTGGGAATTTCTCTAGTGCTAGTTTTCTTGCTAGCCCTATAGTGGCTCCCTCAGTCAAGATATCTTTTTTCTTGTTTTCTGTTTCTGTCCTTTCCCATCTTGATCATTCTGTTCTCTCTCAAGTTTTCCTCTCCCCTTCTCCCCTTCTACCCCCACCCTCACACTCCCAGTTTTGCCAGGCAGTCTTTTCTATTTCTCCTTTCCAGGTAGATCTGTGTATGTTTTTCTCAGAGTTCACCTTGCTACTTAAATTCTCTGGGCTCATTATCCTTTTCTTTACAACTAGTATCCACTTTTGAGTGAATACATACCATGTTTGTCTTTCTAGGTCTGGGTTACCTCATTCGGGATTTTTTTTTCCAGTTTCATTCATTTGCATGCAAATTTCAAGATGTAATTATGGGTTTTTTTGTTTTTTTTTCCCTATGACTCCATTATGTAATTGTGCCACATTTTCTGTATCCATTCTTCAGTTGAGGGGTATCTAGGTCATTTCCAGGTTCTGGCATATACAAATAATGCTGCTGTGAACATAGTTGAACAAATGTCCTTGTAGTATATACCCAATGTATGATCAATCCTGTCACCTTTTTAAAGAAATAACTCACTGCATCTAATTATTGTTGACCATATATGCATGAATGTTGGATCACCCACTGGGCATACATAATGTGCCAGTGCCCAGCTCCCAAAGAAAAATGACTTTTCTATCAGCCATCAACTGCCGATAGCTCTGTGACTATGGGTGGAACATTGAGAGCCTCTTCTTTCAATTGGAATTTTAACTGTCTTGATTTTGTGACAGTCATATACATGCAATCACAGCTACTGTTAGTTCATTTGTGCAATAGTTCTGTTGGGTCCAAAGAAGAACATTTCATAATATTCACTTCCACTGTCAGGTTCTTAGATTCTTTTTTACCTCTTTCCACTATGTCTGCTGAGCCTTGCTGGGGAAGGGGTTAATATAAGGTCACATCTATGACTGGGCACTCACAGCCACTTATTTTTAGTAGTTTGAACAGTTCAAAACCACTGCATTAGCGACTACCTACTGCATTAAGACAGTTTAATGACAAAGATGAGAGCTGATGTGGGAGGATTTTCTATCTATCTATCTGTTGCTTTCATTGGTTAATTAATAAAGAAAATTGCTTGGCCTGATAGGTCAGAACATAGGTAGGTGGGGAAAACAGAACAGAATGCTGGGAGGAAGAAGGCAGTGGGACAGATGCCATGGAGCAAGCCACCAGGTCAGACATGCTGAATCTTTCCCGGTAAGCCACCACCTCGTGATGCTACACACATTATTAGAAATGGGTTAATCAAGATATGAGAATTAGCCAGTAAGAGGCTAGAGCTAATGGGCTAAGCAGTGTTTAAATGAATACAATTTGTGTGTTGTTATTTTGGGGTATAAGCTAGCTAGGTGGTCGGGAGCTGGTCGGGAATGCAGTCCACCGCTCCCATCACTACATAATGGTGCCCAAAGCATACCTGCTCGCATCCTCACTACAGAGAGCAAGTCAACTAAAGGTATAAATGCAAATATTTAGACATCAGTTTGATAACACGACCATTTAGCAAAAGAACATGAATAGTTTCATTACTTGGGGCTGTGATTTTTCAAGTGATTGGTTTTGACCATATTTATAGATTCCAACAAGAATTACTTTCTGCAGATCAGACCTCAAATCCATCCAGTAGAAAAATAGAACAGTTACTCCCATTAACATTCTTACCACCATTATTCCAGTGACCACAACTTACCTGGTGGGTCATATTTATAGCATGCAAGTCCAGCGTTGGATAGAACTAATAATGATTATTTCTTTCTTCTCCCAGAAGCCTTCATGGCATTTTCCAGTACTTTAGAAGCTAGCCATCAGTGAGAACATTTCCCACACAGTTGAGGTTGATTTCTCTATGTTCTACATTCAGTGAGTATTATATTAAGCAATAATATGTTACTATATAGCCATAGCTAACATCCAAGAGCAATAGCAATAACTTGTGGGGATTTATGTACCTGTGGGACTTCCTGGCAAATAAAAACTCATGGGAGGTATCCCATGCCTTGCTCTGGGATTTTTGCTTAATAGCCCATATCCTCTTGGAACGGCTTTATCCACCCATGCAGAGTAATACAGGTACAAGCATTTAGATATCATTTATTGCTGTTATGTTTATAATTAGTTTACAAATAATTGCTTTGCTATTGAATTCTTTTAGGTTCTAACATATTCTATATTTCAGCCCTTTGCAGGATGTAGTTTGCACCACACAGTTTCTCCCCTTCTATGGTTATCTTCTTACTATGGTGTCAACATTCTTTGATGAGATATATTTATTTCTCTTAAAGTATCTCATTCAACCCCTTAGTGAGAAATAGGCACATCACTAGGCAATTGCTTCAATTCCTGATTTAATCTCTCTCTATTTTATTTCTTTGCCTTAGCTAATCCTCCCCACTTTTTACAGCATGTAAACTCTGAAAAGTATCACTTGTTAGGTGACACTTGAAGTCTTCAAGGATGATATTTACAAATACAACAAACTATGCTAAATTGAATAACTGAACCTCAGATTTACATAGTATCTCTGCTGTTCTTAGTATTCAAACAGTCTGGGATTTGTTTGTTTATTATTGTTGTTTTAACCCTATTCAACCCAATTGTCCCAAAGAATTTGCTAGTCTCAGAGTCTATTTTATATTCGAAGGCTTTTATCAGACAGAAATTTCAACTCTAGATGAGAATTCTAAACTCCTTTTTCTATTTTATTATATGGAGTCTTCAATGTGTGCAATAAATAGGCAGAACCATTCAGAGCTGAGAGGGAAGTGAATAGAAGTGTAATCATTTGGAAGAGAATCGCCTTCATCAGTTTATACAGTTGAATACTTGGTCCCCAGTTGATAGAAGTATTTAGGGAGGATTAAGAGGGATGCCCTTATTGAAGGAGTTGGTAGTTTCAAAGATTCCTTCTCTCTCTCTCTCTCTCTCTCTCTCTCTCTCTCTCTCTCTCTCTCTCTCTCTCTCTCTTTCTCTTTCTGTCTCTCTCTCTCCCTCATTCCTTCCTTCCCTCCCTCCCTCCTTCTTTTTGACCCATGCGTGGGGTGTCAGTTGCTTCTCCAGCCTCCTGTCACCATGCCTTCACTCTGCCATCACAGTCTCTAACACTCTGAACTTGGAGATCCAATTAACCTTTTTTTTATAAGTGGTCTTGGTCAGAATGTCTTATGACAGCAATATAAAAGTATCTACTTCATAAGTTGATACCAGAAGTAGACGATTGTTGAGTCAAAAGTAACCACATGTTTTGTTTTGTTTGTTTTGTTTTTGATTTTTTTTTTTTTGAAAAATACAGAAGACTTTGGGGATTTGGACCAGAAAAGTGGTTGAATATTGTAAGCAATGCTTAGTGAACCAACCTAGTAAAAACTGAAATACAGTGCAGAGAGTTAGTTATTAGCACTGGGGAGGCCCAATTCCAAAACTTTCAGAAGAGAACAATAATATTAACTTGCCTAAATACCATTCCTATGAGATTTGATAAAGAATGTGTCTGCTTACTTGCCTTTTTTGTAAGAACTTGTTTGAGGCTAAATTACTATGTAATGAACTAGATATTGTTTTTAGTAGAGATTTCAAGATAGCCAATTATTGACTCTTTCATGCAGTTATTAGTAACCATTCTTATGATCTTCACAAAAAAAATGAGCAAATAGAGCCAAAAGAAATGTAAAATATACAATTTGATATGAAAAGGACACCAGAAAATTTAATATTGATAACAAGGCTTGTGCTTAAAGAGATAAGGAATTTAAGGAGAGGCTTGATCTGCAATGGCACAAAGGAAGGAATAACATCATGGAAAGGTCTAATGACCAAATGGTAGGACTCAGGCATTATACTGGCCTTTCACCTGGCAGGGTCCACTCAGGTAGTACCCTGGCCAGCCCTGGGTCCTGTGGCTGCCATTTCACTATATAGTATCTATACAGGTGCAAACAGTCCTTTTAAGAGACAAGCTCCACCCATTCATGCTCTCTCTTTTCCTCAGTTCTTCTGCAGAGGCAAACAGGTCTTGCCCCCCTTCTGTCTCTGCCTCTCTCTCTCTTTTTTTATCTCTCCCTTTGCCTCCCCCACTCCCTTTATCTCAATAAAACTCCCCACCTAAGCTCCGTCTGCATGGAGTGTCTGTGTCTGTCTCTCACTCGCTATGGACTCTCACCAACAGTGATTTGTACCCACTGGCAGCCAAGGTCCCTCTCATATAAAATCATATCACCTAAACTTCTAGCTTATGAAAAGAAAAAGCCTAAGAATGTTTCTACTCTTAAAAAGAGGCAACAGATAAAATCTGATGCAAATATAATTCACCATAATGGATTTTAATCAAAATTATTGAGTCCAAATGATCTGTATAATAGCAATAGAGAAGTAATTAATACAGGAAGGAAACATTGGAAGTGGCAGGCCCACAACAGGACTGCTACAATACCTTCTTTAATGACTTTAAGGGACCACCTAAGATGCGTTTCTCTGCTTCATGCAGACTAAAGTTACATGTATATGATCCTTCCAATGTTTACGGAGAAGCTAAAAATATATAATATCCCTTTTCTGCCCCCCCCCCAAATGTTATGCCCATGTCACTTAATCACAAATGAATCCATGGAGCAGGTTTCCAGTGCAAAATGCATGAGAATCTTTGTTTAACAAATTCAAGTCTGAACCACACTCTTCCAACACGCCAGAGCAGTAGGTGAGAAGGTAGTGAGGCTCTGAGCTTTTAAGGGGGGAAATGCCGCCAGGGTGAATACATGTTTTAGGGTTTTGGGATTAGTTGAAGGGGTACAGAGCAAGATGATTTCTGAAACAGTCGATTTTGGGGTGTGTACTGTTAATAAAGGATCATAAATTACTCAAGATATTCGCAAGGGCAGGATGTCTTCAGGAACATCTGTACTTCTGTAAATTTTTATGATCCTACTCCTTAGCTCCTTAACTGGCTATTTCTAAAGTATCCATCTAGTTCAGCTATTGCAGCACTTTCCTGGAACTAAGGTTGGCCCCTGGTCACTATATGGCTTAAGATGAAGCCCCTTTTTCTAAAAACGGAGTCTGCAAAATCAGGTCCTCACAGAAATACTTACCAAGTTATTACAAGTGTGACTACATAGGACACAGAAAGAATGTTAAAACTTTTGATGTCCAACACTGGGTATTATGGTTTGAATGAAAGTTACCTTCCATGGGCTCATGTATTTAAAGACTTGGTCCCAATGGTACTGATTGGGGAAGTGATGGATTATCTTAGTTACTGTTCTAGTTTTGTGAAAACATACCATTACCACAGTAACTTATAAAAGAAAACATTTTATTTGGGGCTTGCTTACAGTTTCACAGGGTTATTCCATGATAATCATTGTCAGGGAGCATGGCCGCAGACAGACATATCATTGGAATTGTATCTAAGAGCTTACATCTGATCTGAGAGCAGCAAGTAGTGGAGAAAGCAAGAGTGAAACTGGCATGGGTTTATGAAAACTCAAAGCCCACCCAGAGTGACACGTTCCTCCAAGAAGGCCATGACAACCAATCCTTCCTAAGCAGCCCACTGACTCTAAGCTAAACATTGGAGAATATGAGCCTATAGAAGCTATTCTCCTTCAAGCTACTATATATATTCAACTGCCTGGCCTCCACAGGCTTGTAATCATATTATAATGCCAGCAAGCCTTCATTCCAACTTCAAAAGTTCCTATCGTCTTTACCATTCTCAGCATAGTTTTTAAATTCAAAGTCTTTTAGGAGACATAAGGCAATCACTGTAACCCCCTATGAAAGAAAAAAAAAATTACCCACTGCCAACATACAACCATCATTTAAAAGGAAGGGTTATGTGGGTTGTCCTTCAGTATATGTGTTGCTCTTATTGGTTAGTGAATAAAGTTGCTTTGGCCTATAGCAGGGAAGAATATAGACAGGCTGGAAGAGATATACAGAGAGAGTAGGCAGGGTCAGGAAGATGCCTGTGTCTCCCAAAGTAGAAGGTCATGCCAGAACCTTACCAGTAGACCACAACCTTGTAGCAATACACAGTTTAATAGAAACGGGTTAAGATACAAGGGCTAGCTAGGAATATACCTAAGCTACTGGCCAAACAGTGTTGTAATTAATATAGTTTCTGTGTGATTTTTCAGGTCTGGACAGCTGGAAACTAGTGAACAGTCTCTGATAACAGGAGGGAAGAGACATCTCTCTTAGATTTGTTTCATATCTTGTCTCTCCTGGACAGGTAACCTACATCCCTGGCATCCTGAAATCCAGAGACTAGTGGTCAAAGCTGTCAAGTCCTGCTGCCTGCTGGAGCTGGGATTTGCCCCCTCCTAGAATTACACATTGGCTTTGATTTGTTGGTGGTTCTTGCCTTTACTCACTAAGCTTTGCTTTTCACGAGTTGTAAGCTCAACTGTGTGGGGACTCATTCTGAGGGTACCACTCCTTGCATTCCATTGAGCAGCAAAGTTCTGGTGCCTTAGCCCTTTAAGCTTCTCATCTCTTTGAACTTAAGACTTGAGTCTAATATTGAACTTCTGGGGGCTCTTTTTCTCTGCAAATTGTATGTTTTATAGTTCCTTTTTACCCAGCTGTCCTTTTTGTTTTAAATCTGCATAAGAGGTGATCACTAATAACCAACCATATGACACAGTCAATATCAGGCTTTCTTGAAATTTCCATTGCCAACATTAGTCCAAAAAGCTTAAATATAGAATCAGAAAGATTTCTTTGGACAAGGGCAAAAATCATCCAGATTCTTTTTCAGTGTTTAAAAACAATGGTTTTCCCATTCCTACTAGGATAATCTGTTAAGGTGTGCTCACAGCATTCAAATTATGTTCTAGTCCAAAGATCAAAAGTATTCCATATTTTTTCAAATGATAGGATGGACAGCTGTGACGCCACTACTGCATAGTTCCTGCTGACAATTTCTGCCTTAGCTCCTGCTTTGTTTTTGTAAAGAGACACCATGACCACCACTACTTATTTGTGTTCCTCCAATTTGGGGATACAGTAATATTAACAGTTCTTACCATACATAACAGACACATACACACACACACACACAGAGGGAGAGATATTAACAGGAATAATAATAAAAAAATAATAATAAATGTGAGATAGTGGATATGTTAAGTAGCTCTACTACAATAATTACTTCATAAGATACATATATCAAACCATGGCCTTATGCCTTAAATATAAAAATTGTCACTAATATCACAATTAAGCTAAATAACTTTAAGGAAAAAGCTATTGGAGATTGTTTAGGAAGACTCCAAAAGTCTTTCTTATTTTAGGGTACTTTGCAGTAAAAGAGACATAGCAAGTAAATGGGAACCTAGCTACACTACCCCAAGCATTTTGCCATAGCTCAACATGCTTTGAGATTCTGATGGCTGCTTTACAGTTCCTGGGGAATTTTGAAAACTATTCCAAAATATATCCTTATTTGTGATTTTAAAATACTTATTATAATTACCCATGATAATAGTTTTAACTCCTCATGTTGTAAACCTGTACTTAGTTGGAGACCCACAGTCACATCAGACTAGGTCAGGACCTCGTTATTTTTTTGTTACATGTGTTTTTACAGGCATCCTCACATAATAACATGCTTACAAAGATTACATGTACCTGTGCACATGAATTCATTCATACTTATCATATATGGGAGTTATTTCTGGGTAGACACATAGGCACAGTCTACAAACACCATGAAGTGAAAGAAATGTTAGTACAGTTCTGACATTGGAAATTTGGCTTGTGTTTCTCTGTGTTTAAAAATAAATTACTTTGCATCATATGGGTGACTGCAATGTTGATTTAAAATCATTGTTTTATGTATTCTAGTAAAACAGTCATCTGAAGTTAATCTCTATTTTTTTAATAATAGAGAATATGATTTGCATAATGCAAATGATTCAAATAGCTCAAAATATATACATATATTTCCCTATGAATTTTGCTTAATGCTTAGGCTTTATTTTCTATAAAGCAATTTTGTCAGATGAAAAACATTGTTTTGTTTTACAGTTGATATTTTATCATCTTTAGCTTTGACAACACATATGATAATTATATAATTCCATGGGTCATTTATTAGCATTAAAACTATTTTTGTACTCATTCACCGCAGTAAAATCTATTTTTATTACAACAATTTTAGGTTTATGTAATTGTTTAAAAGACAACTTTTTAATTTAGATCATAAAATTCAGAATAACAATATCCAAAAGAAGTCAAAAGATATGTGCTTAATAAAGCAAACATGCAATAACCCATCTCATTTCACTAAGCAGCTTTTAAGAGACTCTTTCAGATTTTAATGTCTACTTTTATTAGGCATAGAATTTTAAAAAATAAAATTCAACTTTGATTCAAGATACTGATAGTATTTTGTTGTAGGATAATCTTTTCATACACTGTGAAGATGTGTCTTTGCTAATGTGCCTTCTAATTGGTTTAATAAAGACTTGAATGGCTAATAGCTAGGCAGGAGAGGACAGGCATGATTTTCAGGGGGAGACAGAGGAAGAGGAGATAGATCTAGGTATGAGGAGATGCCAACGAGAACGAGACCAAACTGGACATACAGAATGGTGGAGAAGTTTAAAAAAAGTCACATGACAGAACACAAATGAATAAAAGCAGGTAAATTTAAGTTATAACAACTCGTCGTGCCAGGCAATGGTGATACACCCCTTTAATCCTAGCACTGGGGAGGCTAGGTGGATCTCTTTGAGTTCAAGGCCAGCCTGATCTACAGAATGAGTTCCAGGAAAGGCTCTAAAGTTACATGGAGAAAACTTGCCTTGAAAAACAAAAACAAAAACAAACAACAAACAAAAAACAGCTAGTTGGGGACAAGCCTCTGTTAAAGGCTCAGCTTTCATAGTTAATAAAAAGTCTCTATGTCATTACTTAGGAGCTGATAGGTCCCAAAAGAAAGTCAAACAACAATATTTGATGTTAATAAATACACTGAAGACCCCAGTGAAATGGAAGCCAGCCTTATCCTAGTCCTGCATTTCCTCAATCCACACACTGCTCACATACACATTGATAATGATTCTTTGAAAAATAACGAATTTCATAAACATTTCAGTTAATATAACTGTAAAGATTAATCAGCTATGTTCTTTTGCTTGTTTTCTTTTGTTTTTTTTTTCTTTTCTTTTTTTTTTTTTTTTTTTTTCGAGACAGGGTTTCTCTGTGCAAGCATCCTGGATGTCCTGGAACTCCCTTTGTAGACCAGGCTGACCTCAAACTCAGTGAGATCTGCCTACCTCTGACTCCCAAAATTGTGTTTTTAATATTTGTGCTGCTTTCTCAGAAAGGAGACATGGAAAACATCCTACTTAACCTTATATTTATTACTAAAAGTTTTAGTTTATATTTTGACAGAAAAAAACATTATTTGATATTTTGTACAAATTAAATATCATTTATGTTTCATTTAATATATTTATGAAACATTTCAAAGTTTGAGCATTTTTTCAAATTATATTAGAAAGTTGTCTCAAGGCTATTCTAAAAGAGAGCTAAATAATATTTCAAATTATCTCTTTATTATTTATAAATTCTATTTATTTCACTGGCCCTTAGCAAAGACTTCTTACTCTCTTATAAGTTAGAGAAAAGTGGTATTCTTTTCTTTTAAAGTGTTGTTATGTTTTTCAGTATCGGAGCAATTACTTGGTTTTATTGGTGGAGGATATCAAACACATATTGAGAGACAGATTCATTTACAGTTCTAGAGAGAGTAATTTTTTAATTTTGTCTAACTGCTGCAGTTGTTCACATCTCTTCTTACCATGGAAGAAGCTTCATTTTCAATTCAAATATCAGATGGCACTAGATATTTGCAAGTCGTCTTGACCTTAATGAGGTGACTGGTTTATGGTAATCTCATCTGGCACAATGCACACAGGATTGCTTCCTAGAACTGTCAGTTCACATGGCCTGGAAATTATACCTTAGAAGATGACTGGTGTATTATTATAAAGCATATGACACATTATATGCAATTATTTAGTGTTTAAATTTAATACCCATCATCCTGATGCTTTGGTTATAAAGTAGCATACTTTGAAAATAAAAACAGAATGTAGGTCTCTTTAACATAAATATGCAAATTTCTCAGTTTTTTTTTAAAAACATGGTGAGAAGATGACAAAGGGTAAGACAAGGACACAAGTGATCCAACTAGGACAATTTGAAAGGAGGGCACATTAGGAAGGGGGGAGGAAGGTAAATATGGGATAAAGAGAGAAGTGGGAAAAATAACAATTGGTGTATAAATATACGCATACAGTTTCAATTAATTGCTCTTATCTGGGTTAATGATGTTCCTTCCAAGAGCCAAATTCCACCAAAGAAAAAACCCATTACCACACCTAAGAAACCCTCTTTTGATTTATTGGTCTGTCTAACTCCCAAAACATTCCGACTATTGCTATTGCTCTTTGTTCGCCTCCAGAAATGGAAGCTAAGTCTCTAATACTAAAAAAAACAGAGCCTAGAAACCTCAGGGTGGAGCTGATCTCAATGCTCCCTTCCTGAGGACCAGCTTTAATAGTGTCAGAAGATGGAATCTCAAAATATAAAATGGGAAAAAGAAAGCATATTTAACAAAGTGGTGCTGACATAACTGGATATCAAGATGTAGAAGAATGAAAAGAGATCAATATCTAGTACCATGCGCAAAACTCAAGTCCAAATGGATCAAAGACCTTCGCATAAAGCCAACCACACTGAACCACATAGAAGAGAAAGTGAGAAATACATTTGAATGCACTGGCACAGGAGACCACTTCCTAAATATAACCTCAGTAGCACAGACACTGAGAGAAACAATTAATAAATGGGACCTCCTGAAACTGAGAAGCTTCTGTAAAGCAAAGGGCATGGTCAACAAGGCAAAATAGCAGCCTACAGAATGGGAAAACATCTTCACCAACCCATGTCAGACAGAGGACTTATCCCCAAAATATACAAAGAACTCAAGAAATTGATCATCAAAAAACAAATAATCCAATAAAAAATGGACTACAGACCTAACCAGTAAACAGAGAACTCTCAACAGAGGAATCTAAAATGTCGAAAGGTACTTAAGGAAATGTACAACATCCTTAGCCATCAGAGAAATGCAAATCAAAATAACTCTGAGATATCTTACATCTTGATTGACAACTTGTGTCAATACAGAAGCCTTCATATAAATGTCCATACTAGCTCTGCTCATATGTACTAAAATTTGGAATCAACAAAGACATCCTTCAGTTGCTGTATTTGGTTAATGCTCTCCATGGATTCAGATAGCATAAATCTATTTGGTGCATAAAAACAATATAATATTAAATCATTCAAAGATACAGACAAACAAAATAATGCATAATACCATGTTAAAGAATACATTCTGAGGAATGGGGAGAGAAAAGGGTGAAGTGGAGGATGGGAAGAGCTTGGGGGAATAGGATGGTTGGGGTATAGGAAGGGTGGATATGGGAATAAGGAGTTATATATCTTAGTTAAGGGAGCCATTCTAGGGTTGGCAGAGACTTGACTCTAGAGGGGTTCCCAGGTGTCCAGGAAGACGACCC
This sequence comes from Arvicola amphibius, assembly GCF_903992535.2. Lineage (NCBI taxonomy): Eukaryota > Metazoa > Chordata > Mammalia > Rodentia > Cricetidae > Arvicola > Arvicola amphibius. The sequence goes on along the minus strand of NC_052054.1, from coordinate 95,589,566 downwards.
CAGCTAGTTCCTAGGGCAGCTGAGGAGAGGGTGCCACAAATGTCCAGATCCTATTGTCATACTCATGAATATCTTGCATATCACCATAGAACCTTCACCTGGTGTTGAATGGAGAAGGTGACAGAGCCCCACATAGGAGCACCAGACTGAGCTCTCAAGGTCCTGATGAGGAGCAAAAGGAGGGAGATCATGAGCAAGGAAGCCAGGACCGCGAGGAGTGCTTTTACCCATTGAGACGGTGGAACAGATCTAACGGGAGACCACCAAGTCCAGTCGGAATGGGACTGATGGAACAGGGGACCAGGCCGGACTCTCTGAATGTGGCTGATGGTGGAGGAGGACTGAGAAACCAAGGACAATGGCAATGAACATGAACTCTACAGCATGGACGGGCTCACTGTGAGCCTTGTCAGTTTGGTTGCTCACCTTCCTGGACTTAGGGGGAGCTGGGAGGACCTTGGACTTAGCATAGTGAAGGGAACCCTGATGGCTCTTTGTCTTTGGAGAGGGGTGGAGTGGGGGTGTGGGTGGAGGGGAGGGGAGGGAAGGGGGAGGAGATGGAAATCTTGAATAAAAAAACGAGAAAAAAAGAAGACTCCATAATGTATGGTTTCAACTGTAGGACAACCAAGAAAACAAAACTGTAGAGATTAGTAATTGGAGTGGGTGGGAGAGAGGAAACAACGCCAGATCACAAAATTTTTATAGTGAAATAAAATTATTCATTTATTATAATGCTTAATAAGTGTTGTAACATATTCCATAGATGATACACCAGCAACACTGAAGCATATGTAAATCAGTGATTGTAATGTCTTTTTTATAAGGTATAGTGGATGGACCACTCTGGTGCAAGCTGTGGATGAGGATGGGAGCTGTGTCAGTGTGCTGACAGTGCTGTATGGGGACTCTCTGTATCATCCAGGCTTTGCTGATAATATCAAATTTCTTTATCAAATGACATTTATTGGAAATGATCAACCACTCAAGAAGCAAAAGACAAAAGACAACTCTAGAGACATCTAACTTGCATTTGAACATAATGCTGTGAGCTTTCATTAGTATTAGAAAAATAATCACAGATAATATATTTTACAGCTCCTATAAAACTTACTTAAGCCCAATTTTTTATTAAAGGATCTACTCATATGAGGTTTTCTATTTAAAAATTAAGGAAAATCTTGGAAGTAATCTGAAATACCCTCTGGATCCTTTTTGAACTGCTTACCAGGTCAAATTCCAATTACAGGCGACATAATTCTTTTGGAGTTTGAATATTTTATGTCTCCATAGCATATCCTTAGTTACAAGCCACAGGAAAAGGAGAAATGTTAAAATGGGAGCAGCTTGATTAATTTTATGTTTTACTTTTAACTTACATAATGCCAAAGCATAGCTACAAATGTAGGTCCTTATTAAATATGACAACTATAAATATTTCTTTTTTATAAAAAATTGTACATGGTAAAGATGAAGATAATTTTTAAATAATATTTAAACTAATAGTATATTATATCTCTAATTTAAAAGCTACTTATTTCCAATGACTATATTATCTATAGTCATATAAACTCTTATATTGAAGGCATAAGATCTTTTTATTGATGCAGAAAAATGGTGTGGTCTTCATTGATGGGTTGTTTTTAATTTGAACATTCTCATGGATTACATCATAAAATTGAATCTCAACATTTTCTTTCATGTCTCCTTATCTGAAATGCCATTGCAAGCATCAGCTTAAGACAGAAACATCTAAAGCCAGGAGGCATTAGTTTTTTGTGCTCTGGATAATAGCCAGTGAGCAGACACCAATATATCATAATAACTGCCATGACCAACAACATGTCTTAGGTGAGGATGAATCTTCAAAGAAAAAACTGAGGTGAAGCTTCTAGTCATTAATTTTGCTTTACAATCTTCTATTTTTCATTACAGTTGTGTTTATATTGAATTTTATTCGAGTATCATTATTCTATGGCAATAAAAGTAGATTAGTGTATTCCCAAAACTAGAAAGCACACTCGTGCATGCACAGAGAAACAAAGAGAGAGAGAGAGAAGGGGGGAGAGGCACAGACAGAGACAGACAGGTTATCAATTAAATTCTATGCATAGATATATAAACAAGCATCTCAACTAACATGACGTGTTGATAGGAACTCACATAAAGGCATTATCAGTATATCACTGAATTTTGTCAGAAGACCCATATCTTTGGTAAGTGCCAAAAAAATCACATAGCATATTCTCACTTAGGATACTACACACAACCAAAGTCCCAAAGCTTTGAAGATTAAAGTTCCAGAGTAGTTGATAAAAGACAATATGCTGCTACATTTGACTGTTTGTAACTCTTCAACTGGGTTATTTCTCTGTTACATAAGTTTGACAATTAACAGCTTTTCAATAATTTCTTAGACTCACTGAAAATAGATTTGCATCAGTCCTAGAGTATCACTTTTAAAATTATGACATTAAAAATGAATAAAATGTGGTTTAAAAAGATGTCACCTGTCTACAAAGAAATTTTTCATTCCAAATTTTAACCTCTCATCAAAGGGATTAGACACAATACTGCATGTTTTAGTAAGCGGCATCTAAAATAATCCACTTAGTTCCAGTATATTCACACTAAATAAAAGGTAGCAGACTATGCTCAGAAAGGCTTTGCAAGCCACGGACAGCACTGTCACTACTAAAAGTGGCCACGGAGAGAACCCCTTAATGTAATTTTGCAGAGTGACTTTCCTAAAAATGAGGGATTTTTTTTTTTTTTACAGCGTTTGTTGACCACTGAAATTAGTGTATTATTGTCCTGGTTCTGTGAGAACAGCAGAGTTAATCACAGTAAGAAAGAATTTAGAAAATCTGTCTCTCTGGGATTCTGAAGGACACAGAGGTGGGGCTGGAAGCGCTCTCCAACTCTGGAGAAAATAGCTGGGTGGAACATCCCATGTCTTAGGATAAGGACAGAAGAGAGAAAATGAAATGGTCCACACACTCCAATGTTCTTACTCATCTTTTCCTTTCTCACAACAGATCTCCGATCACAAGCTGCTCAACTTCCCCAGAGGCATATTCTGAAAGGCCTGTGGGTGTTACTCATCTTCAGCATGTATCCTCTGACAAGCAGCATTCCCTACAAAGTTTTCATCTGAAAAACAGAGAGAAATAATGTCATACAAATTTATTACTTGAAAATTATTAAACTTAAAACACCACAACATGTCATTTTAAACTAGTTATTTTAAATCATTGAAAATACAGTAGGAAAAATTTTGTTCTTATTAAAGACTAATTCTTAGAAAAATTAAAAGTTGTCAACCTTATATCAGTATATCATTTTACTCATTTAATGAATTCTACTTTAAACCAAAATCCATATATTCGTGTTGTTGATTTCTGACTTTAAACCATGGTTATCTGATAAGCTACAGAACGTTATTCCAATTTTTCCCTCTGTTTCACTAAGAATTTTTAAAATACAATCTGTTCTCATTTTACAGAGCTATCCTGCTCCCTCCCATTCCTCCCCTCCTCCATCTCCACCCCTCTCCCCATACCACCCCCATCCACTCTTCAGAAAGGGCAAGACTTCCCATGGGGAGCCAACAAAGTCCACACCTCACTCAGAGGCAAGACCAATGCCTTACCCCCTACATCCAGGCTAAGCAAGGCAACCCTCCAAAAGAATATGTCACCAGAGGCCAGTTCAAGCACCAGGGACAAATTCCAGTCCTGCCTCCAGTGACCCCACAGACTGCCCAAGCCTCACAACTGTCCCTCACACTCAGTGGGCCTAACCTGGTCCCATGCAGCCGCACTGCCGCCCCGCCCCCCCCCCCAATCAGTCCAGACTCAGTGAGCTTTCTCCTGGGAAGGGGAAACAGAAAACCACAACTTAAATGCAGGCAATTTGAGGTCAGAATACCTACGGTAAATCTGAGTAACACCTTTTTGTGGCATCCCCAAGCCCTGCCAGGGCAGATGTCTGTCAAGTTTTGCTGGTGTGGAACCTCTCTGACCTCTGTCATCTGGCAGGCAAGAAAATGTTCTCTGCAACCAGGTCTGGATCTCCTCCTGTAGCTTGTGGGTGCTCTGTCTTGGCTACTGCAGCTTAGCTCCAAATTTGTTGATTGCATACAGTCCTCTTTCATTTAATTTATTTAATTCTTACTATTATTCATTAGGTCAGTCAATTAGTAAAGCTATATATTTACATTCATATACTTACAGTAAACATTTCTTCTTGAAACTTCTATGCAGTGTCTCTCTCTTATAGGAACCAAGAAAACGTACAGCCCACCACCAGATACATACATACATACATACATACATACATACATACATACATATCATACATACATATATATCAGATATTTGTCATTTTTTATCACACAAAACATGTGGAGAAATATAAGATATTAGAAAGACTTAATATATAGTCCATTAAATTCAAAATGTCAAATTAAGAAAGAATGACAATGTCTACAAAAGAGGGCTGAACAGAAAACACAGATTCTAAAATACACAGAGGAAAAAACAATTGTCTTAACTTTCATAGGTTCTTATGGAATGATGTCTGGAACAAAAGACAGATTAAGGAATAAAACTCCGACAAATTTACGAATGTGCAAATTGAATTTCAATATAGGAGTAATTTGGAAAAGGATAGTTCTAAAAACATGACTTTGTATTCTAACTGACACAGCATCTTAGCAGAACTGTAATTTCTTAAAGAATTCACAAGGCAAAAAGACAAAGACGTGGGGTTCTTAGGGGTTACAACTTGAGGCAAGTCAAACAGAAGTCAGGAAAATGGCTTGAGTAAATTTCTCTGGTTCTACCTGCAATCCAATAAAAGTAGACAGTCCTTGCTAGTTAAAATTTGTTTTCTGCATTGCAAAATGGGAGCAAGATGCCCCTGGTATTTGCAAATCTATGTCCTGCTTATAGACAGAAGGAAGAGAGGCAGAGAACTTTTGCATACTGATGTCTTTTAAATTGCCTAAAGCTCAACAATTCTGATATATTTTGTCCTCCCATATAGCCATCTATATCCTGTATCAGAAGAAAAATAACAAACAAGAAACACCATAACTAGTTGTAATTTAAAATGATATATATCATAGCAGAAAAGTTGTCTTTGTCTTTGGGTGAAGTAGCCCCACAAGAGCCCTCTTCAAGACAAAGAACCAAAGACAAACCAGAAGGAAGTTTAAGGAAACTTTTAAAAAGAATAAGGAGGAGAAGGACGACGAGGAGGAGGGGGACGAGGAGGAGGGGGCCGAGGAGGAGGGGGATGAGGAGGACGGGGAAGAGGAGGAGGAGGAGGAGGAGGAAGAGGAGGAGGAGGAGGAGGAGGAGGAGGAGGAGGAGAGCGATTTTAGTGGAAAATGACTGTCTTGCTGTAAGACACAGAGGCAGGAGAATATAAATGACCAGGCACCCGGAGCCTTTATCTGTCAAGGCCTTTATTGATGTGGAAATAGAATCTACATTCTGCCCAGAATCTCGTGTGATTTAGACATGAAAACTGCACTCACCTGGCACAGACCTACTATGAAAGCAACAACAAATTTTATTTTATCTTCAGTTAGCATAATTTTGAAGTCAGTGAATGGTCCAAAACTCAGGATGGATAATTACCATAGCAGATAACTAATTGAATTACTTATTTTTATTAGTTTTTTAAGAAATGTGTACATTATGTTTTCATTATACTCACTTCGTCTCTCCCAACTTGTCTCACACTAACCCATGATTCCTTAGCCTCCCAAATGTGTGTCTTTTCTTCCCCATTCATCAATTCTAATTTGTGCTGCCCGCCCATATATTCTAGAATGTGTGACCTTGCACTGGAGTGCAGTACAATTAGCAGGAGTAACATTATTAAAGAAAACCAATTTTCTCTCTGGCAACAGCTAACATTTGACACTAGCTCCTTGGGTAAGTATGAGCTGTAGTGTTTACCAGACCTCTCCATGCTATAATTTGTCTTGTCTTTCTGTTCTTTCTTCTACAGTGACCCCCGAGCCTTGGGCATACAGATGTGATACACATGTGCCATTTATTGCTCAGCTATTCAGAATGTGTTTTTCTTGAGACTTCAGTCGATTGTGGGTCTCTGCCTCAATCACAATCTACTGCAAATAGAAGCTTTGTCCTTCACTCATACTGGTTGAATGATGCACATTACTCTAGGGCTATAACAGGATCTGGAGGGATGGCTTGACAGATAAGAGCATTTGTTACTCTTACAGAGGACCTAGGTTCAATACTTAGTGCACACACACACCCTACAGACACACTTCAGAATGACCTCATAACTCCATTTACAAGGAACATAATGCCTGATCTCTATCACCACCAGGAACATACATGGTGCATATATATGCACGCAGGCAAAACAGTCACACCTATAAAATTTTCAAATCTAAAAACAGTCTCTAACATGCATGAGTAGAATGACAAGTCATTAGAAGTCCATTTAATACTATGTCTATTTAGCAGAATAATAGTAGTAGATTCCACCCTAGGGCCTATAACCTATGACCCTAATCAGGTTCTTGGCTCCAGGTGTGGGTTTCTATTGTGAACTACTGAGTACCGGCCTCAGCACGTTTTCAGGGTTCAGAATAGGACTTCTATGACAAGCAAAGACTGGCTTGGGAACGGGACCTGAAGGACAGAACAAACTGACTGACTTAGGACCTTTTATACTACATGTTTCTTTGTTCTTTAGGGGGAGATGAACATAAGGACATAAGGCATAAGGGCAAGGCATTAGACATAAGGCATAAAGCATAAGGGTAAGGGTAAAAAATGTGGGTGGTCTTCACAAAGCTTTTAGTTTATATAGGCATACAGACAAGTTAGCAATACCATACGTGGTAACAGTGGTATCAAGCATGCATATTCTTCACAGAGTCACAAGAAACCTATAAATCTGGCAAGGAGGCACTTTATGTCTCAGGGTGGGTGTGGCTCTGAAGTTTTCCTATGGCTGAGAACACTGTATTTATAGCTATACTAACCTGTAGGCTTCATTTGAATTAGCATCTAGCTGATTGAGTTAAAAGGAATCTGGAGATTCCCACTTTTGACTCCAGCAGAGTGCCCAGGTGAGAATTTTTCTCTCTGAAGCTAGTTTTAGCTACTCAGGCATTTTTACTGTACAAACAGTTAATTTCCTGGGCTATGATCTTATGTTAGTTGAAACCAAGGAAGAGTAACTACAGAATATCAGTAGCCTGTTAAGTCAAAACAGAGCAGAAGACCAGTAGATTTCACCTTTCTGAGTCTGCTATTAGAGCAAGCATGTTACCTCCTGTATGAGACTCTTATCAGTGACTACTGTCAATAAAGAAAGTTTGTGGGAAACTATGAAAACAAAGATTTACCTGAATCCTTTTCACACCATGATCTCATGGTGTGGGGGAAGGTATCTGGATGCCCTATAAGAAAAATCAGGTTTATATACTGCTGGGGTATTATAAAATGGAGAAATGCCATTATTTCACAAGATTTTTTTTTTACAGAATTGACAGCGATTTATCTAATGGACAGATGTTCCCGCAGCTCTGCAAAAACAGGATATCCAGGTTGAGTGTGTGTGTGTGTCTATATATATGTGGATAGTCCAATAGATCTGTTGACTGTACATTTATTGTATAATATGTGTGAGCTCACTTCAGGTTTGCACTTCGTGGAACAGAAAAAAATATTGCATTCAGTCTGAAAGTGGTTCCTCCCATGACTTTGTGACACTGTTAACCCAATAGATGCAGCTTGCTGGGCCATTCACTGTATAGATCAAAGTGCGCATAGCCTGTTAAGGTGGTGTATACTCTTCTCTAATAGTGTGCTTAGCATTTATCAGCATGATGAAAGCTACCCAGTAGGGATGTGGATTCCAAGTCAGTACCAGCTCCATTTCTCCATGTTTTGTGACTCAAGTGTGAAGTGTCTGCAGCAATCTCACCAGCAAGTTCTGGCAGGTAACCAAGAGCATTCCTAGTTAGGAATCTGGGGGCCTCATTTACCAACAACCCCAGAAAAGGTATCCATTTTTGGCACTGATGTTTTTGTTACCCTGTGATTCTCGGAGGAGTACTGTAGTCCTATTGTACAGTAAGTTCTTTTTAATTCTTTATATAGAGTAGGCAAGTGTCCATATTACTTTTTTAAAAAATTCTTTAGTGATATCCCTCCCCTACTCAAGTATTTCCTTCTCAACCCTGGCCATTTATCTCCCACCCCAATTAACTTTTCCTGTTCCATTAATTCCCTTTAATACTTTATAACAGCATATTCCATATCTATTACCTTGAAGCCCCCCACCCGCTACATGGCCCCTGATGAATACCTTACTAAGTTCTCTGGATATTCAAAATGAAAATACAAGCACTTGAAGATCCATGCCACTGTTTAGTTAACAATGAACAAGAAGAGTCATGAGAGGCCCGACACCTGACACTAAGCAAAATGGCAACCAGATGACAGTAGACAGAATTGGCTATGCTTCTGAAAAGGTTTAAGCCATGTCTTTGAGAATCTGTCTTCTTTGTCAGTTCCCTAATTCCGTGCCTACCACCTCAGCATCTTTACCTTAGAGTTCTAAAGACAAAATAAAAAGTAAGGTTGTGGGATAAATGACTATATTATGATTAATTTGAACACTGGGTTCCAATCCCAAATGCACAATAATCCAGGCAAGCATTTACTTCCAAGGTATAAGTAGGGAGCCAAGAAAGAAAAGGAAGATGCCAGGGGAAAAGGGACAGCTAAATTTTACTTACTCAACCAAACTGCCGCCAGATCAGAGCATCTCTTTAGCCTTGTTCTTTGTGTTTTGCTTTCTCATTTTTTTAAATTTATATACAGTTCTTTTTAATAATGTTCCTCATCCCAGCAAGACTCAAGGTATGCAACTTTTTTTTCTGAAACTTACACTAAAATTCTTTAGTTAAAAAAAAAGCATAAAACAGTTGCACTGATCTGTTTTCTTCAGTGTTGTTGTGGGAACACAGAGGCTGGAAGCCTGTCTGGTGATGGTTTTCCCCCTGCATCCATCACTTGCTACATATGCTCTCTCCTGGATGCCTATATTTTGGTTTCCAGGATGAGAGAAGAGCTCCCTGGCTTTCATGCACTGCAGCCATCTTTCTTCTTAATGGAATGACCTTTGCATCCCGGGAAACTGCCAATTATCTGTTGTTAAGAGCAGCTGCTCCAAGGTTAGAAAATAAGGCTAAGGTGCGAAGTGGGGGAAAAGTTCTCTTGGAGAAATGTATTTTATTTTCTTGGAAGTAAGCTTACTATAAATACATAATAAGAAAAATCTTGCCTACAAGCCCAGCAGGGTTCAATGTTGACACAAGTTCATCAATTTAGTGTATTTTTATATATTCCTGTTGTTCTGAATATTCATTATGGAATACTTTTTAAACCCAACAGGCAATCCTGCTCTCATACAAGTGATCTTGGTTATTATAAGAAAGAAGGTACATTCACCAATCAGTATCAATAGGATAATGATACATTTCAAAGATATCTTTTATTTATACCTTCAAAACTCTTTAGTAATCTGGATACATAGCGTTACTTTTAAAAGATGTAACATTTAATGACCTTTTCATACAAGACAGGGAGTAAATTATAGGTATTACAATGGAAAAGAAAAAAATATTTGAAAAACCTTTTATCTCATTTTATTCTGACATGTACACTTTCAAATACTGAAAAGGTATTTGACAGAAGAATAATACAGACGTGTTTCCTATTATCTGGGGGGAAGGTTATTTCTTAGAATGAAAGCATCTAGCAGAAAATCTGATGGTTAACTTACTCTCTAGCACAATGGGCACTAAAGATTCTGTTAGAAATACCAAAAACATAAGATAAATCACAAACATTAGAAATGTTATAAAAGAAATGTTAATTTCACATTCAATCTTTTATTTAAAACGGCTGATCAAGAAGAATGAATTACATTAACAAAGCAGCAAAGCGTATTCCTGCACATAAGATCTTAGCCCAATCTGAGAGAACAATGAATTCTTTTATCTCTGTAAGCAATACGCAGGGATGGCATATGCTATTGATTTCAATGGATTTATTAAATATATGTTAGGATCCCTCTACCTAATGAGGATACTAATGCTACATTACTATGCATATAATATGTATGTGTGCAAACATATGATATATATGAGAGAGAGAGCAATAAAGACAGACAGAAAACCAGATAGAGAGAGAGAGAGCGAGAGAGAGAGAGAGAGAGAGAGAGAGAGAGAGATTAATTGATAATTACAGACAGCTGTTATTATGGCTTAAGTTATTATGACTAATTTTTTTCTACCAAACATGAGGTTAACCTTAAAAAAAAAGCTCAAAATCATAAAAGTCACTTTAAAAGTAACTACCATACTATTAATTCCAAGTTTCCTGGGTGTCCATTGGAATTTTTCTCCTCTGAACTTGATCTTGGAGTTCCCTCTTGGTTCTTCATGAAGTTGTATCCAGAATCTTATTTGTTCAGTCAAGAACCTAACAACAAAACAGAAGGTTCAAATGAGGTTATATACAGGCTGAAATGTAGCATGGTTTGCTCTTGTAACTGTGAATGTGAACAAGTATCTAATATATATAATATATACATATATATGTATCTAAATACATATATCTGTTGATAAATATCAACATCTGAAATAATAGAATATTTTCAAAGTTTTATAAGCTCTTAGAACACATGTGTTGAGTTACAAGATATGTACAAATGATAAAAAAATAAATAACATATTCCATATTGTCAAGTAAGTGAACATACTAGAAGCTTTGACTGACATGTGAGTATATAACAGTGATCACATTATGAGAGAAGCTTGCTCTAGAGGAGATATGGTTAATGATTTGCACACTTACACAGAAAATGTTTAATTAGGCTTTTGTGTACGTATAGGATTTTATTGAACAAATCAAGAGCTCTCATCATAAATTAGTTAAGTATAAAAAGCCCTTAGAAATCTTTAAGAATTCAAGTGTTTGTTATAAGTTAGATAGACATGATAGGAGTTTATAGATACATAGAAGGAGACTTAGGAAATGAAGAGGAAAAATCAGAGGCCAAAACCACATAAAAGAAGTCTCGAAAGGGTACCTACCCTTATCTATGGAAACCACCTAGGTCATTTAAGATATCAGTGGTGGCAGAGACACTGTTGCTTATTCATATCTTCAAAGTAATAAACAGAATGAGGATCATCAAAGAGGGCACTTGAGAAGCTCCTCTTGTAAGCCTAAAGCCAGACATTGTGTCTAAAAGGCTAATGACATATTAAGACGCAGACAACATGTAAAGAAAATATGAACTCAAAATAGATCATGTTTTCAACAAATTATGGTGTAGGAGGTTCTTCTGTCAATACGTTGCTTTCATTTGTTGAATAAAGAAACTGCCTTGGCCTACTGATAGGGCAAAACTTAGATAGGCGGAGTAGACAGAACTGTATGCTTGGAAGAAGGGCAGTGTGACAGAAGCCATGGTTCTCCTGCCCAAGACGGACTCTAGTTAAACTCATGCTGATAAGTCACAGTCAAGTGGTGATACACATTACTAGAAATGGGTTAGATCAAGATGTGAGAGTTAGCCAATAAGAGGCTAGAAGTACTGGGCCAGGCAGTAATTTAATTAATACAGTTTCTGTGTGGTTATTTTGGGGGTTAAGCTAGCCAGGTGGTGGGATGCGGCCCCACTTTCTACAACAAAATGACTTACTTATGAACGGGGTGTGAATAAGGTGCGGGAAACAACAAACAAAATAACTAAGAGTTGAGCAAGAATATGACTAAAAAGTTATAAATTTATACAGTGCGTCCTTGTCTCATGAGTTAGTTAGCATCCATACTGTAAACAAAAAGGGATAAAATGGAGCTGTGAGCTTGCTTGGAAAAGTGCTTGCTCCATTCATGAGAATCTGAGCTCCGAACCCTAGCACCCATGAAATAAAACTTAGATTGTTGGTTTGGGTACTATAGGCTTAGCATCAGGTATGGACCAGAGGCAGGGGGATTCCTGGAGCTTACTGGCTAGCCAGTCTAGCCAGTCCATGAACCAAAGGTTCAGTGAGACTTGATGGAAGAGGCACCTGCCATCATCATCTGGTCTCAATACTTATGTACACATAAGCACACATGCACACACACACACACACACACACACACACACACAAATACACAACATATTTATACACATACCTCACATTGAAAAACTAGACACTAAATAAATAATTAAGTAAATTAACAAGCATTTTCCTTAAGTATATCAGTTAGAGGAACTGATCGGCCATTCCTAAGTGGCAGTAATTTGTTCCACAACTAAAATTCAATTCTTATTAAATCAATAAGACAAAGAATAAGAAAAATAAATCATTATTTTCCATGTTTTAAAGTCATAATTAGTTTATTCAAAAAATCCCAATGTAAATTATGTTTTAAACTTTTCCACATACTACAGTTAGACTGTTTATATATTAATGTCAGATCATTAAAATATTCCCCTTCAGTGATAAGGTTATAGCATTTTCCATCCATCATTTCTATTCATTTGTTAATGAGGAAAATTACATTTTAGAAATGAAGGGGAGATGAATGCAGAGGCCACTTTATATGTTCCTATATTTTCTTCCATCAAGTAAGTCATTTAAATAATCCACATCTGTAATGGAAACTGTCAATCAGGGTTAAAGTAATTTAGCCATCAAATTACAAAAATTTTAAATCTAACAACTGCAGCTAAATATATAGTTTAAACGAATTCAATCTGTCTTGTGCTATAATTGAGAAAGTGTCAACGTTATCTATTGAAGAATGAAAAGGGAATATCTGGCAATCTGAGTTAAACATTGTTACATATCTAAATTCCTGAGGGAAAAAGCCTATTTGCACCAATGTCCTGATGCACAGCATGAATTGCCACAAGGCGGATACCAATCATACAGATACTGAAAGGAAAGTGTGCACACAGAATGAAAATATGCACACTCTACACTATTTACTGTATTTTTGAGTGTCAAGTTCTTGATAATTGCTCAATGATTTGGCCTTTCAAGATTTCATCTCCAAATAGGTCATTGCCCCTTTAAAAAAAGTATATTAAAAAGTTTCATGTGCAAAAGATTTTCCTTCAAGAGTCTTGTTCTCCAGCACCACTTTCTCTGAAAATTTATCATTGTTTTATATTCAGAAACAAGTTTCTAATTTTAAAACTTTTTGTTGTTGTTATTGTTTGTTTTTTTGGTTTTTAGCTTTAGAGTCTGCCTTTGTACTCGCTCTGTACCCCAGGCTGAACTTGAACTCACAGAGATCCTGCCTCTGTCTTCCAGGTGCTGGGATTAAACACATATACCACCATTACCTGACTTTTAAATTGTTAAAACATTTTTTTTATTTTGGCTTAGGTTTCTGATATTAAATAAGAAATGAGGCTTGAAGGGAGAGAACCTGTTTTCCTTTCTGTATACAATCTTTATAAATTCATACTAATAATTTGACAAAATAACCTGGCATAAAAATTGATCTCTAGGCCGGGCTGGTGGCGCACGCCTTTAATCCTAGCACTCGGGAGGCGGAGGCAGACGGATCTCTGAGTTTGAGGCCAGCCTGGTCTACAAGAGCTAGCTCCAGGACAGGCTCTAGAAACTACAGGGAAACCCTGTCTCGAAAAACAACAAAAGAAAAAAATTGATCTCTAAAAATATGGAATGATTTCATTTACTTTCATTAACATAGACAATGTTATATATAATTCTAAAAAATAGCTTTTCCAAAATATGATTGTAATTTCTAGCATAATAATGATGGTTTGTTTTCTTCTTAAACATGTTTTTAAAAAAAAACACTTAATTTAGTTGCATATATCATCCAATAACTAGTACATTACATTGACAACTGTCTATATATATATATATATATATATATATATATATATAGGTTATAAAATAAATAAATCTAAAATTATGTCTCTGAGTATGATAAAGACCATACGAGAGACTGCTAAAATAGACAAGAAAGCAGCAGATATGGACTTAACTGTCATGAGAACAAGATTCTGGACAAGGGCCAAGTTCTGCCAACAATTCCCAATGGAGCAGAATTTGCTCCTGAGCTTGACTGCCATGAGGTGCAGTGGGCACCAACTATAGCAATCATGCTATGAGCATAACTGGGCTGAAGCTTGAGAGATCAACCCCCTCCCAAAGGTCTGCAGAACTGTGACTATTTGGATAACCTGACACTACTCTTTCCCTGGGAAATACATCATTTCTAATTAACCAGATGACTTCAGGTTCCAATGGACACTTCATTTGACTCTATACCTTCATTTTTATGAATAATGCTGCAATAAACACAAGAATAAAGATGTCTCTTCAACATATTAAATTTATTTCCTCTTACTATATGCCCAGAGGTTAGAGGACTATATACCATTTTTGGGGGGAACTATGTCCTATTTCTGTAATAACTATACTAATTTTCCCTCTCACCCCAGTTTGATAACAGATTATTTTCTCCATATCTTTGGCATAACTAGTTAACTTTCATCTGTTTAATAATAGGCATTCTTTACTGATTAAGGAATGGTATTTTTGGTTATTTACAGTTGTGTTTTCCTGATGATCATAAAGTTGATTACTATTCATGTCCCTATTTTGCATTAGTATGTTTTTAAAGAAACTCTATCTGCTCATATATGATATTTTAATAAAAATGAATGTTTAAAGCCATACTCTGCACTATTTCCTACAGCTAATCATATCCATAATTTTCTTGTCTAATTTTGACATCATTTTTGAGTACAAATGAGCAGTCTTACTATAGTTTATTTCCCATAGGTCACTAATTTTAGACATTGGAAATCACTGGAGAGCAACACCAAGGACATGGCCCTCTTGATTTGTGTGGAAACTACTAAAAAGTAATAAAAGAAATGAGATATACACTTTTAATTATGTTTTAATAAATATGAATTTACCACTTCCATATGTAAATGAATTAATAACATAGTTTCAAAATGACTTCTAAAAGGATATTCAAAACCAAAAGTGGTTCCTGAAATGACATAAACTTTTATTGCAGTTCTAGGTGGTTGCTTTGTCTGCAATGTAATACTTTTGCATATTGTACATTCTCTTTGAGCATATGTCTTTTGTTTCATATTGGTACTTTAAAAATAAAGCCATGGTGGTTTGGTTTCAAACCCTAAGGTAAAATGTAAGCACCAGGAAACTTCTCTATCATGTTCATTTTGTAGCATCCATGCTTTAGCATTAGTTGTAGAAAAGCTGAGAAATCATTACTCCAAATTACTATCGATTTTAAAAATAATGAATAATTTCCAGTTAGAGCATATGAGATTACTTTCCTTACCTATGTCTGTTCACTCCTAATTTTTACTTCAACCGTCCTACGATTCTTTTTTTAAAAAAATATTTATTTATTTATTTATTATGTATACAATATTCTCTCTGCATGTATGCCTGAAGGCCAGAAGAGGGCACCAGACCTCATTACAGATGGTTGTGAACCACCATGTGCTTGCTGGGAATTGAACTCAGGACCTTTGGAGGAGCAGGCAATGCTCTTAACCGCTGAGCCATCTCTCCAGCCCCCCGTCCTACGATTCTTAAGAAAGAACATAATAATTTGCTTCTTAGAGGTAATTACTAGTGATTTGCAATCAAATTTAAGGTACAAAACTATTTTTTGACATATTTATAACTGTGCTTTACTCTGGATGGGCTTTTTGGTAGATTGTTTCCAAATCCACTAAATTACAGTACTTGTTTGGAAAGAGCAGAAATCTGTTCCGTGAAAACAGAAGCACCTAGAAATGTTGGAATAAAATGAAGAGGGATAATTTACAGAAGAAAAGTTCAACAATTGAACTACAAAATATGTTAAGCGTAGCTGTTTTTCTCTTTCAGATTCAGACATTTGGACATTGAGACATTTTCATGGTTGTGTGCATACACGCATTTGCGTGTTTGTATGTGTTCTTTGAGAATTTTGGAGAACATGTTTTGACCATGATCATCCCCAGCTCCCCCCAGATCTACTTTCTGTGCCCTCCCTATCTAAATGTGTGTCCTTCTCATTTTCAGGAGACATCAAATCCCATTTTTACTGCTCATGTATTCTTGGATATTTGACCTTCTACTGGAACATGGTAACTTACCAGAGGCTACACTCTTAGAGAAAATCCTAGCCACTATCAATCCCCAGTATCTCTCTGACTACAGGTAGGCTTGGTGTCTGCCTTCCATCTCCCTGTTGGGATTTAGTCAGTCTTTGACTTGCAATGCTTTTGGACATGCTATCACAAGTACTATGCATTCATATATGCCACTGCTTTGCTGTATCCAGAAGACACTCCATCCTTGGAGTCATCCACCGTCTGACTTTTACACTCTCAGCCTCTTCCACAATGATCTCTGAGCCTTGTGCAGAGATAATTTGGTATATATGTTCCATTTAGGGCTGGGTATTATGCAGTATCTTATTCTCTGCACCATGGACAGTTTTAGCTCCATGTTAATCACACTCTACTGTAAACAAAACCTTCCTTGATGAGAAGTGAGAGATGAATTAATCTATAGGCATAATAAGTTATTAGGATTCAGTTTCATATTGTATCCATTTAACAGAATAATATTAATAGATTATCCTCCAGGACCAATGACGAACCTATCCATTCTTGGGTTGTTAATATGCTTCTCATTGTGGAGTGCGACTTAAATCCAGCTAGAGAGTGTTTGGCTGCTTCCACAGCACCCACGTCATAATTCCACTGGTTGGTATGTCTTTTCAGACCAGTTATTTTTGGAGCTTGCAACACTCACAAATGAATAATTTTGGTGACTATTCTTTTCCTATGATGTCATGCGTAACACATTCCAACACCATGAAAGCTAGCAAACAGGAAAGGATAGAACCAGCTTGATGGTTACATGTTCTGTGACTCAAAACCAAAGCACATTCAGCAACAGGGTCTTACCATCAACTTCTGGAGGGTAATCAGTAGCATTGCTGATAGCCTGTAATGTTTGGGGATCTACGAGACCTCAGAGTAAACAACTCTGAAATAAATAACCCATTTCTTGGATTTTTATTTCTTAGCTTATGGTATCAACAATACCCAATTATTGTTGTCCCAATACAGTGTAACTCCATTTAAATACCCCCTCACTGTGTGCGGAGGGATTATACAGTAATAAGTTTTCATATGACCTTTTAAAGGGCATTTAGTATCATTTATCCCTCCCTGAGTTCACTCTTCTATTCTTCTTCCCTGTCCTCTGCTCCCTAACACCAATTTAACTCTTCCTATGATGTTTTTCTCCTTAAAGTCTTTCAGTGTCTTGCTTTGTTCACTTAATATAACATCCTCAGAATCTATTATATTCTTGCAAAAGACAAGAGTTTATCATTCTGTGATAAGCAACACCTGTTACATAATACATATATATCATAGGCATCATATTTTCTTTATTCATGATTTATTGGATACAGATATTTCAAATGTTACCTATTATGAGTTTACAAAAGACATGGACATGAAGATATCTCAAAACTTTGCTTATTTCGTTTCCTTTGGATACATGCCCAGTACCAGGATTGACAGTTCACAAGGTGGTTCTATTTATGGTATCCTGAGAACTCTCTGTATTATGTCAGGTTATGGATATACTAATCTTTATTCTCATCAACAATGTATAGGAAGTTGTCTTTCTCCACAACTTCCCCAGCATTGATTCTATTTTTGATAATATGCATTCTTTCTGGCATAAGGCTATATAACATTTCAGTTTTGAATTTGATATCCTTGATTTTCCCAATATTGTACATTTTTGTCTTACTGTTATTTAATAATGTATCATTTTGAGAAATTTCCATTGAGATATTTAGCCCTGTTTAATAAGCTTTTTTAAAACTACAGAGGTGTTTGAATTTTGCATACATTCAAAATACTAATGCTGTATAAGAAATATACTTTACAAACACTTTCATGATGTAGTCTATCTTTCCATTAACTGTTTTTTATTCTGATCAGCAACAATGCCATTTGATGGACTCTAACCTTGTTACTTATGTTCTTGTTGCCTGAGTGTCTAAGGTGATTGTTTAATGCTAGAGTGTCTCAGGATACATTACAAGCTGCAGAGTCTTCTTGAATATTTACTTGACTTTACTGAACTTTTGAGGAAAAAAATCGATAATTTAATAAAATTTAAAAGTTGGGAAATGAAACAAACCCTGATTCTTTCAGTGAACATAATAGCCACTGGAAACACAAGAGAAATACAACGATGATTCTCTAGTTGTTCTAAATTCAAGGGGAGTTTTTCCCATGTAAGAATCTCACACGGAGGAATGGTCAAAGTGTTTAAGATGCTTAAGGCATATTTTTGTCTGAGGTTCACGGGAGGGACAATGTGATCTCTCCAAAGCTAGGGTCAAATGAAATGTTTCTGTTGGACGATGTATTGCAAATGCAACAGATCAAAACAATTTTCTATAGCAATTTTGTCATATTTGAACTACACCATCCTCCTTTTAGAATTAAAGCTGCCTCTAAAATGTGATCCCATTCCCTTCATACTAAATAATTCTGAGAACTGCATGAAGAACTTTCTAACTCATCTCCCCTCATTCTAACCTTGGTCCTTTCCCGCTGACCCTTTAAGCACTATCAAAGCGATATTTCTAAAGTGAAAATCGGATCATCTGTCTGCCCTGATTAAAATCCTGCCCAGTGAAATTTTATTACCTGGAGTAAATGCCAAGTTATTTAGTTCGGCATAAAAAGCTCTCCTTGATTTCACCTTTAGCAGCTCATTTTCATTTAATCTGACCAACCGCTCCTATCTAACACTTAATACTCCAGCCGAAGTAGGGTTTACAGTTTGTTCTAAATAATACATATTCTTACTTGTATCTGGAATATATTCCCACCATTCACTCTGCTGCCAAATGGTTACACATCTTTGCAAACCTAGTCCCGACATTACCTTCTCGATGAAGTCTTCTGAAAGTCCTCAACCGAAGTGGATTTTTTTCTCATCTTTATTTTTGTTTTATTTCCGCACACTTAGAACTTCCAGTTTTAGCACTGCACTTCATTTTTAGCCTGTGAATTTACTGAAAGTAGTCACTCTAAAGGACAGGGAAGTCGGATCAGCCAGAAAAGTGCTTGCTGCACAAGTGTGCTGATCCGACTTCAGTTTATAGCACATATGAGAGAAGACCAGATGAAACTGGGCACCACCTATAATAATGATGTTAAGGAAAATGTGACAGGAGTATCCCTAGGGCTTTATGGCCTGCCAGTCTGAACACTTTGATTGTTCCAGATTCAGCAAGAAACTCTTTCTCAAAATAGTAAAAGAAGGGGAGTTGAGAAAGTCATGAGATCTCTTCCTTTGGACTCCCTATGGGTGGGTAAGGGCTGTGGGTGTGTGTGCATGCACACACATTCACACACACAAAGGAGACTACAACTTTTATTTACTTTTTAATGGAGGAGACAGTGTTTAATTTATTAATGGTTGCTTCATCAAGCTCTGCAAATTCTGCTATTCTTTTATTTTCCGTAAGAACAGAATCCTTGTGCTTTTTCTCATTCTTAAGAAGGTTTATAGCTGCTCCCTGTAATCTGATTCCTGATAAGCACATTTACTAATTTTCTAGAGTTGATTCAATTATTGTCTGGTTTTCTGTCTTTGCCAGCCGTGACTGCAGTCACGAAGCTCACAATCCTTGTGGCTCATGACAATAAATTTTTTTCTCACAGGACTGCAAATTAGACACAACTCTAAGGTAGACAGAAAAAATAAATACACTGTTTCACCATCAAGCTGCGTGATTTAGGTAAAAAAAAAATATTTCCTATCTTGTCCATATTGACCAATCATTCACAGGGGCAAGAAAGAGACAATAAAGCAATGGCACAATTATGTGCAATGACTCTCCTTAAATCTGCTCTTACTATATAAAAAAATAAACACACCTGATAATAGGTGTATGAACTATACACTGCCTTACCTGCAAACAGGTATGGCAAGAGAAAAACTAAATGGGAAAGAGTGGGTGGATAGCTGATCAAAATAACACAACCTACTATAGAACATGAATAGCTAGCTACTTGTACTTTCACTACAATTTAAGCAGAACATAAAACATTTACATAATAACTCAACAGATATTTCCTGGTCTTAAAACCACTTTCTCTTGCCACCACAATGCAGACATGAGCAGCAAGGAAACAGAGTACATTTGCTATGTGCCTTCCTGTTCCACTGCTGTATTAGCCATAGAAGTCCCACTGCTGCTATCTCATTTGAATTCTATGGTACAAAACTACAAAATTTGTTTTTCATGGTCCTAGGTACAAAGAACTGTACAAATTGTCTCTGTGACCTTTCCACCTAAACTGTTATCACCTCACTTGCTTGATGTGGGATTCCCCTCTGTATGATGTGAATACCATTGGTTAATAAAGAAACAGTCTTGGACCTGCACAGGGAATAGGACGGGAAAACTAAACTGAATGCTGGGAGAAAGAAGGAATCAGAGAGAAACCATGGAGCTGCTGTGGAGACACACATGCTGAAACTTTGCTGGTAGGCCACAACCTCATGGTGATGCACAGATTAATGGATATGGGTTAAATTAAAATGTAAGAGTTAACCAATAAGAAGCTAGAGCTAATGGGCCAAGCAGTGATTTAAATAATATAGTTTCTGTGTGTTTATTTCTGTTTGGGGCAGCTGGGATGAACAAGTTGCCCTCCTGCAGTACTTGCTGATATCTTTCTCTGGGCCTTTTCTCCAGGATCAGTGGACGAGTCCAATAGTTAGGCGAACATGAAGAAAGGAAGAACCTCAGTGTTCTGGTATATGCATATACATTCTGTGTATAATTCTATTGCCAATCAGTCCGCTTAGATGTAGAGAAGAGCCAAAGGTGTGCCCAATTTCCTAAAAGGAAAGGAAAGCATGTCAAGTTACTTAATGACTGTATGGCTGATAAAATTGAATAGCCTTACTTCAAGTCTATGCATGTCTTGGATAAAAATCAAAGAAAGAATGGGCCTGGTGAGACAGCTCATTAAGTGAAGAATTACGCTCTGTTCTTGAAAAGAACCTAGGATCAGTCCCAACACTACTAAAGCAGGACACAACCATGTGTAACTGTAGTTCTAGAGGACCTGCTAACCTCTATGGCCTGAGCATGCTCCTGTCTGCCTGTTATGTACATACACTCTCACAGGTACAAGTACAATATAGAGGAATACATAAATCTTTATAATAAGAAAGAGTTGTTTTTGGGTTATTTTGCAACTGAGGCAAAATAAAGGAAATAATAGAGCATTAAAGATAACTTAGAATTCCTTATGCATTAGTTACCTTAAAAAATTATTATTTCCAGGCTGTAGTGGTATACACTTTTAATCCTAGCACTTAGGAGGCACACACAGTTGTATTTCTGAGAATTTGAGGCAATCTAGTCTACAAGGTGAGTTCCAGGACAGCTAGGGATACTTAGAGAAAGCTTGTCTCCAACACAAAGGCAAACAAGCAAACAAAAAATAATAATGTTGTGTTTTGTGTATATGTGTGTTTTGCCCATATGTAAGTCTCTGCATCTGGTATCTCTCAAGACCAAAAGAGGACACTGGATGCCTTTGAACTGAAGTTACAGATGTTATGAGACAGAATGTTGGTTCTAGGAATCATACCTAGGTCCTCTAATAGAGCAGCTACTGCTCTTAACCACTGAGCCATCTCTCATGTCCTAATTTATTTTTATATTGATATCATAAATTACATGATGGAAACGACTGATGGAAGGAAATATTGATTTTTGTCTCATGGATTGAAAGAGCTGGCTGAATTCCATCACATCTGAGAGGCCAGGGTGCCAGGCTACTTTTAAGATAGTAGGAGTATATATGTTTAAAGTCAGCAGAGAGAGCAGGTTTGCCCCAAGGACAGATATAGCCTTCAAAAACCAAACCCTAGTGATCTCAATAGTTTTATCCAACATTCAAAACAAGAAAATGGTGTTTTGTTTTTGTTTTTTAATTCAAACCATCACACTAAGTTACTGCTTTCACCGGACATGTCAACTGGATTCTGTGATTCCCCAATCTAAAAACTTCAAATTATATTGTTATGTGATACTCAGCCAAAGGAGTGGTGTTGGACAGTTAATCAAATGTTAATTTGAGCAACAAACACTGTACACTATATGCACATGTTTTTTAGGCAAAACAGCTGCTTTTATACAATATTTAAGAGTTCTGTAGCTTTTTAAGCCTCCCTTTTATTTTTAAGAATCAAGTTTAGCAACGTGATTTGAGTATAGTCATTATGCAAAATAATATTGCCAATGAATAACAATTTAATTTATTGATTCCTAAATATTCTCACAAATTGTTGCCCATAAGATCAGTCAGAGAATCTTATGAAAAGGAAAACAATTGGCAGCTTGAATGTAATTTTGACAGAATATTAGCCATGACATTGTTCCTCTCTGGTGGCATCAGGCATGGGTCAGTGTTGTGTACCTGCTTGCAATCAAGGATGCTGAAGAGCAGGGTCACTCATCATTCTTCAAGAGTTAAGCCAACAAATTGGGTGTCCTTAGCTGTAGTTTAAAGGAAGCTCCTCAACAGCATAATAGCAGCCACTCTTTCTAACCTTTAAATCAGTGTTTGGTTGCTAAAACCTCTATAGAAAATGCTCTAGGCATATGCAAAAAGCACTTAGAAATTTTTATAGCAAAATAAGGATTCTATCTATTTGCCTGTGCATATTTCTCAATGCACTACCTCTGAGAACTCACCTTCCAGTGGGGACATGCCCATGCATAACACGGCTACAGTAGGACATCCTAAGATATTTTAAATGTGATAAGCTGTTTTATTTTCCCATTTCTTCTAAAATTAAATGCTGATTGTTTCCCTGAATCAAAGCTCTTAGCAGCAAGCCTAAAAATCCCTGTCAGCATGTTTATGGCCTTACGATCTTAAAAGAAAAAATGGGTGTACCCGAAAAAACACATTTAGAAGTACTTTTGTTAGAACTAAATAGGATTTAGTGATAAAAACAAATAAGTAAATCTTCCAAATGAGACACAATGCCTGAGGAACAATAAGGAAAATCTTCATTGCATTGGCCTCATTATCTCCTTGTGAACTACTCAAGAGACAAAACATCAGAAGTTAACCTTCAATCCTCCAGAACAAGGAACAAGGAAATCTAAAAGAAAAAAAATAGCATATGTATATTGTGAGTCTGACTCTTGAACATCACATAACTTTTACATGTGTGTGTTTGGGTGTGTATGTTTGTGTATATACGTATAATTACTCTACTGTATATCTACTATGTATATATCTTATTTATATGGAGAGATACATCATATATACACATGTACATATACATATGCATATACATACATAAATTTCTGATGTAGAAACACATTGCAATGTTTTCAATTGTGGTTTCACTATGGTTCTTGTCAAGATAAACTTTGAGATATTACTTTCCTTTCAGTTTCCCAGTTATTGTTATGATTTTTAAATTTATAGTCTCTGAGGATAACATCAGTTAATTCATATGTATCTTCTTTTAAAAATTGTGCTTTCTATCACTATGACGTGTGATGGGCTATTGCTTGTTGTCCATTTGTCCTAAACTTAATGTTTCCATTCTGGCTTACTCAAATGTGTGCCTTGAGCAACATACTCTTGACTCTCAATTTCAAACAACTGTGTCTTTTATGTGAAGGAACATTTTTCTTGAAAATTATTTATGTTTTGCTTTACATTTACCCTGGCAACCTCTGTATCAGTGAGTAAATTCATATGCTGAGGGTTTTGGTGTACAGTTCTGTTATACGTCCTCAAATTGCATCTTTTCTGGGTATCAGTGAGTAAATTCATGTGATGAGAGTTTGGGTCTACAGTTGTGTTATACGTCCATCAGTTGCTTCTTCTCTGTGCGTCTTCTTTCATTTCTCGCTGGAAGAACCGAATGTTGTTCATTATGGCATGGATTTTCTTAGCAAGGTGCCGCGCAACGCGGCCCCCGTCTGCACTCTATGCACTAGACCCCAGTTCTCCAGCTTCGCGCAAGGGGCTGGAGGCTGAGAAAACATATGCAGAGACCGACCGACACACAGACCCTCAATCACTAGTACCAAAAGCTCTCTTTAATAGCACCATGTAGGCTCAAATACACTGCAGTCAATGGCCAACAGGTGAAATCCCATCCTCTGATTCTCTAAGCTGGGCACAGCTTCTAGTAACTTCAATTAGAAGGTTCTAGGAGGGAAGAGCAGCTGAAGGCCAGGACTCCTTAGTCCCAACATCAAAGTTTATGTAACATCTTCATTTCATTAATTTCCACGTGCTCGTTCTTGTCTTCATTACCTTTCATCTGAAAATAACCTTGAAGGTGAATAATCCAGGTACTTGCTTGTTACAATATCAGTCATTGATTTTATTCCTACATATAGTGTTATAAACATCAGCTTGTTATTTGACTTTTAAACAAATTGTGGAAAACAACATTCTATTTTCACATGCAATACTTTGTTTTACTTAGCCGTGTGAATCTGGGTTTCTGTACAATATCAATCCCCTTTGATCTGAAGAATCACCTTTAACATTCCACAGTGTGAGATTAGTTTCTTTCATCATTACTATTATAAGGCAACTGACAAGAAGTCAGTTAGGGGAGGAGTGGCTTGTAGGTTTGTTTTGGCTTAGGGTTCCCCTGGGAATATAATCAGTTGTACTGGGGAACGTATGGTGGTAGGAGCAGGAATATGTTGGCGCAGACTCAATAAGCAGAGTGAACAGGAAACGAGGCAGGGCTATGAAAACTCAAGACATGATACTAGATGACACTTCTTCCAGAAAGGCTCCACCCTGAAAAAGGCCCCCAGCCTTCCAAACAGCACCACCACCTGAGGACCAAGGGTTCAAAACTGTGAGCTATGGGGAACACTTCCCATTCAAACCACAAAATACACTCTCTTCTCTTTCTTTTATCCAAAAATAGCATCAAATTCTCCCCTTATTTGAGGATTTTTTTGTGACTGGTTATAAAGTATCCATGCTTTAAAGTTATCACTGTTCTTGTTTGTTTGTTTGCTTGTTTGTTTAAAACATCTTGTTGGCTCTGTATTACCCACCTTTATTTCTGAGATGAGCACCATCTGTGTAATCTATGTAATATGTCATAAATTTTCAGTCTTCACGATTTATTGCTCATACCTGTTCATTAGAAGTTTTACTACAATTAAGTTATGGGTTGTTTTCTGTTTATCTTTATAGGGAATTTATAATACTCCAAGGCACATACTTTTTTTTCCTTTTTTTTTTTCATTCTCATGGTTTATTTTTTTTTTATATTTAAAAATTTCCATCTCCTTCCCTCCTCCTCCCCCTCCCTCCGCTCCTCCTCCCCCTTCCCGCCCCTCCTTCTCCCCCTTCCCTCCCCTTCCCTCCACCCATACCTCCCCTCCCTCCCTCTCAAGGCCAAGGAGCCATCAGGGTTCCCCACTCTATGCTAAGTCCAAGGTCCTCCCAACTCCCCCCAGGTCCAGGAAGGTGATCGACCAAGCTGAGAAGGCTCCCACAGAGCCCGTCCATGCAGAAGAATCAGAGCCCAGCGCCAATGTCCTTTGCTTCTCAGTCAGCCCCCGCTGTTGGCCACATTCAGAGAGACGGGTTTGGTCGCATGATCCATCAGTCCCATTCCAACTGGAGTTGGTGATCTCCCTTTAGTTCTGTCCCACCGTCTCCATGAGTGAACGCACCCCTCACGTTCCTGACTTTCTCCCTCATGTTCTCGCTCCTTCTGCTCCTCATCAGAACCTTGGGAGCTCAGTCCAGTGCTCCAATGTGGGGCTCAGTCACCTTCCCCATCTGTCACCAGCTGGAGGTTCCCTCACCTTTGCTGGAGAGGTTGTGGGGTAAGGGGTAAACTCATCCATTGCTGGTGGGAATGCACACTTGTGCAACCACTTTGGAAAGCAGTGTGGCGGTTTCTCAGGAAATTCGGGATCAACCTACCCCAGGACCCAGCAATTCCACTATTGGGAATCTACCCAAGAGATGCCCAATCATACAACAAAAGCATATGCTCATCTATGTTCATAGCAGCATTATTTGTAATAGCCAGATCCTGGAAACAACCTAGATGCCCTTCAGTGGAAGAATGGATGAAGAAACTGTGGAATATATACATGCTAGAATACTACTCAGCGGTAAAAAACAATGACATCTTGAATTTTGCAGGCAAATGGATGGAAATAGAAAACACTATTCTGAGTGAGGTAACCCAGCCCCAAAAAGATGAACATGGGATGTACTCACTCATAATCGGTTTCTAGCCATAATTAAAGGACATTGAGCCTATAAATTTGGGATCCTTGAAAAGATAATAAGAAGGTGAACTCCCAAAAAAAGATACAGTAATCCTCCTGGATATTGGAAGTAGACACGATCGCCAGGCAAAATTGGGAACTTGAGGGTTGGGCGAGACTCGGCTAAGGGAAGATGGGGAGAGAAAAATGTGAAGGGGAGAATGGGGGGAGCTCGGAGGAATGGGATGCTTGGGATATAGGAAGGGTGGATATGGGAGCAGGGAAGCATATATCTTAATTTAAGGAGCTACCTGAGGGTTGTCAAGAGACTTGACCCTAGAGGGGTTCCCAGGTTTCCAGGGAGACACCCCCAGTTAGTTCCTTGGGCAGCTGAGGAAAGGGAGCCTGAAAAGGCCAGTTCCTATAGCCATACTGATGAATTTCTTGCATATCACCATAGAACCTCCACCTGACGATAGATGAAGAAAATGACAGAGCCCCACATTGGAGCACCGGACTGAGCTCCCAAGGTCCTGATGAGGAGCAGAAGGAAGGAGAACATGAGAAAGAAAGTCAGGCACATACTTTTTATTCTTGCTAAAACATTGAAATACCATGTTATTTTTGTCATGATCTCTTTTTGTGACTCTGCTCATGTACAAATTGTTACACAATTTTTTCAGTAGCTCTAAAAAAGTATGTTCATTTTTTATTCATTCTCTTTCTTGTGATAATAATTTCTCCGTCTGACTTCACTTTGACTGCATATTTTGCTTCTATCTCTGATCTCATCTTGTTAACCAGTAATTTTTAGCTTAACATATACTTTACAACTGCTGCTTTTATTCATAGTCTATTTGCTATAATCTTAATTGCTACCCTAGATTCCATTGATTAACTCTACACCATATTTTAGTTCAAATCATTGAGCAGTTTTTAAATTTTAAATGAAGACCATTTTGGAGTTTTTGTTTTGAGTGAAATACTTTTTTATTATACTTTAACATATTTTCTGCTTTCTATGAATAAATGGCAATTCTGTTGTACAATGGACATTATTAGTCATACACAGTAAAATTCCTGAATTGTTTCGACTTCTAAATAAGCTTTACTTTTTTCCATTTGGCAGTGTACTGGAAACTAGTGGTTTATATATGCTTAGGGTGCTGTTTTTATCATTTGGCTGTAAAAAAAATATATTGCAAATATAAAACATCTTGCAAGTCCTTTTATTCCCTAGAATTTGGCCAAAAATTCTGATCAAAGATAATACCACTACTTTTGCCTCATGGCTCTTATTTGGTCTTGGATGATGATGATAAGGATGATGGTGATGGTGATGATGATGATTTTATTTATTATTGAGATAAGGGCATGATGGGTAACTAAGGACAATGCAAATAATGATATTCTGGAGACCTCTGGAGCCTCTATAACCAATAACTCTAAGGAAAGTTTTCCATGTCTTTCTTTATACTTTTCATTAAATAAGCCATGTCTTGTGGGGCCAACATTGTCCACTCATACAGGAAGATTCTTTTCAGAATCATTTTACAAAACTTATTTTTAATTATCTGGAGATGGTTTTGGTTTTTTTCTGGGTGTGTACATGTGAATTCAACTGCTCTTGAAGACCAGAGGTGTCACATCCTCTGGAGCTAGAGTTGCAGATGGTTATAATCCTCTTGGCATCTGCTCTGGAAATCTAATTCAGGACCTCTAGAAGAGCAGCATGCTCATAACTGCTGAGTTATCTCTCTCATCCTCATTTTTAAAATTATATTTTGAAATTAGTCTATAAGCTATTAGAATTCCACAAGGCATTTTCATGCATCCTTAGTATTGATGAACCCACTTGCTACTCCCTCTTCTTTCCCATCTTCTGCCTCCATCCCTACTGAGTTTGAAGATATCAATAATGTTACCCAGTGGTGACACTGTATGCAGCAATACTAACCTACCAGACAAGATTTAACAACTGGAAATATCCTGTTGCTGAAGATACCATATGTGTGGATTGCAGGATGTAGAGAAATGAATCAGAAACCATCCTGAGAACTTCCTGCTTGCTGGCTAGATTTCACACTGCCAGAAGGTGCTATGCAGGCTGTTCATGAGAAAAGGACATCCAAATCTTTACATAGAGCATGCAAAGGATGTTAGAATTATAAATATTCTTCAATTTTCTAATTAAAAATATGAGTTAAAGGCCAGGAAGGATGACAAAATTAATATTCTGTCTCAAAAAAACCCTAAAAAACAAAAATGAATCACATTCAGTGAATGAGATTTTCCTTTTATGCATTCTGTTCTATAATATTTGTAAACAGCAAAAAGACATTAATAACTAAAGGAAGTGTATGAGAATGTATTTTCTGTTTGACAGTTCAGTAAGTTATTTAAATATATTATGTGAGAAAACTAGCCTGTTTCCAATTTGTATATTATGTATGAAAGGCAGTTATCAAGAGTTAGGTTAAAACTCCGGAAATGGAGTAACAGTTCTTTATTTTTGAGATTCCAGTTTATTAAGGAAATGTAGAAGAGTAAACAATTAGAATTCCTGTTCATCACCCACAAACTGAATAAATCCAGTAAATGGATGTACTTACATCTCAGTTACTGACATCTGGTTTTACGATGAAAAGGGGAACATGAGAGGTAGAAGCTGGAGGATTACAATCTCTTGAAGGCCAACCTAGGATATTAGTAAGTCTCCAAGACAGGCTTCAAGAAAGACACTGTCTCAGAGATCAAAAGCAACAACAAACAAAAACACAAAAACACATTGCATGTGACCCACCTTGGGAATCAGAAGACAATCATATCATGTGATATAACATATAACATGCTTAAAATATTTTGTGGTGTTATCTTGTGTAACTCTACTTGAGAAAAACATGGTAAAGAAAAACGTTCTATAGTATTTTCAGATACTTATGGATAAAATATTTCCCACTTTGTGACTATAAACAAAATGTATAAGATTAATTGCCTTGGTATAAGAGGAAATGAAATTCTAAATGAGAGATATGCCACAGGGATATTTGGCATAATTGATTCTATCATTTGATAATCAGTGTTGAATCTTTAATAGCCTATGGAAGTATAAAGATGGCACATGAATCATCAGGAGCTGCAAAACACTATTAAAGAATGCTCGTTGCCTCCCAGTTCTCACATTTTCACTGTGTTTGGAATCCAACATAATCTGTACCAAAACTTTTCATTTAATTCAAAAATATGAAACCAAATTTATTTCTATATGCTACATTCACAAAATTATCGTTGACTCATGTAGATAAAACTAGAACTATGACAAAAATATGTTTCAACTTCAGTTTCCTCTCTGAAAATTATCCTCCTCCAGCATCTATGTAACTTTGTAAAAAAAAAAAAAACTCTTGCAAGTGATCATGAATTTCCTAACTAAAATATAATTGTATATAAATCTTCTTGTTTCTCTGTAAGTCTAAATGCAGCATTTATATCAGAACAAGGCTTTAATACATTTTTCTGAAAATAAGTACATATTTTTATCCCACCTTCATTCAATCCTTCACCTAATTAGTATAATGTGTTTTTCAATATAGATTTTAATCAAATTTGAAATTTTCTGATCATGACTTATGTATTTACTTGTAGACAGAATTTTCTATCCTGCCTGCTCCAGTAGCCATTCAGTCCCAAAGAAACACACAGAGGCTTGTTTTAATTATGAACTGTTTGGTCTATTAGCTCAGGCTTATTATTAACTAGCTCTTATAACTTAAATTAACCTATAAATCTTATCTGTGTTTGACCATGTGGCTTGGTACCTTTTCTCAGTAAGGCATTCTCATCTTGCTTCTTCTGCATATTGCTGGTGATTTACTGTCTGCATTTCCCTTTTCCAGGAATCTCTTAGGCTGGTTGGCATGCCTATACTTCCTACCTGGCTACTAGCTAATCAGTCTTTTATTAAATTAATAGGAGTTAAAAATCTTTACAAAAGCATTATTCCACATCATTTATTTATGCAATCTTTTTGTTAATGGGTTGTTCATTTGGCTGTATTTTTGTTTCTTTGTTTGTTTTTGATACAAAGGATTTTATATACATAAATTAGTCTTAAGCTTACAGTCCTGCTACTTTACCTTCTCCATGATGGAATCAAAAGTATATGCCATCATAACCAGCTATACTTGTAATCATTATGCAAGTGAAACAGTGTGTAAGACTCAGTTGCAATTGTTTTAAATGTTATTTGTTGTCTTCTAGTTTCCTAAAGTGGTGGATCTTATTGTTGGGTTCAGGTAGACAAAGTACTGAAAGAAAAAAAATGTAACACGACTTAAGAGTTAAACAAGGCCTTCTTAATCAATTAAACAAGTCTAATATGGGCTCTCAGAGACTGAAGCAGCAAACGTAGGCCTGACACAGCTCTGCACCAGGCCCCCTGCATATATATTATAATTTTTATTTTAGTATTTTAATGGAATTTCTGAGGGTATAAAAAATGTCTCTGATTCTTGTGCCTGCTCTTAGACTCTTTTTCTTCTGTTGGTTTGCCTTGTCCAGTATTGATGTGATGGATTTTCTTTTATCATGGAATATTTTATTTGTCATGTTTTATTGATGTCTCTTAGAAGCCTGTTCTTTTCTAATGAGAGAAAGAGAGTGGATCTGGAGTGGAGGAAAGGGGACTTGAGGAGGAACTGGGAGGAGTAGAAGAAGGGGAAACTTTAATCATGTTGTTCTATATATGAGAAAATAATCTATGTTTAATGTAAAGAAAATAAACCTCAGAGAAGACTGAAAATCAGTGTGTACCAATGATAATTGTCACTACATATTGAGAATACCTGTTTATCATGTTAAAGATGTAACAAAATTCCAAGAGGAAAAGGTTTGCTTCAGTGATATTACTACCAGAACACTTTGCTAATTCAAATATTTTTTACATCACATTTCCCTTGAGGAAATGTTCCCTACATATATAGAAGTATAAATCACTTGTGTTCACCTCAGTAGGTATAAACATTCTAAAGAAAATTTAGAATGGATTGATATAGCATGGTTTAATAGTAGTGATCTCTAAATCATGGCACGATTCTTCTCAGGACTCTAGAAGTAAATAAATAAGGAAAAACTGGGTTTGTAATGTTATCCAGCATACTAAATTGTTTTCTCTGAGATTATTTACATATGTCTCCATATATTTACACACAATAAACATAACACTAAAAGTGATTGGCTTCAGTACTGTGAGTCAGAATCTAATGTTTTCCCTTCCATACACTTGAGCCTTCTGATATCTGGTCAGAGTTCTGTGAGCAGGCCAAAAGAAAGAAATTAAAAAGGAGACAAGTTGTAAATGTTACAATAATAAAAAACTTCCCATGAGAGTACACACAGTTCATTAACAGTGAACTTAACAACATTCCTGATCTTAAAACTTCACAGTCACTATGGGTTTCTCTGCGGCTCAGGGGTGTTAGTTTAGAGTTTGAGACTCTTCGGTCAAAGATCTCCAGTCAAAGATCAAGTGATACTAACCATGAAGCATAGGAAGGAAAAGATGCATTACAGGTAAGGGTCACATGTAGAAGTATTGGTGCAAACGAATCAGAATTAAGGCTATAGTTCAGCACTGTATATGGTAAGTAAGTGTTCTTCATTTAGCAAACCACATTGTGCCTGTTACAACAATATATCTAATCTATGGTAAATGAAAGTGAAAGTTTTGGTTGAAACACTAATGTGTTACGCTTTATAACTTTTATGGTCATATAGATTTTAGATTTCATTCTCTGTTGCTAGATGAACTTTCTGTACACATTCATTCTCATTCTCTCCCTTCCTCCTTCCCCCCCTCCTTCCTTCTCCCTCTATATTTCTCCTTTTGATTTTTCCAAGGCCCCTCCATGTGAGTTATTTCTCCATAAGAATAATAAAATCAGGATGCCTTCAGTAGTAGAAATTGTAATCACAACACCCATGTGGGGTAGAGTTGAACTTGACTGTGGATGTTGATCTTCATCTAGTCCTTGACTTAAAATGCCATATATGCCTTTCATCCATGGATCTAGTCACATAAAAGCCCTTCAATTAGGAAAATAAAGTTTTAATATGCAAACACAACACGTGAAGGAATAAATCCAACAACTAAAATAAGAAAAAAAAACACTATTCTAAACTAGATTTCAAAGATTTCCTTTTCTTGTTTTTGTTTTTATTTTGTTCTGTTTTGTTTTTGGTTTGTTTTTTGTTTTTCAAGACAGGGTTTCTCTGTAGCTTTGGAGCCCATCCTGGAACTAGCTCTTGCAGACCAGGCTGACCTCAAGCTCACAGAGATCCATTTGCTTTTGCCTCCCAAGTGCTGGGATTAACGGTATGCACCACCACCACCAGGCCCAAAGATTTACTTTTTAAACTTTTCTATTTTGCTCTTACATCTCGCATTTGCTTTTATAATCAGTTGGTAAATGAATGGGTTTCTAGGAAGGCAGGAAAGTTGATAAGAGGGAATCTGTTTTAAGAACATCAATATTAATTTTTGCATAATATAGTAAGTACTGTAAACAGATACATATTTTTCAATAGTAAGCAAGTTTCTGTGCACATATGCTAAATGAAATGTTTCATGAAGAGTTTCTAAATTTTCCACAATCTACTCCTTTCTTTAATTCTTATTCCTTAACTTGGGACATTAGAATCACAAGAAATTACAATTATTAGGTAATACTTAAGATGAGGAAAATATCATCGTGGAATACTTAGAGACAAGAAGAAGAATATTAATGAGACAAATGCTGAAGAACATTTGAAGTGTTCTAGAACAACCTATATTTTGTTCTCAAGACTTTAATTAAAGGGAAGTCATAAAAATAGTCATGTAAGTCTTGTGGTAGGGTTTATAAGTGGAAACCCACCATCACCAACCTTACCTAAAGAGACACTGATCATGATTTGTCTCCTTATAGCATATTAAAGCCAACAACAAATCTATTACCTATTTATGGAAATTTAAATCATGTCTAAGTATGAAATACTTTAATTAATTAGCATTAAAATCGAGATTTTGATGAATAGAAGCTCTTGAAGAAACAAAAACAAATACTACTGTTCAGATTGCTTCAGAATCTAGCCCTTAAGTTATATGATGATCTTTCATAAGACATACTACCATTTTTGCCTGGCAATCTTGTCTACTTCCAATATCCAGGAGGATAACTGTATGTTTTTCTTTGGGTTTACTATCTTATTTAGCTTTTCTAGGATCCTGAATTATAGGCTCAATGTCCTTTATTTATGGCTAGAATTCACTAATGAGTGAGTACATACCATATTCATATTTTTGGGTCTGGGTTACCTCACTCAGGATAGTGTTCTCTATTCCCATCCATTTGCATGTGAAATTCAAGATGTCATTGTTTTTTATCGCTGAGTAGTACTCTAATGCTTATATATTCCACACTTTCTTCATCCATTCTTCCATTGAGGGGCATCTTGGTTGTTACCAGGTTCTGGTTATTACAAATAATGCTGCTATGAACATAATTGAAGAAATGATTTTGTAGTATGACTGGGATTCTCTTGGGTATATTCCCAAGAGTGGTATTGCTGGATCCTAAGGTAGGTTGATCCCGAATTTCCTGAGAAAGTGCCAGACTGATTTCCAAAGTGGTTGCACAAGTTTGCATTCCCACCAACAATGGATGAGTGTTCCCCTTATTCCATATCCTCTCCAGCAAAGGCTATCATTTGTGTTTTTGATTTTAGCCATTCTGGGAGTGGTAGTGGGGTGGATGTAAGGGGAGGGGGAGGATGGGGAGAGCTTGGGGGGAATGGGATGGTTGGGATAGAGGAAGGGCAGTTATGGGAGCAGGAAAGTAGATATCTTAATTAAGGGAGTCATTTTAGGGTTGGCAAGAGACTTGACTCTAGAGGGGTTCCCAGATGTCCAAGGAGATGTCCCCAACTTGTTCCTTGGGCAGCTGAGGAGAGGGTGCCTGAACTGGTCCTATCCTATAGCCACACTGATGAATATCTTGCATATCACCATAGAACCTTCATCTGGCAATGGGTCGAGATAGAGACAGAGACTCACATTGGAGCACTGGACTGAGACCCCCAAGGTCCAAATGAGGAGCAGAAGGAGGGAGAACATGAGCAAGGAAGTCAGGACCATGAGGGGTGCGCCCACCCACTGAGACGGCAAGGCTGATCTAATGGGAGCTCACCAAGGCCAGCTGGATTGGGACCGAATGAGCATTGAGCATGTAATCAGAATGGACTCTCTGAATGTGGCTGACAATGGGGGCTGACTGAAAAGCCAAGGACAATGGCACTGGGTTTTGATTCTACTGCATGTACTGGCTTTGTGGGAGCCTAATCTGTTTGGATCCTCACCTTCCTAGACCTGGATGGAGGGAGGAGGACCTTGGACTTCCCACTGGGCAGGGAACCCTGACTGCTCTTTGGACTGGAGAGGGAGGGGGAGGGAGAGTTGGGGGAGGGGGAGGGAAATGGGAGGAGGAGAAACACTTAAAAAAAGACATACTACCATGAATCTATACATTGATATAGTATCAATCGCTTTTCAAAGATATGTTAACCTTAGAATTTATCTAAGTAGTTCTCAAATTAAAATTGAAGAAATTAATATTAACTTTAAAAATCTAACTACCAAATTATGATTCTGTGGTCAACCATTATTTGGTATTAAATGATTTATGATGTCAGTACCTGTAGTGGCAGTCATGCTTTAAAATAAATAATGAATTCTCAAACTTTGCCGCCATGCTTCCCTCTCCCAGTCACACATCTAAAGGGCTCATGTCATACTCCACTGGCCGCATTTTTCTCCTTCTTGGCATGTTATTATTTCTCAATCATATGAATGCATTTAATATTGCTGTATATTTTAAATATCAAAAGAATACTGGTGTTACATGACAGGGGTATGATGAAAATAATTAATAATGCACTGTGTTTCTCAAAATAGAGTAAAGTGACTTCGTTGTACATATTATAAGGAAACGACAAAAGTATTGATTCTTTTCAATTCATTCTTGAAAATTTATTTCTAAATACTCTAAAACAAACACAATTGTAACTACCGTCAATGAGATTTCTGTATTAATTTCATTCTCAATAATACCCCCCCACACACACACACACAACCATATGCTCACTGGCAATCATTTCCTTTTGGTGTATAACTAAGTAACAGAGCTTTACATGGTGTATAGCAGAACCATAGTGGAATTTGTCAATTCTAAGTCTTTTGATGGAATCTGGGTTTTTGTGTATGCAGTATCTTGTGTCTACAAACAGGATAATTTGGCTTCGTTTCTTCTCATTCTCATGACCTTATTAATCCTTCCTGTTGCTTTATCATTAAGCCAGAGATTTTTTTAGTACTTTTTGGATACGTGCAGTGAGAGTGGACATCTTTTTGTGATTTCATATAAGTTCTATAAGTTCTCATCCTGAGCACTGAAGATCCCATCATTTTAACATAAAATTTAATAATTGTTTTTGAACATGAATATAAAATTCAGAATACTCTTAAGATCACTTTCTTCAAATTTTCTGTGCAATAAAGTAGATAAAACAGTGAATTTTGACATTTACATTATATCTGCATCTGTTATACATAAGAAGATATAAATTACTGCTCTCACACTTGAAATTTTTCTTGCCCCTACCTTGAGGGAATCCATAATCCCTGTTTCCATCTTTTCACAGAGTAAAATCCTTGTTTCATCCATTGACAAAGGATAGTGTGGAACTTGCTTCCTTTGGTCTCACAACGCTTTCAGAATTTGTCCAAGTTGTTGCATACATTGCTCAGCAGCTAAACTTCAGTCTTTGACTCTTTTCTTGGTTGGAGAGAACATGAACTTGAGGCTGTTAGTGGAAGAACAATAAATACTTCTTTGCCAAGATCACAAGTTATTCCTTCAGAATAAACCAGACAGATTTCAAATTCACTAACTAGGTCCTCGCAAAGCTCATTAACTACTGACGGAGAAACGATGTCATGACAGGAAGAGCATAATTATTGGCACTGGCAGTGCTTAATTCAGACTCCAGTTCAAAAACATACTTCAGTAAATCCCTTAATTAGTCATCTTCTGCAAAGCTCCCGAATGTTCTACTGTGTATTATAATTGTGCCTCTACACAATGCCAAGTATTGGTCTACTTTTGTTGCTGAGAAACAGAACCATAAAGGCTTTTAAGTAATTCTACTTAAAGAGACATAATGAGCTTTTCTGGAGCCCATTACCTACGGTGGGATGCCTTGCCCAGTCTTAAAGCAGGAGGGAGGGCCTTGGTCCTGCCTCAACTTGTTGTGTCAGGATTTGTTGACTCCCCTTGCAAGATCTTACCCTTTTTGAGGAGTGGGTGGGGGATGGGGGTTTGGTTGGGGGAGAGCATGACGAGGGGAGGGAGGGGAAACTGTGGTTGTTTTGTAAAATGAAAAAAAATTAAAATAAAATAAAAAGAGACACAGTTAAGTTATTGATTTCTATGACCTGCAGAAAGATGTATTTCTCATTACAGATTATGGTAACACACCCACAATTCTTACTCTAAGATACATATTTTCTAATACATGTTTTAAAAAGCACAGAAAACTTCATTTCACTTAAGCAAACCAAGGACACATTAAAGCCTTGACTAACACTTTAGCATTGGCATAAGTAACTGAAAACGCATTGGTGTGATAGTGTGAAATATGTCAGGAGTTACAGAGCAGTCCATACCCTTGATATATGTTGTTCTTTGGGTATAAAGCTATCAAAAATAAGTTGATATAAAGTCTATTGGTTGTAGTAAAGTATGCATACACTATTCTTCATTTTTAAAGTACTAAAAAGTATATTTTAAAGCAAGCACAATACTAAAAGTGCACAGTTCAATCCAGGGTTAGATCCTTCTTTTAAAAGCCAGGGGGTTGAAGGACATGGTAGAATTATACAATGTGTGACTGCAATGATCCTCCGTTTTCTAAGTGTCTGACTGTCATGATGAATAAACTTAGTCCAAAGAGTCGCAATACTAGCAATCAGTGGTTCTGGGGCTACAGCTGAAGTCTCCTAATTGCTAACCCTTGCATTTGTGGTGATAAAATATTTTCTTTGAAAATCAATCTACTCAACCTTACAAGAATTATTTTGATACTTACTCTTTTTTTTTATTTTTCCATTCAAAAATTTCCAGTTCCTCCCCTCTTCCCATTCCCCTCCCACTCCCCCACACCCCTTCCTCCCTCTCCCTCCAGCCTTAAGAGAGGGCATGGTACCCTGCCCTGTGGGAAGTCCAAGGCCCTCCCTTCTCCATCCAGGTCTAGGAAGGTGTGCATCCAAATAGACTAGGGTCCCAAAAAGTTAGTACATGCAGTAGAAACAAGTCCCAGTGCTTTTATCAATGGCTTCTCAGTCAGCCCCCATTGTCAGCCACATTCAGAGAGTCCAGTTTGATCCCATGCTCGTTTAGTCCCAGTCCAGGTGGATTTGGTGAGCTTCCATTAGAACAGGCACACTGTCTCAGTGGGTGGACCAACCCCTCGTGGTCCTGACTTCCTTGCTCATCTTCTCCTTCCTTCTGCTCTTCAACTGGGGATACTTACTCTTATTTCTTTCAAAAATTGTAGTTGCCACTAACTAGGTTTTGTAAGTGCTATGATGTGCAACTGGAACTCCCAACAAAGGAAAAAGCGATGGTCTTTCCTCCTGAGTTCAAAAGAATAAAATGTGGTATCACTAGTCTATGCAATCCCTTCTGTTGGGAGACATTGCTCCTCTTGGTAGTATGCACAGGTCAGGGGTGTGGAGTGAGTCAGAGACAGACAGAGGTGAGATAACTGTCCCCAGTGAAAGTAAACCATCTGGGCACTCTATGACACTGTCATGTATTGAATGTCAACAGTTCTGTACGCGTGGCAGGCAAGCTGTAATTTTCAAAACCAGAGTTCTTTCTTTGGGGCACTTCATTTTTGAAGTCAAGAGCATAGGGTTGGTGCTGAGTCAATAGTAAAACCAGAGTTACTGAAGTATGTGTTCCAGGCCTGTCAGATCCCAAGTGAACCTGGAGAATATGTGCAAAGAGCTCATTCCAGTGTCTTTGTGGCTGATATGAAATAAATGTCATAGATTGGATAGGCAAAATTCCACTCATTTATCTCTCTGATGGCAAACAGATCTCATGTGTCAACATCTTTTTATTAGCATATTATTTTGTTTTATAAGGGTCCTAAAAGGCCCTACTGCCTGATGCCATAACTTTGGGGATTAGATTTCAAGATATAAATAGTGAAGTGTGGGCAAAGGCATTCAGCCCACAGCAGTCACAGTAGCAATTTAATATCATATTTTGTCTTATGGCATTTGATGCTTATGACATCACAAAGGCACACATACATATATATGTATGTATATATATATATATGTGTGTGTGTGTGTACATATATATATGTATATATATATATATATTCAATGTGACTTTCTTCAATGGATTGTCAAGCTCTTGACCTTTAATTGAAATCTCTTAGGTTTTAAGAAATCCTGTGTTCTGTCATCTATGTACAAACATCCCATGCTTGTAACACAAAATTGCATTTATTAGGAATTCAGGTAGCAGGTATACTACTATAATAGCTTTAAATAATCTATTTAACCATTGAAAAGTTCAATTTCAATAAAGTGTTATATTGAGACACTTAATTATTATATTCTATCTGCAAAGTCCACAGACAGGAAAGTTTTAAACATCATGAACCAAAAAACTATTTAACTGATTTGCAAATATTTATTAAATGCTTATTTTGAAGCAAAGCTGGAAACTAACCTAGAGAGTAACAGACTAGTGAATTGAACTGTGTTTTCTGAAACAATTCAAGAATGAAGATATACTTCCTGAATACAACAGATTTTTTACACTGTGAGACTATCAGCTCGAAATAAGGCTATGGGGAAAAACACATATAATACTGAAAGGTATACAGAAGCAGCATTAAAAACACTCTATATAAGCCAACATAGACAATAAATGGTTTTTCCTCATTTGCTATAATCAAAATGTAATTTCTGAGTCAACAATGTGAATTAAATGCTGTTGGATAGGGTTTTCAAAAACAGACTAAGACAACCATTGTAAACTCTGTTTTAGAGGAAGAAGAGATCCAAGTCTCCTTTGAAGCTTATTTGAGGACACAATTTTATTACTATGGTGTTCTTTTGCACGCAAATATATTTTGGTATTTGGCTAAACAAAAATAACACATTCAAACAGATCCATCTGATTTGACAAGCTAATCCTTCTCACTAGAACAATCAAGCTAGGGCTTGATTTCCTCACTTAAGTGGAAATTGGTTTCCTAATGGAAAATTGCTTTAAAATTGTGTCAACATAATTCCTGAGCAAAGCAATTTAATGATGCAACATTCAGTGCCAATTCTTCAATTTGAAGAATACCTCTGTATATTTGTTCCCAAGTCAAGTATTATATCTTTGCCTTTCTGTTTAGTTTTTGTTTTTTCTGTTACTTAATGAGCTATTTTCTTTTCTTTTACACTTATTTTTTTCAGAATTTCATATATGAGTAATATTTATATTCTTTCTGCCCCAACCTCTTTTCATCTACTCTCTCTCAAATTTCTGACCCCTTCTTCTTTAACAATTATCTTTATATACATATGATCATGAGTGGGTGTGCATGTGTGTGTGTGTGTGTGTGTGTGTATAGCCAGCTAAATTAATTTAGTGTTGCTTATATGTCACATGTGTTTAGGATGACTATTTGAGACTAAATAACTCATCATGGTACTCAACTCTGGAGAGAATGGTTCCCCCTTTTAGCAGTTATTCATTTTATTAATTGCCTATAACTCTTTATGTAGGGTGGGGTCTTGTGAGATTTCTCACATCCACATTGGGTGCTATCATTCAATAT
The DNA here is from genome assembly GCF_903992535.2 of Arvicola amphibius. Lineage (NCBI taxonomy): Eukaryota > Metazoa > Chordata > Mammalia > Rodentia > Cricetidae > Arvicola > Arvicola amphibius. Next base: position 95,549,178 of record NC_052054.1, on the reverse strand, counting down.
GGACGTGAGAAATATCACAAAACCCCATCTTAGATGAAGCAACAAGCAATTGTGTCTACAGGTCTTGTTTAGTATGCTGTGTTGTTAGGATTTCATACCTGCAATTCCCTGTTATAGACACAAGACAGATACACTGTCTTAGAGCAGGTGTCCTGGTCTCCTGGACCTTGCAATCTTTCTGCCCTTTCTTCTACAATGTTCCCTCAGTCTGAGATATATAGGGGTTGTGTTTTAAATGTATCATTTGGGGCTAAGTGTTTGTCACACAGTTGTTCTCTGAATTTTGACCAGTTGGGGAATTCTAATAGCCTCTGTCTGATACTGCTACAAAATAATTAAAAGCCTCATTGTTGATGATGATGAATGAGAGATACACTTATCTGTAAATTTGACACACTTGTACATACTTGATGAGCTATTATCTTATTAACTTGTTTCAAAACTGGATACTTATTGCGAGGACTAGAAAATACAAGTCCTTCATTGTAGGGGAAAAATACACAATTTAAATTAGTTAATTTGTGTCATATTTGTTACATATACCAAAGTTGTGGATACCAAGGTGACAGTCCCAGTGAACTCTTGGAGAATTGCATATCAAATAAGATATACATATACATGCATACTTTAAAGTTGAATGAAAGTACAAGATATAAGGGAGATATTTTGTAATTATAGGTGGGCTATATTTAAATTTTACTCCAACGAATATTCTGAAGTGAAAACTAATTACTGTTCATAACTTTGATCATTAGAAAAAATGCAGCACAAATAAGCAGTAACCTGCTCCTAAGGCCTGAGGAAGAATTATTAGTCCAATAACACTAAAAAAAAAACTCCTAAAGTACTAATAAATTATTATACATAGGATGCCTATTACTCTTACAAATTTAACTCAAACCATAAGGGAATTTCTTTAGTCAGCTAACAAGTCAAGTGTAGTTACACAATTGTGTCTCTAGGAAAATCTCATACAATAAATACTCTGGAAATTATATTGTAAAGAAGACCAACTTCATCTGAAATGCAGTAGTCTAGAATAATCAATGGTAAATCCTAAAATCTTATAATTTTGAAAATCTCATTAGATTCATTATAGAATGAGAAAAGTAATTCTTTTTCTATGAGAAACTTTTCTTTTTTAAAAGAAAACATTTTTAAAAATGTTTAAAAACATTTTTATTAATTTTTGAGGATTTCATTCACATGTCCAATCTTTTTTATCACATTCACCCTCACTCTTCCCTGATTCTTCCAGATCCACACAATCCCATATTAACTTAGCCTCCCAGTTTTATGATGTGTGTTTCTGTGTGCGTATGTCCTACTGAGTTAAATTTGTGCTGACGTTATGCATGTGTGTGGAGTCACTGACTGGAACAAGGCTGATCTACCAGGAACCACATCCTGAAAGAAAATTCATGCTTCCTAACCTAGGCATCATCAACTCTCACTGATCTTTAGGTTGGTGTAGGTTTTTGTGTACCTGTCTCTCCACGCTGAAATGTCTACTGACTTGATTTGTTAAGGTTTGGTGCAGTCAACCACAGCTACTATGAATTTATGAGTGCATCAGTCCTGTTTTTATTGTTCACGAAGTGGTGTCAGAAGCTGAGCAATACTGACGTCCCATGTAGGACTGAACACTCCAGGGAATCTTGCTCTCTGAACTATGACAGGCTAGTACCTTCTGTATTACCCATCATCCACTGCACCAAGAAGATCCTCTGATGAGAACAGACAGCTTCACTAGTTTGTGGGTATACTATAGGTCTTCAGAGGGCTGTTCAATACTATTTAGGAAAGCTATAGTAGTAGGTTCATGCCTGGGACTTATGAGCCTCTAAGCCATGGGTTCTTGGTCAGCTTTATAGTCCTAGGCGTGCAGTTCCTTCTGTGGAGCAGCCCTTAAATTCAATCAAATCAGAAACAAATTGGCTACTCTAAAAACCTTTAAACCACTATCATATCTATGGGCTTATTTTGCTATGCTGTTCATTATCACACTTCACAGGGTTCATGGCTGAGTAACTATTGATTACATTCGTGTCTCAGCAGCCTGCATTAGTACCTTACAATACTACGAAAGCTAGCCACCAGGAAGAAGGCTTCCTGATCAGTACCAGCTTGGTATCTACAAGAAAACAGCCTAGTCTAGTAGAGTAGTAGGTCATTCAAAAGTCTAACAATGCTTGAAAAACTTGATAATCGTTTTTATTCATTGTTTTTCTAAATCTGAAGGAATCAAATTGTCTGAAAATAAAAAATCTGTTCCTAACTTCCATGTTGACAGAGGAAACAGTTTTCTTCTTCTTAAAGGACATTGGCTTTTTAAAACATTAGCGGTAGTTGTGTGGTAGAATTATTGACTAACAAAGTGCTCAAGGTTGAGGGTTTGGTCCTGATTATGGCATTGACCAGTTTCCAAGGGATGGATATTAACACCATGAACTTTAAGCTAGCCACTATGACTTACACAAGCAAGAAATTAGAGCTAAATGTTACACCACTACAATCCATTTCTAACATGCAAATTTATGAATCAAGAATATCTTAAGAAGCACAGGGAACAGTGAAATGTAAAATGATTATGAAATATTAAAATTTGAGTTCAGTATGATGCCATGTTTTAGTGGCATTTTATTTTTATTTTAATAAAGCTTATCTGAAGATCAGAGAGTTAAACAGCCTACTGGTCAGCCTTACAGACCAGGCAGTGGTAACACACATTTTAAACCCAAGTCACTACACTAATTGCTATAAAAACTGAGCAGTGCATGCCATTAATCCCAGTGGTGCATGTTTTTAATCTCAGCCCTAGGGGGGATTATAAAACAGAAGGAGACAGCTCTCAGACACAGTCTCATTCTGAGATTCTTAGAGACAGGATCGCCATTTCATACTGAGGTAGAGGTAAGAGCCAGTGGTTGGCTGTTTTGCTTTACTGACCTTCAGGTTGAACCCCAATTTCTTTCTCTGAGATTTTATTAATTGTGCATCAGCACATCCTTTTAATCCCAGCACTTGGGAAGCTGAGGCTGAAGAGCCATGAACTCACAACAGATTGAAATGAATTTGTGACCTTAAAACAAAGGCAGATTTTGAGTATTAGTTACACTTGTTCCAAAGTAATTTATGACTATTTAATACTATTTAATTCTAGGTACTAGTCCTAGTTGGCAACCACTCACAAAAGTGAAAAAGCTACAGGTTCTAGGAAGCCAAACGTACAACTTCCAATGCCACGTGATAAAGGGTTCACGAAAGAAAATGAGTCTTCTAATCTATATTAAGAAATGATGAATACTGGGTAGTGGTGGCACGTGCCTTTAATCCCAACACTAAGGGGGCAGAGGCAGGTTTATCTCTATGAGTTTGAGGCCAGTCTGGTCTATAAAAGCTAGTTTCAGGACAGCTAGGGCTGTTACACTGAAAAATTCTGTCTTAAAAACAAAATGAAACACAATTTAAAAAAAAACAGAAATTAAATGGAAAAAAGACATTGAACTATGAGGGAAAAAGCACAGAAAAAGGAATTTGTTCAAGCACATTATATAGCTCAGATAAACTTATTAGCTATTTATTTAATCAGGAGCATGACCATTTACAAATGTTACATCACCTGTGGTAATAATCAGCTATATTTTCCAAAATATGGGAGAGAGAGCATTGATCTAACAACCTAGTCTACCAAATAAACAATTTCTACCAAATAAGCTTTCATTTCTGATTTTTAGGAACATGCCCAATTATTCATGTTACATGGAAAGTGTCCTAGAATGAGGTTAACACAGTTTACCACACACTGACATATAAGAAATTCATTTGAACGAGTAGAACCTGTCATGTTCAGTTGTAAGAGCTGAGTGATAAAGAGAAGTCTGTGATAATCAGAGCACATGATGAAGAATAAAATTACAGTGCTGGCGGCCACACACACACACACACACACACACACACACACCACTGCCTTCTGTCAGTTCCTGTTTTCCTCTTTCTAAACCCTCTTCCTCACAATCTCAGATTCTACTGAGTGACTTAAGGGTCACGGAACAACCCATACTCTCGCTTAAAAAGCTCATATTTCATCTTGATAGGAAGTGCATTTGGGACCCAGCTCTAGTTTCCCTATAAGAATGGATGTGCCAATCTGTTTTCCTTCTTCAGACAAATTGGAGTTCAATTTCAATCCCTACCTTACTATTATCAATCTTTGTTTTTTTGCTTAATGTAAAAGTATCCTACAGCTTATACAGAAATGGAAGAGTTAGTGTCTGGTCTGTTAAGTCTATTCCTTAGGTGAGTTACTTGAATAGTAACTTGTTTTCTGCACCACTTTCTTATGAATTTCAGAGATGAGACTAGTATAAATTATGGTTAATTATATGCAAGGTAATTATAGACTAGTCACGTTAAAGAATTCTTATATGTAAAACATTTAATCAATGTAAATATAATGATCAAAATCATATAATAGAATTAGCATTCCATTTTAATTACCTCATCTTATGTATGATAACTTCAGATTTTCAGCAAATGTCAAAATATAGAATTAAGAGGTGCCACTCATGCAGCCTCACAATATTATTCTGGAGATTAAGACAAAAAATTTGAATGATTGACAGAGGTCTGAAAATAGGAGTGATTTAATATTGAAATAGTAAATTTATAGTGTCGCTTAAACCTTATAAATAAAATGGAATCACTTTTATGTGGGAACAGCATGATCAGAAGGGGTGGGTAAGCAAGAGAAGGTTATGTCCTGGAGATGCTTAATAAAACCTGATGTCTACAATAAATAAACAGATCAATAAATAAATAAAGATCCAACAAGGTTACATGTCAGCCTGCATCATTAAATGAAGTGAATGATACACGATTTGGACCCTAAAAGAAATATCTCCAAAAATGTATTTTTACCACTTTCTATACCAATGTCAGTTTTCAAACATAGTCCACTAACTAAAGAAAAACTCAGTTTCTCAGGAAAAAGAAACTTCCAGTTTTTCTGAATATGTAGTATGATACTGCTCCAGTCTTTCTCTAAAGAGTCCCGTGGTTCAGAAGTATGTACACTTAAGAAAGATAAACATCTCAATGTTATGAGAGTTGATGAGTGTAGAAGTCAAGCTGTGTAAATGCACATGATGCCCAGGATCTGGTTCTATATAAACTCTAAAGTTTTTGTGACCACAAATTTATTTAACCATTACTCTATACTGTCTCTGGACAAATGGAGAAAACAGCTCTCCTGATTGGAATTCTTATTTTTTTTCTTTTTTGTAACTGACCGGCACTGTTTTCTTTTTTCTTTTTTTTTTTTTTTTAAATAAATTCTAATCTATCTTTAATTTTTGGATAGAATTCTTTTTTTTTCTTTTTTTTATTATTTCCATCTCCTTCCCTCCTCCTCCCCCCTCCCTTCCCTCCTCCTCCCCCTTCCCTCCCCTCCTTCTCCCCCTTCCCTCCCCTCCCCTCCACCCATACCTACCCTCCCTCCCTCTCAAGGCCAAGGAGCCATCAGGGTTCCCCACTCTATGCTAAGACCAAGGTCCTCCCAACTCCCCCCAGGTCCAGGAAGGTGATCGACCAAGCTGAGAAGGCTCCCACAGAGCCCGTCCATGAAGAACAATCAGAGCCCAGAGCCATTGTCCTTTGCTTCTCAGTCAGCCCCCGCTGTTGGCCACATTCAGAGAGACGGGTTTGGTCGCATGATATACATGCTAGAATACTACTCAGCGGTAAAAAACAATGACATCTTGAATTTTGCAGGCAAATGGATGGAAATAGAAAACACTATTCTGAGTGAGGTAACCCAGACCCATAAAGATGAACAGGGGATGTACTCACTCATATTCGGTTTCTAGCCATAATTAAAGGACATCGAGCCTATAAATTTGGGATCCTTGAGAAGATAATAAGAAGGTGAACTCCCAAAAAAAGATATAGTAATCCTCCTGGATATTGGAAGTAGACACGATCGCCAGGCAAAATTGGGAACTTGAGGGTTGGGCGAGACTCGGCTAAGGGAAGATGGGGAGAGAAAAGTGTGAAGGGGAATTCTTATTTTATAGCTGTTTTCTATCCCTTGTTTCTGTACCTTTCCTTGTCTTTCATTTTATTTTAGCTTAGATTAAGAAGATACATAAGGGGCATTCGGCTGATCTCCTTTCGAATGACCCAGGTCTCTTTGTGTGTTCTTTCAATCTCCAGGCCCTTGTCCGACTCACGTAAGGTACAGTGGCGCGCGAACTGTACCGAGGGGGTAACACAGAATCGGGTGTTACAATTGGAGGCCCCGCCGGGATCATCAGCAACTGCAGTCGGAGACCCATCTGCGAGATCGGGAAGTAGGGATTCCTGAGAGGTCGCCCTCGGAAGTCTGGCCAGCAGGTAAGAAATTGAGTGGTGAGGGTGTATTGGTTATGGGTGCAAGTAATTCTGTTCCAGTGTTAAGGGGCCGGTTAACAGGCCAGTTGTTAAGTCTTTTGGAGAAACAAGGCACCGGTATTAAAGTTGAGACAGCACAAGAGATCGTTAAGACGGTTTTAGAGTTTAGTCCCTGGTTTCTACATGCAGGGGGTTTTAATATTACTGATTGGGAGCAGGTAAAGGCTGACCTTCAAAATTCTCTAAAAGATCGAGGGCCAGAAGAATTCTCCATAGCAATATTTTCGCTATGGCGATTAGTCAGAGATGCTCTTCTCAGTGATGATGTTAAAGTAAAAGAGCAATTAGAGAATTTGAACAAAACCCTTGAGGAGATTCAGGAAGAAGAATCTGTGAGTTCTATTAAGAGTTTTGAGGAACAGGAAGTTAAGAGTATTAGAAGGGATATAGAACAGGAAGAAGAAATTTTAGAAAAGGAGATCGCACTGATATAAAGGAAGTTAGAAAAAGAGGAAAGGAAGGAAGCAAACAGAGATGTCTCCATGAGACCTCTGCCGCAAAATACATTTCTTGACACTTCAAATCCTTATACCAGTGCTTCCGCCCCTATAGACTTAGAGGCAGAAATCCGAGAGATCCTAAACAGATTAAATAATCTAAGTAGAGAGAGGCAGATTTATCCTGTTGTGGAAATTATTGATCCGCAAGGACAGAGGGTCAGGCAGCATAACCCCCTGGCCTTTAAGGATATTAAGCAGTTAAAAGAAGCAGTTATGGATTATGGACCTCATGCTCCTTTCACTATAGCTTTTTTGGAATCCTTTGCAGAACTCAACCTTATACCCAATGACTGGATGCAGCTTTGCAGGGCTTGTCTTTCAGGGGGAGATTATTTGTTATGGAGAGGTGAAATGCAGGAAAATTGCGAAAAGACAGCACGGAAAATGCCGAGGCGGGTTTCCCCCAGCATAACCTTGACAAGTTAACTGGTGAAGGACAGTATGCTGATTTAGCAGCACAGATTGCTTATGACCCTGCGGTTTATGCTCAGATAGCTGCCGCAGCTGTTAAAGCTTGGAAAACTTTACCTAACAAAGGAGCAAGAGATCAGCTTTCTAAGACCCTTCAAGGATCTTCAGAACCTTATTCTGAGTTCATTGACCGCCTGCTTCAGGTGGGGAGTCGCATTTTTGGGGATGTGGACTCAGCTATGCCAGCCATAAAGCAACTGGCCTACGAAAATGCTAATAGATTTTTGCCAAGAGGTTTTACGTCCCCATAGAGATGGAGATTTAAATGACTTTATCCGGTTATGCAGAGACATTGATAGTACTCACTTGATGGGTCAAGTAATTGTTTCTGCCCTTAAGGATGGTCAAGGCGGAGCTAGGTCAAGGAATTGTTTTCAATATGGAAGGTCAGGACACAACAAAAGGAACTGCCCTGCAGGTAAAGGGATGGTTAATCAGCCCAGGAAAAAAGCCAGGTGTAGTGGCATGTGCCTTTAATCCCAGCAACAAGACCCAGCTACTAGAGACAGAGACTGGTGGAACTCTATGAGTTTAAGACCAGCCTGGTCTACAGAGTTCCTAGAACAGCTAGAGGCAGGATGCATAGTGACATCCACTTCTCCTTGGAATACTCTTATCTTTGTTATTAAGAAAAAGTCTAGTAAATGGAGGTTGCTGTAAGATCTTAGAGCAGTAAATAATTATGGACATTCTACAGGGAAATCCAGACCCAACCTCCTTTCGTGAGTTGACACCTCAGGCAAGGAAATGTATTACTTTAATTGAGAAAAAGCTTGCCTCTGCTCATACTCATTATATTGACTATAGTCAGCCGTTGCTATTGATAATTTTTCCCTCTCAGCATAGTCCTACTGGAGTTTTTTGGCAGCAAGGACCCATCCTATGGGTACATGAACGCGTGTCACCTGTAAAAATTGTTATCTCGTACCCATCAGCTGTGCTACGTGTTATTCAGAAAGGGTATAAACTTAGTTTGCAAACCTTTGGAATGTTACCTGATGAGGTTATTACGCCTTACACCCAGGCAGAAATAACTTGGTTACAAAATTTTGCTGAAGATTGGACCTTGTTTTTATGCACTAATCCCTGCAAGTTTGATAATCATTATCCTTCTGATAAGTTGGTCACCTTTTTCAAAAATCATCCGGTGTGTTTCCCTAAAGTTATTTCTTTGCAGCCTCTGGCAGGGGCTCGGAATGTGTTTATTGATGGATCTTCCACAGGGAGAGCTGTGGTAGCCTCCCCTCCTGATTTTGATATTCAGCCTGTTGATACTAAATCTGCTCAGGTGGCTGAATTGATCGCTGTACAAATGGCATTAGAGAAATATGCTGATATTCCATTTAACCTTTTTACTGATAGTCAGTATATAAGCAAAATTCTTGCACCTTTGGAAACTGCAGCTTATATTGCCTCTGTATCTCGAGTCCAGACGCAGTTATTGGCTATTCAAACTTTGCTTTGGGCCCGGTCTGTTCCCATTTACGTAGGGCATTTATGGGCTCATACTGACCTCCCTGGTCCCTTGAGCGAGGGGAATGCATTGGCTGATCAGCTTACCCGCCAAATTTGTGCGGTTAGTCTAGAATCTTATGAAGCCGCGGAAAAAGCTCATAATCGTTTTCATCTCAATGCTGGGTCGTTAAGATTTCATTTTAAGATATCTCGAGAGCAAGCCACTGACATTGTTAAAAAATGTTCTCTGTGTACAGAACTTTTAACTGTTCCCCATTTGGGAGTTAATCCTCATGGGCTTGCTCCTAATCATTTATGGCAAATGGATGTTACCCATGTTCCTTCTTTTGGGCGTTTGCAATATGTTCACGTAACCGTGGATACATATTCTTATCTTATTTTTGCCTCAGCTCATACAGGAGAAAAATTACGTGATGTTAAAAGTCACTGTCTCCAGGCCTTTGCCTACATGGGAGTTCCAAAAACTGTAAAAACTGATAATGGGCCAGCCTACACCAGCTCTGGCTTTACTAAATTTTGTTCTGACTTTTTCATTTCCCATAAAACGGGAATACCTTATAATCCTCAAGGACAAGCTATAGTGGAACGAGTGCATCGTATGCTCAAAGCCTATCTGCATAAAACAAGAAAGGGGGAATATGGTTCCACCCCCAGAGACCATTTGTCTTTTATTTTATACATTTTAAATTTTTTGACTGTTGATGCTCAATGTCATACCGCTACTGACCGGCACTGGCAGCCAGATTCTTCCGGGATGCCTCATGTTAAATGGAAGAATCTAGCAGATGGCACCTGGTATGGTCCAGATCCTGTACTGGTGTGGGGAAGAGGGGCTGTTTGTGTTTTCCCACAGGATGCTGACAATCCAATATGGGTACCTGAGCGTCTGGTGCGTGCTGTGGATTTTCCCGTCCAGAAGCCTGAAGACAGGACAGAGCCAAGAGATCAAGTAGATACTGGCTTGTCAACTGAAGAGTTGCTGGGATCCTGAGGAGCTAGCTGTGGTGGTCCTAGTGCTAAGGACCTATCTACCCATCCCGTGATAATGCAGCCATTGCTGAGGCTGCCAGAGCAGCTAGAGCTTCTGGATTTTCCATTAGTTAGTCAGTTGCTTCTGCTTGCACAATGGATACCTTCTCAGGGCAGGTTGCAAATGCCTTGGCCATTCAAATTGAGCTAAATTTACATATGAATATTGCAGTTAATTTTGCTATTGGTTGTGGTTAAAGTCCACTGCTAGGTTAAAGGCTTATTGCTGTTTTTCATGGACCCTGGAGTATACAATTTACTAATTGGCTCTTGAGATTATTCTAGTTTACTACACCAGGGTTCCTTTCACCAGTGCTAAGACCTTACTTAAAGGACTCCAATTTGGGCAGACTTATTAAGCAGGCACAGTCTCCTAAGGAATGCTTATAATATGTGCTGGTCATGGTGCCAGAGCCAGAGGCAAACTCAGGTCAATGTTGCCACGTGGCAAGTCCTCTTAGCAATTGCCCCAGAGAATCTTTCAGCACAAATCTGGCTGAACTCAGTGATGGGTGACTAGTGAGCCAATGACGGGAAAGGTTTTTGGGGGGCTACCCCAACCTAAGACAGGAAATGTGTTTTGACCTGGATGCTTTCCCATGACGGGTAAGGGGTATTGCCTGACGTCCAATGCCACCCAAGACAGGCCTAGTCATAATTTATATAAAAGGGGGACCTGTAGGGCCCGGGTCTGCCCTTATTCCTGGGGCTCATCTTGAGGACAGTTTTTGGGCAGATGACTAAGCATTCTGTTTGTTCCTGTGCTCCCTCTGCCCCGCCTGGTGATTTGTTGTAGGGCATTGTTGACTCTATTGTTGGTATGGTAATTTCCCACCTGCCTGGGTGGAATTCCTTGGGCAGGAGTGGGGTATATAAGATTTTCCCCAAGGCTAAATAAACGGCATTCGGCTGATCTCCTTTCGAATGAAAAAAAAAAAAAAAAAAAAAAAAAAAGAAGATACATAAGGGCAAAACCAAAAACAGATAGTCTTAACTGATGAGCTTGGTTGAAATTTCATGTCTTTCATCTATATTTTGTTATTTATACTGCATATCTATGTATTATCAGGGAGGATTGAGATGACAACCAGGGAGCCTACCTGGGACTGATCTGGGCCCTCTGCATATATGTGACAGCTGTGTAGCTTGATCTTCTTGTGGGATTCTTAGCAATGAGAGCAGAGGCTGTCTCTCACCCTTTGCTGACATGTGGGATCCTGTTCCTCATACTGACTTTCCCTGCCCAGTCTTAAAACAAAGCGAGGTGCTTAGTCTTACTACAACATGATACACCATGTTTTGTTGATAGCCACATAAGGCCTGCCCTTTTATGAAGAGAAATGAAGAAAGCATGGATATGGATATGTGTATGTGGGGAGTATTGGAAGGAGAAGGAAGGCAAACTGTAGTCAGGATGCAAAATTAATTAATAAGTTTTTTGAATGATGCATCTTTTAAAAAAGAAAGCAAGAAAAATAAAAAGAAAAATGTAATAGTGGAAACTAATAATTGAGAACATATACACCAGGAGACCTGCTATCAAAACCCACAACTTTACCTTTTTTCTACACAAAAATAATGATTTCAATGAAGAAAAATGTTTCTTCATGGCTTTTCTCATATTATGATTACAAGGAGCAACAAACATCCTCAAAGCAAAAAGTATTTTCTTCTTGTCTCTTCACACTGCATTAAAACAGAAGGGCTCCTGTTGGTGTTCATGTTACACCCCAAGAGACAATAGCCAAAGGTAGGGGAGACAAATACAGAAGTAGAGAAGAAAATAAAATAGTAGTAAGGGTGTCTGCAAAAATCATAACGAATCATACTATTGACTATCTACCTAAAATATTTATAATATACATAATGTAATTTGTGTATAAATTTGCATAAATAGTTTAAGTCTCATTTGGACAAGCAATGTTCCACCAAAGGCCTAGAGATCCTCTAACAAAACCCCAACATCAGGAATGAGATGCCTTCATTTGAGTTGTTGTTTAGGGTTGTTCAAGAGACTCCCCAAAAGTTATAGACTTGGTTGTCTACCATGAAGTAGAAGGCAAGTCCCAAGTGTTGAATACACTGTGCACTTTTAACAAAGGGTGCGAAAGCCACTGAATTTAATCTGAATTGAAAGCCTCTCTGAGCACTAGCTTTCATGCTACAAGAAGGCACCATTCAAGCTTCCAAAGAAGGGAATGAGTCAACAGTCTTACTCATACATGACACCTATGAACCACAAAGTAAACATATCAAAAATAACTTTAATGCTGAAATGGCAACATGCATACCTTTAGTGGCAAACAACAGTTCTCTAATTGAACATATGACCTACTCAACAGGAAATAAATTATTCCTGGTATTGAAAATCTAACCAACCACCCATGGCTAGTAACATCACAAACCAATAACCACCAGCATAATCTCTGACCACACTCCAAATAATTGTCCTTATAACCACAGGTAAGTGTAGTCCTTACCCTCATCAAGGAAACTTCTCTTTGTGACACACATCATTACAGAAAACCACAACTGATCTAAATGCCGAGTTGTGGAGCCCAGTCCTACTGGACACATCTTAGATACAACTCTTGCACCCAAGGCTAGGAGATCATTGGGAAGATGGGGTTGAAACATTGTAAGAGCCAGAGGATCAGGAAATTTGTTGTGTGTCTTGTAAGAATTTCAGAAGCTATAGTCAGGAAGCTTCACCAACATGTCTCCCTAAACATAATCCCAATAAGGACAATACCAACAGATATGTTAAAATAACAGAGGGAAAGCTCTTGAAACTTCAGAGCAGCCAACAACTATAGTACCTAAAGAATTCTGCATAGTCTTCCCCAGGGAAAGCACAGTTGGTTATCCAATTGGTAATCCTTAGAAACATACATGTAAATTATACAAATTATATGGACTGAGATGGCTATATTTATATACTTAGTGACAACTAAAGAAAAAGAGGTCATGAATTTGAAGGTCAGCAAGGCAAGTACATGAGAGGTTTGGGGTTGGGAAAGGAAATGGACAGAGAAATAATGTAATTATATCAATCTCAAAAATAAACAAATTAAATGTCATTTTTAAAATAATTAGTATGTTATTTGTTTTTAATCATATGTTTGTATGTCTAAGTAAAAATGTATGGCAATGTCCTGTGAATCCATAAGAGGGTATCACTTTGTGGACAGTAGTGAACCACCCAACATGCATGCTAGAGCCTAAACTTTAGTTATCTGGTAGAAAAGCAAGTACTCTTAACCAATGAGTTATCTCTCCAGCCCAAGGAGTGTGAATTGTTAAGAGAACCTAACTCTGAGTTCAAATATTACCTGCAATAATTTTAGGGAGAAATATTCTTGTATTTTTAATTTTACCTCTGTCATAAAAAGAAATCAAAGATCAGCGTAATCTAGTAAGACTTAGACTTAGGAAGCCCCATTCCTATTTGTGTTTCTTAAATTCCATTGTTAACTAATTTCATAATATATATTTGCTGTTCTATTTGCTTAGAAAATACTCAGTTGTTATCATCTCTCAAAAATGTCAACATCTGTGGAATTTCTAGCCTAGAAGCAGGTACTAGAAAGACAATCAATGAGTAGTATAACTATCTCACAATCATGAGGAGCTACATTTGAATCTCTAAGACCCATATAATAAGTGTAGGAATGTAATCTGTGAAAAGCATGTCAAAAGTATATATTGGAAAAAATAAAGCATCTTCAATAAATGATTATGGGAAACATGGATTTCAACCTGTAGAAAACTGAAGATAGATCCTCACATCTTCATCTACACAAAACTCAGCTGCAAATGAATCAAGGACCTCAGCATAATACACGATATGCTAAAAGTGCTGGAGGAAAAGGTGGGGATACACGTCCACTGATAGTCACAGGTAAGGACATTTTCAATTGGGCTCCAGCAGCACAGGAATAACAATGATTGAGAAACAGAATCTCACAAAACTAAAAAGCTTCCTTGAAGTGAAGGAAAATGTCAACCAAACAAGAAGGCAGCCAACAGAATGGGAGAAAAATCTAGGTCCACTATATTCCAGATGGAGTATTAAAGTCTAGAATGCCCAAAGGACTAAAACTAAAACATTAAGAAAACAAACAACTCTGTTAAAAAGAGTTTGTGGATTGGGCAGTGGTGTTGCTTGTCTTCATCTCAGCATTCGGGAGGCAGAGGTAGGCATATCTCTGTGAGTTCCAAGATAGGTTCCAATGTTACAGAGAAACCCTGTTTTAAAAAAAGAAAAAGAAAAACAAACAAACCAAAAAAGCCCATAAAAGTCTATGGAAATGTGAGTGGCAGCCAGTAGACATTTTTATAAGTATCCAATATCAGTAGTGATTAAAGAAACAAGATTAACTCAAAAAAAAATCAGTAGACCTCCTTGATACAGACACTAAATGGGCTGAGTATGATTAAAACTACTTTAAAGTTCCATCTTACCCCAATCAAAATGGCTATCATCAGGAATAAAAATGGCAACAAATTCTGTCATGAATATAATGAGAGAAGAGCTCCTGTGAACTGTATACTGTTGTTAGAAGTTTAAACTGGTGCAGCTACTTGGAAATCAATCTGGAAGTTTCTCAAAGTACTTTTAAATAGATGTACCATGTGACTCAGGTATACTCTTTGGCATATGCCCAGAGGAAATCAAATCTTACTACAGAGATCCACAGGTATGCTCATTGCCATTCTGTTCACAACACTTAGGAAATAGAATCAACCAAGACATCCATTAACAGATGAATGGTTAATGGAAATGTCATTCTTATGCATGCTAGACTATTACTCGGATGTAAAGAAAATGAGATCATAAAATTTGCCGTACGTTGATGGAAGTGGGAAAGTATACATCATAATAAGGTCACTCAAGTCCCCAAATGTTGCACACTATCTCTCATATGTGATTGCTAGCTGCCAATCTTCTGCTATGATAATTATCTGAGAACAAATGTAGAAATTATGAAACTAGTAACAATCCAGTGGGTTTAGAATTCATTTGAGTGGAGATGGTAGATTATAAGAGAGATGACAATGGAGAAGGAATTCTATAAGAAACAATAATGTTTGATAAGGTAGCGGAGTGAAAGAGGTAAGGGGATCAGGAAGCAGAGGAAGGTTAGCCAAAAAGAAGGATCCAAGAATAAGCAACATGGGAACATGTAATCTTCTGATGCATTTGAAAATGCAATTAAGATAGTAGATAGTAGAAGAAATATGATGTGAAAGAGTTGGGAGAGAATTAATAATATGAGTCAAAGGCTTAAGTAGGGATGAAGATTGTGGGGTGGGAAAAGGGAGGGGTAAGGGATAGCTTAACTAAGATAAATGATGTTTGATGAAACCTCACTCAGTCATAAACTGATGAGATCATAATTTTAAAATTAAGTAGAATAAAGGTACATCACATTAGTGAACAATGAAGCTTACAAAACAGATGAGTTATTAAACGAAAATCTCAGTGCCAGACAAAGATTACTTTCCTGTGAATTATTTGTCCAGGAGGGCTCAGAGACACTAAAGCAAGCCATGCTATTGCTGTTGCCCTTAGTTGTTGACCTAGCTACATTACAAAACCTTATTGCTGAAGAAACCATCCTTTAGCTGCAGGATATAGAGATATCAATTTCCTAATGACTAGTTTTCATAGTGCTGGAAAGTGCAATGTGGTGTCCTGGAGGAGAAAGGTAGTTCAGTGTTTCCATCCAGTCCTGGATATTAAACATTATTGTCACCTTCCAAGGAAGATATGACCACTTGTGTAATAGAGGCTAGATGATTTATAGAGGTAACAAATATTTTCCTGATTGTTTTTTAGTCCTGCTCTATGGTAGTAAACACATACCTGTTTACTACAAACACAGTCAAAATATTTATGATAGGGAAGCCATGTGCCCTAAGAGAGAGCCTGTTGATGCCGTGTTCTTTTTCTAAATAGTTATATTTATGCTTATATCCTTAGACCTAGAATACTCATCCTTGGTCAGAGATGTTTCTTGTTGCAGAGGACAATGGTTAACGTGGAGACTCAAAATTATTCAACATGCTGAGAATAAACAATTGAAAGCTCAATAAGTAGAATAAATATACCATCTCCTTCCTGAGGCTCAGGAACATCATGAGGATTGAAATAGTCAGAGAATGGGATGACTACTTTGAAGGCATAGCGCCTGGCATGCCAAGTTACCATATGCATGAACTCACAACAATTGTGGTTACACACAAAAAAAGATTCCCACATGATCAAGAGATTTAAAAATAACAGAAAGGGGCTTCCCGAGATGGAGAGTGATAATTTATAGCTTCTGGGGGAGAAAAGTCCCTTTGCTTTGTTTGGATGCTGGGAACAGTGTTGGTAAGTTGCTCAAGTCTAGTGGAGTGTTTCACACCCAAGCATATATGAGCAACACTAAGTTATCTTAGTAATATACGTTTTATTTTAAAGTCATAATGCCAAGAGGAAGACATGGGAGATATGTTTGAGGCAGGCTTGGGGAGCTGGAGGGAAAAAGTTGAGGATGAATATGACCATTAGAGACTGCAAAAAAAATGAAAATTTCAAAACACACAAATAAATTCGTTTGCAATTAAAACACTAAGAAAAACATGTTGGTTGGCGCATTATAACCTCAGAGAGTGTGAAACTGTCACATTAAAGAACGAAAACAGAGTAATTTCTCTTGGATTAGTTTCAACAAGAATGAACATAAATTTGAGTTCTCAACGTCTATTTGTGAGTCTTCTAGGTGTTGGCATTATGTGGTTACTGTCAGGGATTTAATCACTCTGTTGTGTGTGTCATTACCTAATTCCTGTGAGTTGTGTCTGTCCCTAACAAAGGGCTTTATATTTACTAAACAGCAGAGAAAATATCATATGGATAAGAAGTCAGAGATTGTTTACAGATATTTTCAACAGTTTTGTAAGGGAAGAAGTTATTTCAGTGACCCCAACTGATCCAGAATTATAAGCAGCATTGCGAATAGATTTTATCGATCCTTTCCACAAGTTTTCCTCAAGATTTACGGCATGTATTTGCTTTGTTTAAGGTAGTTTCCATCATGTGGGCTATTTTCAGCAAATAGTTACACAACCCATACATACATGCATGAATTCCGAAGAATAGAAAAGTACATCGTTTAATATTAAAATTATGTATTTAGCTTAAGTATTAAAAGTCTATTGCAGGGGAAATCCAAGTTATGGTCAGGTTGGTTACACTTTTTATCTTCAGGGCAGGTGAAACGAATACACAGTATGAAACTCATACACAGTAGGAGTGCAGGTTATATTTGTAGTCTGAAATGGTGGCTAGGCATTTTACTAACTTCAAGGTAAAGCCTAGCAAGGTGTCAGCTCTTTGGAACAAAACATGCCTTCAGAAAAATGTATTACCACATAAGTTAAGGTTTGTGGTAAAACAGAGGCGTGGAGCCAGACGCCTGGATCTGAGCTGTCATCCAGCCTGGATGAATTAGAGATCTCAGCTTATTGCCAGATACGGTCTCAAAATACAAAGTAAGAACCGATGAGGAAAGCAGCTGACGCTGACCACTAGCCTCTATATACATGTTCATAAGTTCACCACAAGTTTATATACACATGATGCACACACTACACACACACACACACACACACACACACACACACATAAACACACAAAAAAAATCCAAAGTGGAATGGATATGACTGGATTTGGGCAGAACACATTATATACATATATACATACATACATATAGATACACACACACATATGAGATTGCTGACTATTTGGGGGCCCGGTCCCCAGTAGTCAGCATCAGGGTATGGGAGAAAATCCACAAATGCGGCAGGAGCTAGACTTTTCTATCTGAGGGGTAAATAAGGAACTACAGGCTTTCTTCTGTTAACCTAAGAAAGAAGGAACAAGCACACACTTTCCTGATGGTAGCCTGTAGTGACATTTTATTTGCATTTTAATAAATAAAGTATGCCTGAAGATCAGAAGAGTAAAAGAGTCACACTGGCCTTACCTACCATATCAGGGGGCAATGACACACACCTTTAATCCCAATAGCCACACTAGTTTGCCATAGAAACTGGGCAGTAGTGGTGTATGCCTTTAATTCCAGATCTAGAGAAGAACACAAGACAGGAGGAGACAGCTCTCAGACACAGTCTCATTCTGAGGCTTCCTGGAGGCAGGATCACCAATTTCAACTGAGGATAAGGTAAGATCTAGTGGCTGTTTTGCTTTTCTGGTCTTCAGGTTGAACCCAATACCTGCCTCTGAGTTTTTATTAATCATACGTCAGTAACTTTCTGCTTTATTTTAGTGTCTCTCTCTGACAAACTCTCTTTGAATACAAACGTTTCCCTCCTTCTTAGTTACGTATTTCAATATTCAGTTACAACATCTCTTTTCACATGACTTCACATCTTGTATTTACATACATTTCTCTTCTATCTCTCTTTTCTATACGGCCTCGTTTTCCTTGCCTCCACACAGTTACAAATCTCCACACAGCCACAGCTATGCACCTCATTTACATACCCTCTCACCATAAAGCACTTTACACAATTCCTAGGCACAGCTCCTCTGTGTAGAAGCAGCTCATTCTCACACTCATTCATACACACATGCTCCTTCTATATCAATCATTTGTTCTTTACTCATTGATTCATTCATTCTTTCATACTTCCCTCTTGCTTCTTCTTCATCTCTAACATTTCTTTCTCCCACAACAGCCTTCTTTCAACATCGCCGCACCTCTCTGCTGCCTTTGACTTTTCTTTCTCTGTTCTGTTGTCTCTTGCCCTTTGCTCTCTGCCTCCCTACATCTATGCCCTCTGCTGCCTCTGCCTTTTGGCTTGCAGCCTTGCTGCCTTCTCCTCTCTGCTGTCTCTCCTCTCTGTCTTCCTCCCTCCTCTCTCCCCGGGTTATTTTGTATAGCCCTGGTTGTCCTGGAACTCACAATGTCAAACAGTTTGTCCCCATACTTACTATGTAGACCAGGCTGACCTCAAATCACGAAGATCCACTCAATTCTGCTTAAGGCAAGCACCAGCGCCCCCAGCCCACATTGTCTTTCCATGTTATGATTTATCTCATACAATAAAACATGAAGTTTAAAATTTGGAGGGAAGGTGAGGGAAGGGGGAGGAGGAGGGGAGGAGATGGCAATTTTTAATAAAAAAAATAAACGGAAAAAATTTTTAATTGTCATTTTAGGTTATTTCCAAAGGTATAAATCAATAACCCTTAAACTTCAGGGACAATAGGATAAATTTTTAATGAAAATTTCATGTTTTGTATTTAGGTATTGTATCGATGGGACAGCTTTCATCAGGTAGAAAATAGAAGAAAATTGCATAAAACTATTTTTAAAAATAGTGATAACTAAACACAATCTGAACACTCGAAACACCAATAAACATACTAATGTGTAAAAGAGAAATATAACTCTAAAAAAAAAGGAACTATAGCCAACTAAGTATTTCTGGGTGATGAAACTATTCTTTCCCAAAGACAAAACCCTTAATTTGTTATCCAATACCAAGCAGTCAACACTGAAATCACATACATATAAACAGCACAAAATTGACTCTTCAGGTTATATTTACATATTGATGCATATATATATATATATATATAGTAATAACAAATAAAGAAAAAGATTTGTGATATAATAATAAAATTGCTTATAAAAAGGATTGAGCCACTGTGCCTAGATTTCAGATCTAGTTTTACTGACCAGAATGCCTCATCCTGGATAACTAGCTTTCATGGTACTAGAAGGCCCCATAGAAACTGCCAAAGGAGGGAGGCAGCCAACAGTTCTACCGAGCTATGATGTCTATAAACCACATCTTTGATCATCACAGGAAAATAAAACTAAGGGTGCAATAGTGGCATTCATACCTTAGTGGCAGCTAATATCTCTACTTGTAGTTAAGATCTACTCAACAAGAAGGAAACCATGCCTGGTACTGGAAACCTAGCTAATTACTTAGTTCTAGTGATGTCATGGTTATTGGAGGAGAGTCTTTATCCACCAATTTAGTAAACCAGCTTGATCCCTACCAACAACCACTAAACACTTGTCCTTACACCCACAGATAAGTAGTCTTTGCCTCTCATCAAAGAAACTTCTCTTAGCAACAGATGAAGACCACTACAAAAAAAAAATCACACAACCAGTCAAAATGCAGACTTATGGAACCCCGTTTCAATGGATATATCTAAAAGACACTCCCACACCTAGACTCAGAGAGCATTACAGAAGAGGGGGCAAAAGATTGCATCTTCCAGAAATATCAGAAGCTACACCCATGAAGTCTCATCAACATGACTGCTCAAATGTGAGCTAAAAACAACATGAATGGGCATGCCAAAGCAGACAGAGACCAAGAATCTTCAACCTTATACAAAAGAGCAGAGAAGTGGTCCTTCTCAGGGAAGAGCTTAACATTTGGTTTTCCTATGGCAAATGGTCAGCATTGAAACCATGCACATATATAAAATTACACAGAGAGAGCAGGTTATATTTAGGAATATATGTACATATATATATATAAATGCAATATTAATTAATGAAAAAGAACCCATGAATTTTAAGAAGAACAGGAAGAGATATATAAGATGGAAGAAAGGGAAGGGAGAAATTTTATAATTTTATTATGATCTTCTAATTAAACAAAATAAATAAATCCAAATAAATCTATCAAATGTTCTAAATATTAATCAATCTCTAGTAAATTTTTTTCACAAAATTCAGGAACTCAATGATTCTACTTTGTTCATTGTGGAAAACAAACACATTCAGATCAGTTGCCAGTTCACTGAGAGTCTTAGTACAGCGTCTTCCATGACAAGCACACTGACTGAACTCACAGATGTAGGTATCTTGCTAGTACCTAGTCTCTTTAATGTTAGTACCCAAGTATCATGTAAATTTTCACTTGGTCACAAATATTTTTGGCGTGTCTATAATTTGATCTTATATTTTGATTATCAATCTGTCTTTGTATAGTTTGAGAAATAACAGAGTTAATGGAAGTTGGGGAAGTACCTCATTCAATAAGCTGCTTGCTTTGAAAGTATGTGGACTTATTTAGATCCTCTGGACCCTTGTAAAATTCCAGACCCAGCAGCATGTACCTGCATTCTCAGCACTGGGGAGCAAATATAGTATCCCCAGGGTTTATTGGTCATCCGGTACAACCATACCTAGGAACTTCAAGTTCAATGAAAGACCCTGTCTCAGAAGATAAGAGCTATAGAGGAAGTATTTCAACACCAAGTTTTTGCATCAATAAGCATGCACACATGTGTACACACATTTAGACATGTGCACACACAAGTATGTACACATCCATTCATCCCCACAAGGAGAATTCTTGGGTATGATAAGTGTAAGTAAATACTAGTATTCTGCTTATCCTCTCTTTCTGTCTCTCTCCCCCTGCTTCCTTCTTTCTCCTAAACACATGCAAAATAAACACTTGTGGAAGACTTGGTTCCCAATATTGACATAAGAAAGCTAATTCCTGGGGACAAAGGTTCAAGCAGTCTATGTTCTACATGCTAAAGAGTTGACATGGTTGGTAAGCTGTTATCTCCAAGCTTGGAATGGGATTTTCCGTTCATGTGATTTCCTCTGTGCACTCAGTGAAACCTGACTTAAATCTTTCTCTCGTGGTTGAGCTACACCAACATGACATCCCCTAGGCTAAGCTGATTGCATAAGAAACATGACCAGACATAGATGTAATGTATAAAATACAAAATTTCAAGCTCCAAGTGTCCTTATTTTAATAACTTCATTGAAGTACTGCTGAAATCTTAATGGGTTAGATGATATTACTCTCTTGCTGTTTTAAAAAAAAGACAAATATTCAAAATATTGTTATTTAGTGAACTCTAGAAAACATAAAGAATTTTCTTATCCTAAAACTTGGTTCATCATTTGTAATTACATTATATAAACATATAACAAGAGTTAAGTGCAGTTATATTTTCATGATTTTCATAGTTTCACTGCTGTCATATGATATTTTAATTACTTCAGAATATTATGAATATGTTACTATAATGATTTGTGGAATTTTATATTCAGTACTCAAGAATTACTAAAGTGTATAAAATTCTGACGTTTCCCAAATGATCACTGAAAATTCTTCAATCAAACTTTGCAATGCAGTTGGCTTTCTAGATGGCAACAGTCCCTTTATTACAAAAAAACAATGAGATCTTAAGATATTAAGAGTGTCAAAAAACATTGCTCTTTTCCTTACTGTGAAACAAACCATTTTCTAAGTGCATTTTTAAAATATCTAAAATTCCCATAGCAGTTGAGAGTATAGGTTTAGTGGTGTAGTTCATGTTAAGTGTGCATGAGGCCCTAAGTGAAATCTCCAATATACACAGAGGGGGGGTGGGCTAGAATGAGGCAGAAGGAGGAGAGAGAGAGAGAGAGAGAGAGAGAGAGAGAGAGAGAGAGAGAGGCTCTTTGAATGTGAGCTGTTGATACAATGCCCCTTTTCTCCTAATGTCAGTGTACTTTATAGGTAATCAAATGTGAAAACTGGAACAAGAAAACCAGTATTTTTTTTTAAAGTCGATTCCCTGTGCAGCCTACTAGAAGTCTCAAAATTTAAACTTGCCTATTGATTATGTTCAATCTGATCACTTCAATAAGATAGCGTTTGACAGGCTTCCCTACTAAGACAGCATCTTTTCCTGTCCATAACAAATAAATATTTTCTTTGATGGCTTGTAAGAATTCCATTTCCTTTGGTAAAATTTGTTTTGCTATATCTTTTTGAGGTATATTGCATAATACTGTGGAAGGTATGGCATCTGCTAAAAAGTTATTTGGTTAAACAAATTAACATTTCTGTCAATTCACAAGTTATCCACTTAAAAAGTGTTGGAGACACAGCCGATGAAATCTCCTCTTTTCAGGAAGTATAGAGCCTTGTGAGTTTTGCCTGCTGACTATGGTAATTCAGAACTACACCTTGGGAATACCGATTCTCGAGTGTAGACCTGCTGCCAGGTATCTGAATAAAACCTCTTCTTGATTTAAAATTAATAAATAAATAAGGAAAGGAAGGAAGGGGGGAGGGAGGGAGGGAGGGGGGAGGGAGGGAGGGAAGAAGGAAGGAAGGAAGGAAGGAAGGAAGGAAGGAAGGAAGGAAGGAAGGAAGGAAGGAAGGAAGGAAGGGAAAGGAAAAGGAAGAAAAGCCACATTCCTTGCTTGTGAACTGCCTATCAGCTTCCTGATGCACACCTGCTCTCTCTGCAGTTGCTCATGCAACACATTTGTCTCTGCTCATGGCCAATTACCCCAGGGAATCAAAGCTACATTGTCTATCTCTGTGTTTCTTTTTGGATTCTGCATAGCAGTGCTATTTTTGTTCTTGTGTTTAGCTTGGATCACCTACCTATTTCTTCTGTCTCATCTATGAAACAGCAAATCCAAACTATTCTTTTCCTTTTTTCATTGAAAATATATTTTAATGCAATATGTTCTGATTACACATTGCCCTCCTCAACTCCTTTCAGATCCTCTCCCATTTCCCCACCCACCCAAATCCTCACTCTTTCTTTCTCTCGCCAATTAGAATCAAAGCAGGCATCTAAAAATAGTAATAATAAAATTAAATTAAAATTAACAAACCAGAAGAAGACAAATCACATGTCCAGGACAAAAAGAAATAGTGAAAGATAAATTTGCAAGATACTCATACAGATATTAGACTCACATTGACACACACAGAAAACCCATAGAAAAAAATAGATCATAATATATAAGCCGGAGATCTGTAAGGAAATAACAAGCCCAGACACCATTATAAGACAGAAATAAACCTCCTCAAATCCCATTGGGTTCCTTTTATGTTGGCTCTTTACTGCTGGGCGGGAGGCCTGCCCCTAAGAATGGTTTGTATATTCAATGAGACTCCATTGGAGAGAAAAAAAAATTCCTTTGTGAGCAGTTATGAATTAGAGATGGCTTCTGGCTTAGGACTGGGGGCTTGTGTCTACTTCTCTCATTACTGGAACCCTGTCTAGTTTAGAACTGTGCATCCTGCTGTAGTCTCTGTGAGTTCATATGTACACAGTCCTACCAAAAGACCTTATTTTCTTGGTGTCTTCTATCCCCTACTGGTTCTTACAATCTTTCTGCCTCCTTTTCTAAAGGGTTCTCTTAGCCCTGAGTCGGGGGATTTATGTAATGGAGATATCCCATTTAGGACTGGATATTTCAAGATCTCTCACACTCTGTACACTAAACAGTTTCATGTCTCTGTGTCTGTTACTATCTACTGCAGAAAAAAGATTCTCTGATGATGCCTGAGCAAGATAGTGGTCTATGGGTACAACATAAGGTCATTAGGAGTAACTTTATTGCTACATTCCTTTAGCAGAATTAATACTTGGTTTAGCGAATTAGTATTTAGTTAGGAAGGCTACTTTTCCATTATATTCATTAATGTAGACATACTTGTGTATCCATCCATCAACAAACAAGATGATTTATACATTTGCTATTGGAAATGGACATGGGGATTTATATAATTCATGATGATTTTGCTTTATTTGACAATATGTCTAATACAGGGATTATTGCTTCAGAGTAACTCATATTTTACTTTGTTAAAATCCACTGTGTGTGCCAATCTACACTTCAAGGAACAGTGTATAAGAATCCCCCTCACACACACACTCACCATGAGTATTCTTCATGGGGGAAGGTTTATCTTAAAGGTGGTATTGAGGGTATTGGTTGGACAAGGTGTCATTTGAGTCTGACTTTCTGCAGACATAGTGGTAGTCTTTCACAGTTTCCTCGGTTGTGACCAATGGTAACAATGACTGAGGGTTTCTCATTGGTTCTGGCTGCAGGGTCTTTAGCTGTGGTGGTGGCTAACTAAGCTGCTAAGAAGAGGAATTTAGAGTTTTTATGTTCCTCAAAGAGGGGTAACGAGTGTGTCACGACTCACTAGCAACTAGAAGACACAGTGGTACTTGAATCCAGAGTCCAGGTTATTGAGTTGATAAAGATTTGAGTTCCTAAGCTCAAGATCTCAGGAAACTACTGTAAGACTGATACATGAAGTTCAAGTCAGTAAGACAAGTCACAACTAGTTGCTCTACTAACCCAGGTCTTTTTCTGAAAGAATAAGTCTGTTGCTTGGACTCTGGGGCCTAAGATACAGCTGAGGGTCTGATAATGAAGGACAGGGCACTAGCATTACCCCAGAAAATAGAAAGTTCTTTCAGGGATTAATCTCCAAGAAGCCAGAAAGAATGAAAATTTGACAGTCAGATGGTACAGGACCCGGTGATATTTCATTCATTAGATTCACAGTACCATATGCAAAGACCCTGGACCTTGAAGGACTGGGATGTGTCAGTTTCTGGTCTCTGTAAGGCAGCAAAGACATAGGAACGGGCTGCTGCTGTTGTGGCTGAGGCTCTTCAGAACAGAGGTAACATATCTCTGACTCTGCTCTATAGGGCTGTAGAAAACCAGCAGCTCAGATTGTGAGAAACAGGTTCAGTTCCAGAATTCTCTGGCCTATGGGCTCAAAGCTCTGATTCCCGGAAAAGTGCAGCTGCAGTAACATTTCAGCCTCGGAACTCCTGGGGGCATAGTGCTCCCTCACTTACTGTATACTGCTTCACCCATAACACAGAAGGCATAACGGCGCTGGTGGTCAGGAAACCTTAGATCTCCAAGGCATGACATGCTGTCTTGGGTGTGGCGCTCTGGGCATAACTGAATTTGTCCATTAAGGATCTTGGCTAAAGCAGCAAGACCACCCTTTATTCAGCTTGACATTAAGGCAAGGAAATAGGTCATGGTCGTGTGGAATAGGGCCTAGCAACTGCTCTTTTCCGAGATGGCTCAGTGCCGTGTACGAAAGATGCAGTGGAAGTTGAGTCTCACAGATTGGGCCATTCAGCGTTTAAAAGATCTATGTGTGGTTCCATTTCAATATTTACGAGAGCAATAACTTCGCTGAGGGTAGCTTATTGTGAAGACTGAAGGAGACACCTCAAAGCAGGTGTGTCAATGCATAGATACCAAAGGCTTATGTGTTGTCAACAGGGGCTGCGTAAGTCCTGCTTCTTATCATGCTCCCACAGAGTTATTCTAAACTGGAGCTAAGGGGTAGAAGAGAAAAGTTATCTCTGCCGTTCTCTATGAAGCTATCTTGAATGTCTATACACTGCAGAACTTCTAATCTTTTACTACTTTCTGGTGTTCTTTTTCAGTTATTTTGAATACTATGTTTTATAATTCTTTGATATTTGTGAGTGTGTGTGTGTATTTGTGTGTGTGTGCACATGTGAGTGCATATGTGTGATGCCAAAAAGAAGAGTAGGAGTGTATTAATATCTTTGAAAGCAGCTCTCTTAAAAGTCCATTTTTAAAATAATTCATTCATTCATTAACAGCCAGCTACAGAGGAAGGGCCTGCAGGATTCTGTGCTATTGCTCTGTATGTATATTAAGATGCCGTAAGAAGTCAATGAGCTGGAAGGTGAAGACAAATATACTGGCTTAAAATGCCATTTCTAATCAAATATTCATTCTGCTTGAACATAAAAATACCTGTTTTATTCCATGGATCATATTTATTGCTCCAGTTACTGAATTTAAGGCTGAAACTTTCCCAGCTATGAACCTTAGAAACCTCATCCAAACTGTTTTAAAGCACTTACACCTTATCTTCATTTCTCTTGAACACTTGTGCGCAGTATTGGAAGGAATTCTAATCACAGCTAGTATATTCGCAATAACATCTCTTGCATTTGTTAATGGAACCCTAGCTCCCTTTAGTGGTAATGATTCAGAGAAATTAAAGGCCGCCCATTGTTAGCTGCTGGTGGTGTGAATCTTCTCCCATTCACTCTCAGGGAGTTGGTGAGAGCCGTGTGTTTGAGCATGCACATCTATCTATCTATCTATCTATCTATATATATATATATGTGTGTGTGTGTAAGTATGTATGTATGTATATATATATATGTGTGTGTGTGTGTGTGGTTAATTATGAATATACATAGATACAACATGTATTTATATATTTTATTGGTATATATCATTTTGACATGTTTCTATTAATATAACAAAACACTTCCTCCTGAATAACTTAAATTATTTTCCCATATTTATTTATTTGCTGCAGGCCACACAATCCTGCCATGAAATATGAGACACATATGGAGACTGGAGAAAAACCTGCAGGAATTGGTTCTTCCCTTCCACTATGTGGATACTGGGGATTGAATCCAAGTCATCATGTCTGTCCTTCACTCGTTTAACCTCTTTGCCAATTCTCCCCCTTCTCTCTTTCTCTTTTTTCTCTCTCTCCCCCTCTCTCTCTCTCTCTCTCTCTCTCTCTTTCTCTCTCTCTGGGAATGATGATGGTGATGATGATGATGAAGATAGATAGATAGATGATAGATAGATAGATAGATAGATAGATAGATAGATAGATAGATAGATAGGCAGGATTATTAAGCTCATAATATTAAATTTTAATATTTCTTCTTACACTTCTATGAGTATTTGCCACTTAACGATCACATAACCTCTTGCTTTGTTGTTTAATAATACCATGAAGGGCTGTTTTGTGTTAATAAATAACTGTCCATTTTATCAGAATTTGCTCCACCCATCTACTTTCAATGCATGTACATCTTCAAGGTTTAAAAGAACCATTTTGACAGTGATGTGTGACCCTCTTTTTCGTGTGTGTGTGTGTGTGTGTGTGTGTTTGAGACAGGGTGGCCCACTTATTCTTAAATACACAGTGGAGAGAGATTTTTTACTTACCCTGCCATCACCACCATTCAAATATTTCCAGTGTACTATGGATCTTCAGGGAAAAGAACTGAGAGTGAGTGCAAAATGGACCAGGGGTAATCTTCTTCTTACTATTACCCACACTTAACCTTTATAAATTTGTTTTAAAATGTACCTAAATATTTGCAAACATGTAGTCGTCTAAGATGTTACCCTCCATTGTGATATGCAGTTGAAACTATTTGGGAGTCTTATTTAGGAAGAATATACATTAATACAATATCTGGTAACTTGTTTGTCTTCCTCAAGTTTTTGCAATGATCCTCAAGTAGTCATAAAGGTTATTTTTTTTAAAGTTGTACTTGTGTTTGGCTGAGTGACAAAATTTTCCCAGGTTTCTGTATCATAAACAGACATGCACCTGAAAGAGTTTTCTAAAAAAAAAAAAAAATTTAAACTTCTCAGATGATTAGCCACATGTTCTGTGTATCTTTTTAGAATGTATTGTCCAGACACAATAGTGTAAAAAATGAACTCCCCTGTTATTCAATAAGTGAAGTTGCAATGTATGGCTAATGATGATTTCCAAGACACTTAATAGTGATATAATTTATTACACAATTTAAACTAATTTCAACATTGATTTATACATCAACATTTTACTCTGGGGTGCCAGTGAGCATAATGAGATATAAAATTAAGACTGCATGAAGCTTGTAAAAATGACAGGAATATATATATATATATATATATATATATATATATATATATATAGCAACTGTGCACTGCTTTTCAAGAAAATTACTGATCACCTGTCCTCTGTTGTGGGTAATGAAAGATCAATGCTTTCAAGCATAAAACCAGAAAAACATAAGGTGGAAATTCCATCTCTACTCTAATAAAGTCGTTTTCCTATATTACTAGTGAACAGCTTTCAATAGCTTATGTAATTTGTTCATGAAATAATTAAGCACTTTTACCATTTTACTTGGTAGACTATCACTTTTAGACTTCCCAAACCAAATGATAAAATAAATAATGTTTCCCTCTAGAAAAATGAAAAGATTTTTAAAAAATCATCTCAGACTTTATAAAACTCAGGCATCATTTCAATGGTGTCACTGTCATTGGATCACAAAGGAACGGGCATCATCAGCACCACACCGGGTCACAGACCAACGACATAATTCCAAACTGCTGTGGGTCCAATGGGAAAACCCACCGTGAAAGGAAAAGACTGAATTCTCCTAAGACAGGAAGGAGAACCGTAAAGAGTGATGTGAGTGGGGTCTGCGAATACATCACAGAGACATGCCTCTACTTCTCAAATCACTAATCACAGCAGAAAATGGGATTTTGGGCATACTTTGAGCAGAAGTTTATCTGATTGAATCTATTCTAGGAACTCATAAGTATTCACTATCAATTCCACCAGATTTTGTAGGAAATGGTCAGTCTGAACCATCAAAGAAAATGAACATCCTGGCCACTCATCAAGAATATGAGGAAATGTGTGCTTTAACTTAAAATAGTGCTCAAACTTGGAAAATGCATAGCAATTTTTTTCTCTTTGTTTTTTTTTTCTCGAGACAGGGTTTCTCTGTAGTTTTTTGGAGCTTACCATGGAACTAGGTCTTGTAGAGCAGGATGGCCTCGAACTCACAGAAAACCGCGCCTCTGCCTCCTGAGTGCTGGAATTAAAGATGTGAGCCACCACCACCCAGAATAGCAAACATTCTTACTGTCTAGGATTATGCAAAACTTTACATGGAATGACATGAGTCAAACTAATCATATTACAAGGAAAAATTGAATGTTTTTCACTCATGCCTGAAATCATGTCTGAGCCATGCCTTGTTCATCTTCCCTACTATTATTGAACTTGTATTTTAGGTACCAGGATCTAGAATGTCAATTTTTAATCTTGTAAAGCAATGGTTTTCAACCAATGAGTCATGAAACCTTTGGGGCTAAAATAACCTTTTCATAGGGATCACCTAAGAATGTCAGAAATACCAGATGTTTACACTGATTCATAACGGTAGCAAAATTACAGATATGAAGTAGCAACAAATAAAGTAATTAGGTGTTGGAAGGCCTTGCTGGTCAGGGATTGCAGTATGTCATGGGTTGGCCGCCTTTTTCAAAAGCATGCTAACATGGATACTCCCATCCTTCCCAGAAAAACTTCCTGCTCTCTATCTGTTCTTATCTGGAGAATATCCCCTGCCCAGAGGACTGACTTTATCTGAAAGTTGTCTTTAAGTCAGACACCTGAATTATCTTTACCTTGACCCTTGGCACAGATTCCTGCTTGATGCCTTTCTTGCTTCACACATGATAACTATGACTTGTACTAGGAGCCTTATGATAGGACTGTGCCACTTAATGTAAATTAGGGTTTGTCCCCAGGCTTTCTATTTCTATATATTCCCTATACTTTGGAATAAAGCTGATTCACCAAAGTTTGTCTTTTAGGGGTGCTGTCTCTGTCATATGCACAGCCGTATGGACCCTGTTCTCTGCTTTTGCTCCCTTCACTTTGTGAATCAAGGCAGCCAATAATCTGGAGGAGGAAGCAGAACCACACTTGGGTGTCACCCCAACATGAAGAGTTCTATTAAAGGGTCACACCGTTAGGAAGGCTGAGAAACACATATGAAGTCACACATACAACATCCACAATTCTTTCTTGGTTTTCATTTTTGTTCCTTGGTTCCTGCCGTCCATTTTCATTCCCACCTACTCTTCCCAACTATGACAAAAAGTCATCATTCTATCAGACCCCATTGTCCTCTTTACGTTTCTCAGTGAAGATTAAAAAACCACCCTTGCTGAGTGTATACATAAATAGTCTATTTTTCTTCAGCAGCTCATTCATCAAAAATGAAACTTACTTCTGTTGTGTTTTTTAAAGCCCAACTGCATAGATTTACAATCTCCTGCCTTGTCTGCATATTTAGTCAAAGCTTCAGGAATCAATACCCAAGTTCAACAAGTTGGATAGATATTTAATACTAAAAACTTTCATCAGTTCTAAATTAAACTTTAATCTACTTTCGGTCCATTCAATCCCAAATGTTCCTCTTTCACTATAGTCTGGTCCATTTTTCGCCATCTGTAATGGAGCAAGTAAAATCTGTTCTCTTATTTCTCATTTACTTTTTTGCTAGACTCATTAGCAGTTGTAGAAGCAATGTGAGCATTCTTGTTCACAGTATGTCTTCCTGACATTGTGTGGCCTCCAAGGTCCCTCTGTAGTATGAATAGAAATGTGACTTTCTCTTAGGTATAAATGTCATTCTTTGGGAGCACTTTTAGGATAGCCTTTGGCATTCCCTAGATACACATTAGGAGCTGTTGGACTGTGGTTTTTTTATATTCATTCCTGCTTGGTTCATACTCTCTAACACATACACTACAATCAACTTCTACATGTTTTTGCCTTAGTATCTTAGTTTCTGAGTTTCTACTCCAGTGAAAAAGACTGTGACCATAAGCAACTTGGTGAAAGAAAGGTTCATCATCTAATGGAAGTCAGGGCAGGAACTCAAGGCAGAAATATGGAATAGGAAGAGATGCAGAGAAAAATGGAGGAATGCTGCTTACTGTCTAGCTCAACCTGCTTTCCTATAGCACCTACATCTACCAGAACAGAGGAGGCACCACCCGCTATGAGTTAGCTAGACCCTTTCATATCAATCATCAATCAATAAAATATACCACAGACTTCCCCACAGGCCAATCTAGTGGGGGCATTTTCTCAGTTCCTTCTCCCAAAATGATTCTAACACGTGTCAAATTAACATAAAACTAACAAGCACACCCAACATGCCACAGTGTGGTTCTTAACTGTTTGCTCCTGTCACTGTGGAAAACTGGAGGGCATAAGTAGCTCTTTTGTATCTTATCATCTAGCTCTGGTACTTTCCTATTAAGGAACATTGTCATTCTTAGTTTATGAAGGTTGGTGACGCTGCCTTGTAAATACAATGTATGAAATATGGGGAGGGGTGATACTTATTTACCACACCAGTATGGTATAAAGAAGTAAAAATGTGATGTTCTCATTAGAAGCATTGAGATAAATATCTGCATAACCCGACTCCACCTCCTTTCTCTTGTGTTTGTGGTTGTGGGCCTAAACTTTAGCAGCTGATCCCTCTCTCCAAGCCTCCTTTTCCTTATCAAGACATTGAAGATGTTCTCTTGCAAGACACTTGAAAGTACAGGTAGAGCCTTCATAATCTAACCCTCTCATTTCAGAGTTCTAAGATTGTGAAGTCCACAATGTGAAGACTTGTTTGTGACAATATCGCATTCAAATGCACGATCACGCTTTCCTCTACGAAGGTAAATTCACTCTGCCTGTCAGTTTTACATCTCTTACTTTGTCACTTACCAACACAGAGTCTGAATGCCAGTTCTGTTCAGAATAATGGAGTTGAAATTGCCACAAGAAACGCTACTGTTGTCACCTTCTACGCATATAAGAAAAAGTAATAGAGGGCAGGATATTTTTACAGACCTTACATTGAAGAGTTTTATTATTGCAAATAACTCTCACAGATGCATGGAAGTCACAACAAAAGAAGCAATGTCTATGCAAGTACTTTTGTTTCATTGCCATGTTATTTCACAAGATCAAGTTTACCTTATGTAAAAGAGCTTTTGAAAGCAGGTAAACTTATTTCCATTTACGCATTTCTTTAAATGCATTGTTAAGTACACAAATACCTGTGCAATTTGTTTACAATAGACAGGTTCTTCTATAAACACATGGGATATGCAAAATGGATATTTCACAATGCATTTGAAAGGAATAAAAGGAAGGGGGAAATGACATGATTATAATCTCAAAAGTTAAAAAGATAATATTTAAAAATATAACACAGTACGCAAATACAAGCATATACCAGACTTTACAGTTTTATAAGGTTTATCCTTATAATGATACACAGTTTCGGCTATAGCCCCTTATTAGGGAAACCTCTTTTATAGAGTGGACAGCAATTAAGATAGTTATAACTGGTCAAAGTGCAGAGAATAAGTGGTAATGGGGGACTTTTAACCCCAAATGATACATTCATGTTATACCCTCTGCCCCCAACACCTAGAGAACATCATTGAAGATGGAGCAGAAGGAGTTTCAGCACAGGAGGTTGGAGAACACTACTTCAAAACAGACCTTTCAGGACTCACAGGACTGTCCCACTAATGAGCTCACAGCTGTGGTGGTCACCTGCACTCAGAACATAAACAAAAGCAAGCCAGTCAACATTTAGTCAATAATCCAGCAGAGAGAGGGGTGGGTGTCAAAAGTCCCCACACCTAGCTCAGAAGCTATTGACTAGTTGATAGCTACTGGAGGAAAAGAAACCAATATTTTCAGGAGTATGACCATTGATAGGTTGTCCAAGTCTCAGCGGATGACTCCACAGACACGTACATATGACATAGCTAATTGGACTCAATAGAGTATTTTTAAAAGGACAGGAAGTTGGGAGAGGTTAGGGGAAAGTGGCCTGGAGGAATTTAGGGGGGATAATTGGGGTAGGTATGACAAAAACACAAATTCTTTAGCTGCATTAAATTCTCAAAGAATGAATTCAATTTTTTTAATGACTGCCTACTTACAAGCAAGATTGCCCTAAAGAAGGGATAAAGTTCAGTTCAGCTTCCACATTCAGCAAAAGTAAGGAAACTACACTATGCTAAGCTGACATCAAATTGTATTACCTGTATCCGTGAAAGCAAAAAGATATGCAAACATATAACCCCCCAAATGTCTGTGAGCTTTATGCTGTTCAGCAAGCAAGTCATTTGGGGTGTTTACCTTCTAAACAACTCTTCAAATTTCTACTATGTATCTGTTTGCTCTGGGTTGTGAAGATACACAGAACACAAGCTTCCTTGCCTGTTCTTTTTTCCTTAGGCAGACTGAGTGTCCAGTAGAAGTAGCTTCCAGAAAGAAAGCATGGAGCAAAGTAATAAAAGTATATGTTATTTATTCTTCAGCTCTCTTTATCAAACATCAGATTAAATTAACAGTGATTGATATCCAGACTTTCTGTGTCGTCCTCCAAGGTCTAGCATGATAAGCATCCACAACCCTCATCAAGGAAATTTCTCTTCACAGCTAACAGAGACCACCACAGAAAACCAGACCAATCAAAATGCAGTATGGTGGAGCACAGTCCCGGTAGATACAGCTATAAAATACTGCTCCACCTAAGACTCAAGGAACTGTGTGGAAGTGGTTTTTAAACATAAAACAAAGAAAACCAGCCTACAAATCACAATTCCAGAGAACCTAGACAACAATGAGGACCCTAAGAGAGACATAGATAGATCTAATCTACATGGGAAGTAGAAAAAGGTAAGAGCTCCTTAGTAAATTTGGAGCATGGGGACCATGGGAGAGGGTTGAAGGGGAGTGAAGTGAAGAGAAAGGGAGGGAAACAGAGAAAAATGTATAGCTCAACAAAATCAATAAAACAAACAAACAAAAAGGTTGCAAGGAGCACAGGGCTCCTGCTTCAGTGTCAGGACAGAAACAGAGCTGCTATGAAGCTGAAAAAAGCTGCCGCCGCCATTGCTGCTGCTACTGCTGCTGCCGAACATTAGGAAGTGGGGTCTCCAGTTACATTTCTCCCTCTGTCCATTAGTCATGTTTGGCATCTAGATGTAGCACACCAGAAGTCTGACAATAAGAGAGTCATAATTCTTTAAAAGGAAATCAAATGTCACTGCCAACCGAATGGAGACTAATTGCCGAGATAAGGATACAAAGCTTTCATATAGAGTCACAAATAAGCATGGATAGGGGATTTAATCATTTCAAAGCTCAAGAAAATGAACAGTGCACACATTAGCAAACAACTGACATAAAAATGGTCTAACAGACTTTGAAATGTGGAATAAAAAATAAGCCCATAAAATGGAAAAGGATATCATTTTTATCTGAAAAATGCAAATTGCCTATATTTAGGGTTTACAAAATGATGGTAGGAAATATGCATGTGTATACACACAATTGTAAAATTACTAAATCAATCTCATTAAATACCAATTATTTTTAAAAGTGAGAACATTTAAAATCTACCCAGAAATTCTCAAGGGGTATAATTTTAAAGTATGTTTCAAATCACAAAACTTCATTGATGTAGATAGAATTCACTGTAATAACACTAAAAGTCAAAACATCCTTAAATATTTAAACTTATTGCTATAATTTACTCATAACATAAAGGTTAACATTTTAAAGAATTTGTCATTGATTCAACCACTTTAAAGTTCTCTCTCTCTCTCTCTCTCTCTCTCTCTCTCTCTCTCTCTCTCTCTCTCTCTCGGATCACATCATAGGAACTACTCAGCAGTTAATCAGTGAAGTTCCATACATGTGTGATATCCTCCCCATGTTCTCTAAACTGAGCATGGTGACTTCTGATACTGTTGCATATAACTTTCAGAGTATGGCTATAGATATATAAACTGTCCACCCAGGATGGATGTTTAATCCCACGGTAAACAGATCACACATACCTTGTCCTATTTGTTTCAGCCCACTTTAATATCAATTGCAGTGACTGCAGGCTTGGCACAATTCTAATACAAAGATTATATGATTGCACCTGGTTATATATCAACCATGAAAGGAAAACTCAGTATTTCTCATCTCTATTACTCCAGTTTATTCTCATCTGCTTCCACCAGTTATACCTTCTAAAAAAAGAAGGTCACAAATCCATGGTCTTGTCAGTACCCACAAGGACATATCTTTGTGTGAGAATTCCCATTTATTTTAGACATTTCATGAACATGGTGATTAGACACAAACTCAAAAACTTAAACCAAAAGGTAGCTGTTTTTAGTGCAACAAAATATTTGTTGTAATTTTGCACTGTGATGTGAAATTGGTGCTTTAGTTCCCAAATACAAACCCTTGGTTTTCAGTTCTCTCCATGTGAGTAAGATCAAAGCAATTGTTGGGGAATGATGCAATTCAATCTCTCGGGGAGGCATTCTCAGAGACAGTGGGGGAAAATGCCCTTATTTGGATCAAACACATGAGCCTTAACATCACTGTTTCCAGCTGTCTACCAGCTGTAAACTGGGCCTGGAGGGTATACCTTCAATTAAGATAGGCAATGCAGTACATATGATTTCTGATCAGATGAGATTTGAGGTCACATATGCACCCTTTTTTGAAGATTTATAGCTGTATTCATTCAGATCACTTAGCACCATGGAGGCAGTTCTCTAAATATATGTGAAGTCAACAACATCTTCCAGAATCCAAAGAGCTTCACTTAACCTGGAGAAACCTACAAGAGGAAGAAGACGCAAGCTGCTTCTGTGAGCCATACCTGATACATTTACCCTCCTCCACAGCCAACACTGGGATTCCCCCACCCACCCTCACCTCTGTTGGATCCAGTGATGTATTTGGGAATATGATCCAAATTCTCATTCCACTGGAAACTGGTCCACAAAGTGAGATCTCTGTTGTTAGCTGGCATCATTGTAACTGTTAATTTGTAGAGAAAAATAACTGACAACCTGTTGGGGAATATTTTTTCATACACTTCGAAGATGTGTTGCTCTCTTTGGTTTAGTAAAGAGTTAAATGGTCAATGGCTAGACAGGAAGAGGCCAGAAGGGACTTGCAGACAGGAAGAGAGCACTGGGCTGAAAAAGGAGAGAGTCACCCAGAGACTTAGGGAGAAAAAATATAAACATGTCATGTTGAAGAAAGGTAACGAATCATGTGGCAAAATGTAGATAAAAAAATAGAGGCTAATTTAAGTTGCAAGAACTACTTAGTAATAAGCTTCAGCTATTGGTCAAACATTTATAATTAATAATAAGTCTCTCTGTCGTTATTTGGAACCTGGCTGGCAGAACAGAAAATTCCACTTACAAAAACCTTTTATTTGTATTGTCATACTAAAGTACCACAGACTTGGATTGCAAAAGTGACAGAAATTAATTTTGCTGCAGCGAAGCTCTTACAAGCTTGGATTGTAGTGAGGCTTTTGTCTGGCTTTCTGATAGTCTGCTTCTCTCTGTCAAACATTTTTATTAGGATATTAATCTTATTAGGTTTAATGTCCTTGATTTCTAGAGTTTGTAAATGATCATAGTAAGAAAACAGTGTTTAAATTGTTTAGCAAAAATTCTTGATTTGGACCACTTTTCTTAAATTATATGGGTCAGACTTGAATACAATCACATATCCTCAGAGAAAAAGAAACTACGCACATAGAAGAGAAAGAGTCAATGTGATGATCTTGGAGACAGAGTGGTACAACCACAGGAGGATACCATGACCATCAGAAATAATCAGAAGTGAAGAATGGGTTGCCTTAGCAGCCCCAGAGAGTTCAAAGCCCTGGAATTTGTTTTAGCAATTCTGATTTTAGATTTCAATCCTCCACAGCTAAGGAAAGAAAAAAAAAAGCAAATCTTCTGTTCCCACTACCAAGCTGAGGAGCTGGAGAGATGAGTCAACATGTAATAGGACATACTGTATATGCAGAAAACCTGAGTTCAATTCCCAGCACTCACCCTGGGTGTCTCACAACTGAAGCACCAGGGAATCCAATACCGTTTGTGGCCTATGTGTATCCTATACTCATGTGTGCATATCTATATCTATAGGCAAGTATAGAAACATACACATAAATAAAACTCAAATAAATCTAAACTGCCAGGCTGATGGTAATTCTTTTCAACTTAACATAGAAAACAATTTTTTTTGTCTTCCTTTATTATTTCCTAGACGGATTGCATACTGGTAACTAAGGGTTCTTCATTAGCATTTTATTGGTGATCAAAAGAACGATGGAACCATTACTATCTTGACAAAAAAAAATGTGCCACTACTATTAATTTAAATATTATCGACAAATATAGCTCCATATTAAAATGGTAGCATAAACTATGTTGCTTGACTATTTTACAGTGCACATCTATTATACAATATCAGGACTTATACCTTTATCTCTTGACTTAAAATACATTTGAAAAAAATTAAGTGAAAATTGCAACTCTATGAAAAGGTTAATGAGTCCAGCACCTGAAAAGCAGTTCCAGAACAGCTAGGACTGTTATACAGAAAATCCCTGTCTCAAAAAACAAACAAATAAATAAATAAAAGAAGAAAAAGAGCCGGGCGGCGGTGGCGCACGCCTTTAATCCCAGCACTCGGGAGGCAGAGGCAGGCGGATCTCTGTGAGTTCGAGACCAGCCTGGTCTACAAGAGCTAGCTCCAGGATAGGCTCCAAAGCTACAGAGAAACCCTGTCTCGAAAAACCAAAAAAAAAAAAAGAAGAAAAAGAAAAGAAAAAAGCTAATGAGTCTAAGTGTCAAAGTTCACCAAATGTTTCTTCTGGATTTAAAATGTACACCACCACCTATTTATTCCCTTGAAATATGAAATACAACTATACTAGGAAGTCAACTTGGGTCATATTTCAGTGGATAGTTTCCTCTATAATTTTTTCTTTTAGTCAAAGAATTCCTTTCTACCGATGGAAGAATTAGATCCTAATAAGAATATAAATGACTAAGTAGCAAACAAAGCTTTAATGACTAATAAGGACATCAACTAGGTCAAGAACTGTCAGAATATCTTCATCTCTTCCCCACCCCACCGCCTTGGTCCTTGTTGAGAATCCACTATAATCTGAACAGGAGAGCATCGTTTTTGTGAGTAAATGAAGATAAAAGACATTTGAGCCATTTGACAGAGGCACCTTCTCTAAATCATGAACAAGACAATCCATTGAGTGGCTAGAAAACCCATTCACCACCAGAGAATCCTTGGTTGATATCGAAGCATCAAGATAGTCCAATTGTGTTACTTCGCATAAGCTTGGTGACTGGAATCTCAGTAATATCTTTCATGAATGGGTCTAGTGGAGCAGTGTGTGGCTCTGAGTATGCGTATGCATATGGGATGAGACCTGTCTTAAATAACTGTTCCTGGAGAACATCCAAACAAACTTTGATCAATGCCTATTGGAAGAACTAGTCTATCAGAATGACAATGTGGGGGATTCTGTGGACATGTTCTTCAGAACAAAACTCGCAATGGATTAAAATTCTTTACATACAGCTATTTAAAAATCTGTCAGTTTCAAGTGGGTGTAGTGGTGCATGCTTTTGATTCCAGGACTTAGGAGGCAGAGGAAGGTGGAGCTCTGTGAGTTTGAGGCCTGCCTGGTCTAAATAGTGAGTTCGAGGATAACTAGAGCTACATCGTGAGCTCTTGTCTTGAAAACAAACAAACAAATCGAATAAATAAAATAAAAGTCAATCAAATTCAATATGGGAGTATTATAAAAGAAGAAACATTTCTTATAGAAAATCTACTAAATCTTGGAGGAAAGTCTGAGAATCAGTGCAGCTTAAGGTTCCAGCCACTCCACTCCTTCTCAATATCTTGATCCAGTGCATTAGAAGCTCTGTTCAAGGTGACTATCACCCAAAAGACAAGGTTCTCCTTCCCCTCAGCTCCTAGTTAAGGAATAGTATCAAGGAAACTAAAACTGATAAATTACAGGTCATTAGAGCCACGAGGTAAAGACTCCCTTCCTTCACCTAGCTCTAACCCCTCCTACAGCCAGCCTACCCCAGGAATAGCAGATGTTATTTCTAAATCTGCTTGGGCTGCTGTGACGAAGCTTCCACCAATGCAGGGAGCCTCTCAAACTGCTATTTGTTTTTCACAGTTCTGGAAGCTGGGAGGGAAGATTGAGGTGAAGAGTAGATTTGCTGCCTTGTGACCCTGTTTCTTGGTTCATAAGTGATTGTCTTCTGTGTCTTTACAAAGCAGTAAGAAGTGAGAGGGCCCCACGGACTGCATATTTATTTCCCTTTATTAAGGCTTTACCCTCACGACCCAATCACTTCCCAAAGACTCCAGCTTCTAGTTCTTTAATGTTTAA
Organism: Arvicola amphibius; assembly: GCF_903992535.2. Classification (NCBI taxonomy): domain Eukaryota; kingdom Metazoa; phylum Chordata; class Mammalia; order Rodentia; family Cricetidae; genus Arvicola; species Arvicola amphibius. The sequence goes on along the minus strand of NC_052054.1, from coordinate 95,509,467 downwards.
GCTGAAAATCTCAGCACATGAGCTAGACCAAGAAAGAAAACACGGACTTCCAGTTCAAGATAGTGTATAAAAAGAGTAGAGCTATGAAGTCCTAGTTTCAGTGCATTCATAGGGCATATATTCTGTATGCGGAGGAAAGCAGGAAACAGAGGTAACTGTATCCTCCCAGGGCTGTGTGATCATACAAAGATATACAGTCACCTCTGTACCCAACTTTGGAGACATAAGTCCATGTTCTGCTAAGAGGTAGGGAGAGCACACAGCATTTCCCAAAGAAAATAATTTGAAGAGGAATATGAGAAGTGCACATGATAGGCCACACTGAAGACTTGCTTGGAAAGCTAGTAATTGGAGAAGGATGCCTAATATCCCTGTGAGAACACACAAAACCAGCGAGCAGCTTTCCTAGACAGAAGACGCCTTGGGATGACAAGCTCAAAAAATTCATAAAAAAGTAAAAGATCACAAACAAAGATGGAACAGTTTATGTCCAAGCCACTGTCAAAAACAGAACAAGTTGCTCCTTATTGAGGACTATCAACAAGATGAGATACCAACAAAGCAGGTAACTTCATAAAGAAAATATCACATCAGACTTGGCTAAAACTGTGGCCGTTACCAGGTTACTAGGCACACGCCCAGTGCTGCCCATCTAGCTACCTCAGGGGATTCCAGGTGTGGGGGACATAGAATAAACAAACATGCAAATGTAACAATGAGAAGCCAGAGGATGAGTGCGTTGGTGTTGAGTGTTTCTATCATATGTTACTCAACAGCTTCAGTTTGCTAACAAAACTTTCCAGACACTAAGAAATAAGAGAGTGGACTATACACAGGAAAGAGCAGACAGGGGAACTGCCATGAGAATGACATATGGCATAATGACTGTAGAGCAGTCATTATGAAAGCTTTTCAAAACTTAACAAAACTTGCTTTATGGAATAAAGAGGGGTGATCTTAGTTTTAAAATCCATCCCAAACACTGAAAATAATAATAGCAACAACATTAATGTGTTAAAGGAAAAATTGTTTTATTTAACAAAGTAAAAGGAGATCGACATGTTCATCAAAGAGTTAGGAAGATTGAAACCAAAAGAAGCAAAATTTCTTCATTATCTTCAATATAAATCTTCAGATTCAGTGTAAATACTAGCAGTATAACTTAAGTAAACACATATTTTATACACAGGATATATATGTATATGTTTGCTATTCATCTCCTATTATTGTGAGAACTACATGTTCATTCATGTGGAATACAAAATTTGAAGTTTCCATCAAGGTAAACTAGTTAATAGTTTTATTTTTGCGTTTCCAAAACAAGAAATTGGGCACAAAACAATTACATGTGACTCTAAGACAGAGACAAGATAATTTTTTAGCAAAGTGCCAAAGTAGCATTAAAAACAATACTATAATAGTGGTACATAATTTGAAATCTAAGGCCTAAATGTTTTTTTTTAAATGATTACTGTAATTATTGTAACTCTTCCATTCAATAGTGTCTGTATGTGTGCAATGTTATGTGTGTGTGCATGTGTGTTTGTACAGACCAACACACATAATTCTGGGTCATCAGAAGGAAATCATCCCTACACTGAATAAAAATCAATTATATATCCACAAATTTCAAATAAGTGAAAGCTTTCTTTATAATGAATTCTTCTATATTCCACAACACAGATTTAAGTAGCTAAGTAATAAGTATTCCATAATGTAAAGTGAATCATACATTCACACACTGAGTAAAAAAAAATGAGCTTCGCAGGAATTATTAAGTAACTAACTATACATGCATAAAATTTATTGCCCTGTAAAAACAAACTTCTTGGTGAAAATTTGCTCTCTACATCCCCCATTGGGGAAAAATTAAATCAAAGTGTCCTCCAACGACAGTCAATGTTATCTGAAAGCTTCTCTTACTGTGAATAACCTTTACTCTGGACGCAGGACTTTAGAGGCTGCGAGACTAGATATGTGGTTACATAGTATCCAGCCTGAATAGCTCTAACTAGAAGTCACCCATCTCAACCACAACACGAATATTAAAACATTGTGGGATGCAGTTCCCAGTTCCGATAAAGTATTTGCTTAATGTGGTTTCCACTTAATTGAAATGTTAGCAAAACAAAGTGTTCTAATATAGGTTTCATTCACATTGTCACACTGACATCTTGTGGTAGCAGTGGATAGAACAGAATCTAGTAGGGTCTGAGGTTCCCTGAAGCGTCTCCGCCCCTGCATGACGTCATCCAGACTGCCTAGCTGAGGCTATACTGGCTCTGTTGCTCTAAGAAGCTGTGGGCTATGATGCAGGACGTAAGCTTCCATATAACATGGGTTTATAGTTGCTTGGCAGAAAATGCTACATTCTAATTTAAGCAGAGAGTAAGAAGAAGCTACACTGAAAGCTGGAATTGACTTGCTACCCAGCACTGCCTATGCTCCACAAAAGGAACATGATGTCAAAATCTGCCTTGGCACTTTTACTATTATTTTCTTAACTTTAGCATTCACAGAGCACGTACTCCTAATGGAATAATCGCTTTGCAGCTTTGCAACCTAGTAAGTTTCAGATCAGGGTTAAATGCAGAGGCCGTTCTAAAGAAAGCTTTCTCTTCCTGCGTGGCTGATTTAAGGGCTCTACAAAGACCTTCCCAGAGACAAACAATTTCTCAAACCGTTTTGTTGCCTTAAATTCCACAGTTCCATTTTATTTTATTTTTAAGAGAAATCTTTATTAGAAACATAAGCACATGTACCAGAATACCTAGACATAATAACTTTGCAATCATATCTACCTTTAAAATCATTAATCCATGGAAATTCATCAGGAATGGAGTTACGATCTAATAAGAAAAGAATGACTTTTGTCAAATGAAAGTAAGTTAGTTTTTGAAGAATATTCCAGAGCAGGATAATTTTCAAGTGAAAGTTGATGTCACCAAGTGACGATTTGCTAGAGAGAGAGGAAGGCAGACAATGATGCAGAAAGTCTGAAAGGAACAAAGAGGAAACAAAAGGCCATCAGTTCAAAGTTACAGAATCAGAAAGACTGGATCTCCTGCCTTAGCTGGAGATTTTTTGAAGTCTCTGCCCTGTCAGTATCTGTGATACTGAGAGAAGAAAACAACAGAGCAAGAGGCAGTTCCTGAGGAGCAGAATACCATGAAGGTGAAGCGGCTCAAGGTTTTACAGTTTATGTGATTGCTCACCACTGCATATGAGTTCTCCAAGACACACTGTGTTTCTTTCCAAAACCATATTCATCATGGGAGAGTTCCACTGACTAATTACTTCTAGTCAGAAAGGCTCTTGCTAGGGTTAAACTTGCCCTGGCTATCCATCAAGCTGCAGGAAAACATGAAATTGTATGCTAGCACTAAAGTACCACTTCTGTTCCTTTTACATCTCTGACTTTCCACTAAACCTTAAACTGATGCTTTCTTGGATATGATTTCCTCTTGATTCTACATATATGGTGATGTAGAAAGTCCTTCAGTATATTTGTTGCTTTTATTGGTTAATGAATAAAGAAACTGCCTTGGCCTGTTGATAGGGTAGAGTAGAACTAGGTGGGGAAAACCACACTGAATGCTGGGAGAAAGAAGGCAGGGTCAAGAGATGCCACGTAATCTTACCAGAGACAGATGCTGAATGGAAGCTTGCCGGTAAGACATAGCCACATGACAATACACAGATTAATAGGAATTGGTTAAATTAAGATGTCAGAGCTAGCTTATAAGAAGCTACAGCTAATAGGCCAAGCAGTGATTTAATTAATACAGTTTCTGTGTGATTATTTAGGGACTGACCACCCAGAAACAAATAAGTGGCCTCATAACAATATGGGTTTATATAAACAACAGGAAATATATCTATATCTTTGTTAGAGGCAATCATTTCTACTTTTTGTATTTATTACTTCCTGTTAAGAGAGAAATAGCTAGAAATATGCATTGGGCTTCTGCGTGTAGAAACCCATTTATTACTCATGCCAGAAAATGGCCTACATTTAATGTTAGAGCACATACTTGTTGCTGGTCAACAGATTATTAAAAACATTTATTAAACTGACATGCTCTAGAAAAGAAGTGATGATTAAAAGAAATAAATTTACTATAAGCGAGAATTTCACTTATCACTAATATGACCCTTCCAAAGAGTTTGATTTTAGGTGGTTCTTACAAAGCCAAGTATCATTACAAGAATTTTAGGTATAGAAAAATGGAAAGTTATCTCTAAACAGACAACAGTATAAAAAGGTGAGATACTAGCTTCCTTTCTAATTGGCATCTTCACTGGGTAGTACAGTTTGTCAAGGAAAAAGTTCTGGAAGGTGAGAACACCAGGCCTTGCACTTGAATGTTATTTATAACATGGCAGATTTTGCTTTAGCCTTTGCATAAGAAAATATAAGCTTGTGTCAGAAATCAACATTTCTTTCCATTTCTACCAGTACTTGGAGTTCTGCAGTACAAATATGTGAATTCTAGACTCCCAGGTGTATGCCACACAATGATAGCAAGGGTGATGATAGACAAGTATCCATGGCTTAAAGAGCCAAGAACCATTCTGAAAGGGCTTCTGCTGCAGAAGGAAGAATATGAGAGATGTGGCAGATGTTTAAAGGGTAATTGCATATTGACCAGCACATCTTATCTCCTGGCTTCTCATCCCTCTCTTCTTGGTGAATGATATGACTGTATGAAGAAGACCAAGGTTTCTATCCTTAAACAAAATATGCTTATTAATTCTTTGAGAATTTCACACACTACAGTTTGAATATATTCACCCGTATCCTTCCCCTAACTCCTCTCAAATTCACCCCACCTGTCTGCCAACCCCCAGTTCTATGTCCTGTTTTCATGAAAGGTAAAAAAATCTGTCCAGTCTAATTTGTACTGAACATGATTTATGGGAGTAGAGTTTACTCTACCATAATAGCACTCCCAGGGCCACACCCTTTAAGCAAACTGACTCTTTTCCCAGAAGCAATTGTCCATCACTCCACAGTTAGGGGTAGAGCTTCTGGTCCCCTCATGATCCCACTCCACCCTAGAATACTGACTGGTTTGGTCTTGTTTGGGTCTTAGCAGACAAGCCCCGCTGTTGTGAACTCATGAATGTTGTGGCCCTCTGGTGTGTAGAAGGCCCTGCTTCACTCCTAAAATCGAATCAAGGTTTCTAAATTACAGAAGCATCCATGAGCTAATCTCCAAGCTAATAAGGTCATTTCTCTGGCTTGAAATTCTCTCTCTGTAAAAGCTGAGCTCCTGAAGTTCAACTGAAGAGAGAAATAGAGGGATCATATGAACAAGGGGACCAAAAGCATGATGGGGAGAACCACAGAGGGAGCTGACATAAGATAGTGGGAGCTCACAAACTATTGACTGACTGCTGGGGAGCCTGCAGGGGACCGAACTAGACCTTCTGAATGTGGACAAAGGTTATATGGCTTTATCTGTCGGGGGAGGGAATGGAAGTGGCTCCAGGTGCATGAACTGGCTTTCTGGAGCCCATTCCCTGTGGTGAGCTACCTTGCTCAGCCTTGATATGGGGGGGCGTGCTTGGTCCTGCTTCAGACCTTGTTGGCTCCCCAAGGAAGGCTTTACCCATTCTGAGTAGTGGATGGAGGTTCGGAAGGGGAGAGGTGGTGGGAGGGCAGGAGAAGGGGAAGGAGGGAGAACTGGGGATGGTATGTAAAATGAAAACTAAATTTTTTAATTAAAAAGTTGCATTGCTTCATGAATATGGAGAGCAGTATAGATTTGTGTCAATTACCTGCTTTTTAAGAAAAGAGTCAGGAAGGCAGAGCAAGGCTAGGCTTTTGCATTCCAATCTTCCTCATGCATCAGCCTAATAGAAAAGTTTATTCAGACTTCAAGGGTTTTATTGTTGGTGATGTGTATTCATTCGAAAGCATGAGCTTAATTTTGTGATAGTCAGTTGAACTCAAAGTGCAGACACTGAAAAAAATATTCATTTAATCTGACACTGCAATTGATACAAAAAAATCATAATTGGCTAATGAATACAGAACACTGGAAAAGTATTCATTTTTTTTCTGATTGTTTTCATGGGTTTTCTTCGATTAATTCTAGTACAACCTCATTTTTTTCATTTTTAACTATCATTTATCAAAATAAAAAGATACAAGATCAGATAAACCATAAAATAATGGAAGCACATACATCTCCAGCTACCTAGACTATAATTGGCAGAAGGAAAATTCATGCCATAGTGAGTTCAGTTGGTATTCTTCCTCTGTTTGAGGCATCTTACTGACACTCAACACTTTTGAAGCCATAGAACTCCAGTTTGCATGTGACAATTACATTGTATTATAATTTATTGATATCCTTACTAAATTATTTGTGAGTATCTAGTAAGTAAAAAAATATCACTATTAAAGTTACCTGCAAAACAATGAATGACTTCTCAGGTGTTCCCACAGGATGCCCTAAGACATAGCATGGTGAATTCAAGATAACTAAGTTGGAGGCTGTGCACTATATCTTTTTATTTTACATTTTTCTTTACAAGCAAAGTTTCTCATAGGATATATTCTGATCATGGTTTCTGTTCCCCCAACTCCTCCCAGAATTTATCCACCTACCCAACTCCACACCCTTGCTAGCATTCTTTCTCTCTCTCTCTCTCTAATACAACAGTCAAACAATAAAACCAAACCAACCAGATTGTTTTTAATTCAAGAAACACAAACACATACACACACACACACACCAAACCCCAAAAACCCAAAATTGGAAACCATAATACACAAGCAAAGACATACAATAAGGTTTTAAAAAAATCCCCAAAGTGATATTAGACAAAAAAATCTAAAAATTACAACTGAGTTTATTTTGCATTGTGTTGGCCATCTACTGTTGGGAATAGGGCCCACCCTGAAGAGCAGTTAATATAACACATGTGAAATGTACCTTATTTCTGAGTTTATCCTTAGAAAATAACTGCATTTTCATAACAGCAAGCAGGAACGCTACACTGTGAAGTTCTCTCCCCTGCCCTCCCTTATGCTTGCTGTTGCTCTGACCTGCATGTTCAGCTCTTTAGTCTGGATATGGATCTGTTGCTTCATCTTGATCCCCATTTATATTCTATTTCTCATTCATAACAATGAGTGTCATGTTCCTTTTACTGCTTTTCTTCTGTCTCGATTAGGCAGCTGTTGCTAAATTATCTTAATTTTTATATTCATCATACACAAAGGAAATCAAGAGTGCTCTGAACCTTTTGCAAGCGGCTTATGAATATTTAGTCATGCAGTTCAAATGCCTACCTTCCACATGGTGCAAATCTTCCCACTCCCCTAAAATTTATGTTCGAAAAACATCATCGTCAGACTTCCACCTTCAGCTTAGAGGATTTGTCAGTATCAGAAAACTCCTCAATAATGAGAAAAGCTTTAAAATATGGACAAAGTCTTTAAAAGCTCTTGAGAGCATCAGAACAAATACAAAGGAAAAGCCTAAAATGAATGGCCGTGCTATAACTCTCACAAGTTTCCCAGGCCTGCCTTCTGCAAAGACTTCTTTTTTTTCCCAGAATGTGTTGTGCTAGGTATCATGATTGCCTAGCTTGTGTCCACTGGCTGTGTCATGAGGGCAACTTCGTCAGTCTTCCAACTAAACTTAGTGTTTTCCTCCCAGAATTCTTAATGATAGGCAAGATTTGTGACTCAAGTAATTTCGAAGCTTTCAGCCTTCTCGTGACACTTGATCCCTGTCACTGCCATTTGAGCGTGGAGGATGTGTCTAAAAAGACAGAATATTAATAGTTAAAGACTACAGGATTATAGCTAGATAGCTTCAGGAACAGACTGCCTGGTTAATTCACAGGTAACTCGAGATGACTGTGGATTCCTAGCTGACATAGCCTCTCACCAATGTTCAGCCTAAACAGAAAACCAGCAGAATTGTAGGTAAGAGTTTGCTGCTTTGACTTTACTATTTGGGGATAACTTGCTACACATGACATGCTAATTTGTACACACATGGAAGAAGAAAAAGAGTGAAAATTGAGTTGTCATGGAACTATCCTTCAAGAGTAAAGGGAAATGTTCAATGTTGGTTGCAGCACAGTGCTAATTGCTTGTTAAGCATAAACAAGACCCTGGGTTCCTCTCTCTCTCTCTCTCTCTCTCTCTCTCTCTCTCTCTCTCTCTCTCTCTCTCTCACACACACACACACACACACACACACACACACAGTGGAGCTGAATAAATGAGAAGCAATGATATTCTCAAGCAAAGAAAAATTAAAGATAATTGGTCACCAGATATCCCTTTAAATAAAGGCTAAGTCACAAACATAAGATGTATGTTTAACAGTAAAACAAACAAATACCAATAGAAAGAGCATAAATGTAGATTGCACAATAAATAATTCTTCTATTCGTGAGTTTTCTAAGCCATACGTGATGCCTTAGTATCTTTAACAGCAGCCAATATACGGGATAATATATTTCACAATACAGAGACTAAGGTCGCAGAGGGTACATATTCTGTTGTAGTTCACTTTGTGTCCAAACATTGGTAACAATAGGCTAATGGGTTATTTGTGTATATTGTAGTAATAGATCAACCCATACAGAAAGTTTGCACATATATATACTATAAAGAAATTAAGAGAAGGGGGAAAGTGAGACATGGGCTGAAGAATAGAAAGTTGCAGTTATGAAGGAAGAATAAATCAAGAACTTTAAAGCACAGCAGAATGCAGAGAATAAATAATACTTTTAATTGATATGTACTCAGAGTGGATTTTTTACCACACACACATGAAGGAGATAAGAGAATACAATATGAATTTACTTTTCTGCAGTTAGCATAAATATCATTATCAAAGCATTTTATTTTTTAAACCCATACAATATTAAATACATCACTAAGCATGCTGATTTGAGCAGATTTTAATAAATTATGATTATATACTTTCCTTTATATAATAATTACTTACCGAATTAAGATAAGCCAGGGTAAAATGTCTGATAACTAAAGAATAATTTAACAAGGAAAATTAACATATAATATAGGCTGGGAGCTAGCTCAGTGGGTAAAGTTCTTGCTATGTAAGCATGTGTACCTGATTTTATATCTATGGTCCCAATGTAAAAAGAACAGAAGTTATTGCATATAATATTTATATATTATATATGTATGACTATTATATATGTATATAAAGAAGACATAATTTGAGAGGTGATCCGGAAAAACATGAAAGGATTTGGAGAGGAATGTCAATATAGTATTAGAACAGTATCCTCATGTAAAATTAATTTTAAAAATGAAATTCATATCAAAACAATTGAAATTTCCATTCAAAAGAAGCAGAGCAGAGCAACACATGTCTGTAACTCCAGGGCTTGGGGTAGAGACAGGTAGACCCTAGAACCAGCCCAGAGAAGATAGCAAGCTTCAGTTCTAATTAGACTCTGCCTCCAAACTAAGAAAGGCAAAATGTTGGGACTAATGAGTCCTGGCCTTCAGCTGCTCTTTCCTGCTAGAACATTCTAAGTGAAGTTACTAGAATCTGTGCCTAGTTTAGAGGATCAGAGGATGGGATTTTCAGCTGTTGACCATTGACTGCAGTGTATTTATGTCTACATGGTGTTAATCAAGACAGGCTTTTGGTATCAGTGTCTGTCTCTGCGTGTCATTTCTCAACCTCCAGCCCCTTGCCCGAAGCTCGCGAACTGGGTTCTGGCACACAAAACGCAGACAAGGGGGCGCGGTGTGCAACAGCAGCATTAAAGGGAAATACATGATGTCATCAGTCTTAGCCTCCAAACATGCAAGCACACACCAGTATGTGAGCACACACACACACCACCAGCACCACAACCACCACCATCACCACCACATCCAAATATCACACACGTGCACAATATACCACATACACCAAATACACACACATACACTACATCATAACACACAGACACCAGCAGACACACAAACACACCACATCATACATATATCACTATATATATATAGTGATGTATACTATAACACACACACTACTCCCACCACAACACACACCCATATATACCACACATATACTAAAAAGAGCAAAGAAAAAATATTTTGACACTGTTATTTTGCTTTTCTATGGCTGTGACAAAACACTGAACAAAAACAACTTGCAAGGAAAGGGTTTATTTGGCTCACAAGTTCAGTCTATCACTGAGGGGAACAAAAACAGAAAACCTAGAGTCAGCAACTCTAGCAGCAGAGGAATACGGCTTACTAACTTGTTTCCCTAATCCTACACAGTCATATTTCTTATATATAACTCAGGAAAACCTGCCTAGAGTTAACAATGTCCCAGAGTGGGATGAGCCCTTCCACATGAACCAGCAATCTCGAAATGTTGCTTGCTATCCCTTCTCTAATATTTTCGTATACAGCACAGGCCCACCTGCCCAGGGATGGCACTAGTCACAATGGGCTGGACCCTGACACATCAATTAGCAATGTAGAAAATGCCCTATAGATATGTTCATAGGCCAATCTGATAGAGACAATTCTTTCACGGAGGGTCCTTCTTCCCAGGTATGTATGCAATGGTATAGCTATATGGTCATCAAAATATAAAACCACTAACTGGCAGAAACATAGCATAGACATCTGGTCATGGGAGGCATTAATGGAAATGGCAAAACCTAGCAAAACTTAACAGAGATGTCAAATTTTATGTAGCTAACACAGGCAAGACCAACAAAACTGAAAATTATAAAATAGTGGAAATTTGGCATTACATGCCATTATTTTGTACAGCAGCCATTAGATATAATTTATAAACAGTTTCCATAATCTGAAATGTATCATTATATGGATAATATCTTACTGACTGATTTAAACATAGATACCTTAGAGAAAAGTGTTTGATAAAGTAAAGAGAATTTTGTCTTGCTGGGAATTACAAATTGCTCTTGAAAGAAAATAAAACCACAGAAAGTACCAAACAGAAGAGAGAAATCAATTACAGTTCACAATTGGATTAACAACTCACGAGCTAGGTGATAAGGACTTAAAAGCTCAAAAAAAAAAATTACCAATGGAGGCAGAGAAAGAATTCACCTAAAAAGAAGTTGCAGGCTGCACATGTGGATTGATTGATTCCAAATCTTGATTGTATTTTAGTTATTTTGCCTACTACTCATTCTCCCACAGGAATTCTAATGAAGAGAGAGGATAATATCTTAGAATGAATAGTTTTACACACAGAGCCAAAAATTAAAAACCTATGTAGAAATAGTTTCCAAATTGATTCTGAAATGAACAATGAAACTTCATCACTTAGCAGAATAGGCCCAATGGAAAATGTAGTAACTTTTACGTATGTTGAAATTGTCTTCTTATGGGCAAAAATGATCATTGACAAATATTAACAACAAATATCCCCAACACAAGAAGCTTCAGTTTATTTGAACTAATTGAATTCTCCCTTGTATAGTGAATTTGACACCAACTTCTAGAGTCCTTTCTTTCTATACAGAGGCAAATAAATCAGAAAAAGCAGGTTATAAGTTAGAAAAAAATAAGTAACATGGCTATAAGCTCTTATTACTCAGTACAATAATCAGAGCTATCTGCCATTCTTATGGTAATTATTAGATTTTCTTAAATTTCTTAACATACTTACTGACTCTCAATATGCAGAGTTATTTTATATATTGACACTACTAAACTTATCCCAGATGGTTCTGAAATAACTTTGCTATTTACTCAACTACAACAATTAATCAAAACTAGAAATCTTCCATTGCATATAACACACGGCCCTCTAATACAAGGTAATGATGAAACTGAACAACGATTAATAGGAAATGTGGTAGAAGTCTCATAATTTCAGGAAAAACAACATGTTAATAGTAAAGGTTTGAAGAAAAAAAATTTTTACCACTTAGCAACAAGTCAAAGGAAATTATAAGAAAATGACCTACTTGTTCTTTGTATAATCAGACTCCAATACCTATAGAAAGTAACCCAAATGGTACCCAAAGAAATAAAATTTGGAGCCAGGCAGGAGTGGCACACACCTTTAACCCAGGCACTCAGGAGGCAGAGGCAGGCAGATCTCTGTGAGTTCGAAGCTAGCCGGATCTACAAGTGCTACATCCAGGACAGCTAGGGCTGTTACACAGAGAAACCCTATCTCAAAAAACCAAAAAAAATATAAGAAATGAAATTTGGCAAATGGATATGTTTTATTTTGCAGCGTTTGGGAAATTAAAATATGTGCACCAAACCATAAATATTCAGGATTTCAGTGGGAAACTGCTTTAAGTTTTGAAAATGCTGATTCTTTAATGTAATTACTAGAAGCTATGGCTATTAAGAGGATGCCTGTACAAATTAAACTAATACTTCAGCATATGTCTTTAATAAAATGAAACTATTTTGCATATTATACCATGAAACATATTGCACGTATACTATACAATCCTACAGGACAAGCAGTTTTGGAAAGACTAATCATATTTTAAAAGATATGCTTAATAAACAGAAATAGGTAATAAAGATTAACAGAGTTAGCTTTCACGGTGCTTTATTAACTAGTTTTTAATGCAAATGAGGAACTAACAACAGCTTTGAGAAGACATTGGATAGCAGAAAAAAGTGCTGAATTAAATCAACCTGTATATTTTAAAGATATGTTGACCTCAGAATGGAAACCAGAAAATGTGCTACATTGGAAAAGAGGTTTGCCTTTGTTTCCAACAGAAAAGAAAAGCTTGGATGCTGTCAAGATTGATAAAGGTTAGATTCAAACAGGAGAGACCTCCTGAATAAGGAGAGGCAACAGTTTATCAGAAAACTTGGTCATTTAGTCAAAGCTAACTTAAAAGGCTAATAAATTCTTTTTATTTGTTCAAACATTTGAACAAATTTGAAAAAAATAAAAATAAAAAATATTAATATCTTTGAATGATAATTTCCCAAAGGCACACTTGTTTTCCTGGTGGGGCTACATGGCTTCTCTTGACTCTGTCTTCTTTCTCCCAGCATTCAGTTTAGTTTTCCTGCCTAGTTCTATTTATGCTAAGCCACTGGCCAAAACAGATTTATTCATTAACCAATAAAAGCAACATATAGACAGAAGGACTTCCCACACCACAGTTACATTATTTAAAATGTTTTAAGTAAATTTAAAGGGTTACAACAGTTCAAACTTGTTGTCTAAATTTCTAAGAGTTGGAGATATTTGGTGCTAAGATAAAATATTTGAGCAGAGTGGTAGTATGTATCCCAGGCCTTTAATCCCAACACAGATAGATAGTCCTCTCTAAGTTATTTTCTCAGTTTTAGAGTTACAGTGAACAAGGCAGTAATGATGAAGTTCTATAATCCCACTACCCAGGGACAAAACTCAGAAACAGTTTTTAATTGGCATGTTTGAACACTAGAGAAATCACATACCACATTAACTGATTATTATTTTTAAAAGTCTCTACAGGGTTACTAAAAAGGCAGATAATTTCTACTGGGGACAGGAACAAAGAGCAGCTTTTGTAACTGCTGGCAACATCTTCTCTATATATGCAACTGTGACTAATATTGAACCAGATGATACCCTTATTGTGGATGTTACATTTATTGGTGAATTGGTAACTAGGGACTCTTCATAAAGTATAGAGGAGTCTGCTAACATTTGTCTGTTAGTTTCTATTACAAAAGCTTTCCATGTATGAAGGATAAATATTCTCTCTTTTGAGACATTTTATGAGTCATGGAGAACTTTATACTAAGTCATTGGCAACTGCCTTATGGTCATAAGGGCACCCATTACAATGATGGATTGAATATGTACAAAGACAAAGTCCTTCACAGGCTTAGCCATGTGGAAGGAAAAGTATTACCATGGAACCAGTCACTATCTGAATTCTTCCATGACCAGGATGTGGTGGCAAAGGTGGCTGTGCCTTCGCACCCTGAGAAAATAGCTCAGTTGCCCATAATCTCCATCCCTAAACTGCTCACCCATTCCCCCCAAAAATTTACCAATTGTTCTATGGAGACCAACAGAATGGTCACAACATTTGGCTAACACAAGGTATACTGATAGTTCATCAACCACCAATAAAACCAAAACTAATGGAAAGCAGCAGGCCTATAGACTGAAGGATACAATGGCCAATGCTGAAGACAGAACCACAAAACGAGCACAACACTATTGACCATAAGACAAACAAGTAGGAGAGCAAAAGGAAAATCTCTGTTTCCTTCAATTCATGGTGCATGCCATGGTACATCTAGCTATATGGTCATCAAAATGGAGAACCACTATCTGGTAGGTAAACGGTAAAGGTGGCCAGCAATGGGAGATGTGAATGAATATGACAATACCTAGCAAAACTTTACAAAGACATTAAAGTTTGTGTAGCTCATACAGGCAAGACAGACAAAATGTCTGAAACCAATGAAATTGCAGACAAAGAGGCAGCATGTTTAATTAAGGTTAGAATATTAAAATTTGCCAGGGAAGAAATTCATAATAAATTAACAAGAATTATTTAACTTTAAAAAACCCTTGCAAAAGGCCATCTGAAATTCAAAGTGAATGTCCTTCGTGTTCAACTAAACCTTGAATTTGTAGGTATATTTATCCACACATACTGTTATATTTAGTTTCAAAATTTTAAAATAATTTTTTTAATTGAAAGATAATACTTTTCTGTTGCCTAAAAACATTTTGCCCAAAGAAAAATATAGCCTGCCAAAAATGAACCCCCTACAGTTAGAGTTGGGACAGGATTTTGCTTTTATCTTTCCAAAATAATAAAGGCATCCAACTAAGGAATCTGGAGACCACTGACAAGTGAAACATCTGAAGAAAAAGGACAGATCATCAAGAGAAAATACCCCAAGAAAAAGAGTAACTTGGCCAGGTGATTTTGCCCACCTCCAGCAGACGAGCCTGAAATCCCATGCCACCATCTTGCCTAAGCAACTGCCCTTTTCCATCTGACAACCACCCCATATGCACCTGGGGCAGGACATCAGGAGTTTACTTTTTTCTTCCCACCATGTGGCTAACTCACCCATCACTGATTCCCAAATGCTTGTTTTTACTGCCCTCTAAACACATAACTGGCAAATAGTCTATATGTGGTCCCAATTTAATTAATCCTGAAAGTTGCCTTTGGTGTTGGTTGGAGCATGACTCTCTCCTTTAAATCCATGCATGCTTGTTAAAGGAAAACCCAAAATCTCTGTATTATATCAGAAGAGTCACCTGGTATGGGACAGATGAAAAATAAACATTAAGGGATTACTCTACTGCCATGAATCTCATAACCCTTTGAATTCCATTTCACTCTCTAACACCTTTCCTTTTAAATAAGACAAAACAGGGGAAATGCTGCAGGGTATTTGATCACACTGCCAACCTGAGATTGTGCTGTTTTCTGGAAAAGCCTGTTTCTAGTTGTGGTGTGGCTCATCCCTAGCACACACCTTTAAGTTAAGAGCTTTCTACTTGAATGTTGTAAACAGAATTAAATAAAGTCAACCATAGGTCAAAAGGCTGAGCACACAACCAGTTGACAGCAAGTGAACAAGAAAAAAACAAGAGATAGTAAGAAGGAATTAGAAAGATGGGTAGAGAGGCACACAGGAAGTTAGAGGAGTTTTGTTTGAGATGGCATAGGAAAAGGAGGAGGCTTCTGAGAACTTGACTGAGGAGATGTGTCAGGTAAGTGCTTCCTCTGCCTCTCTATGCAAGCAGGGTTTCACCTAGCATCTGGCCCCCAAGTCTTTATGGGTTAAATTGAGCAATTGAGATTTTGTTAAAAACAATACAATGGCATCCTGTTATTACTACCAATTTACTATTTTTCCTATCCCATATTTCTGTTCGCTCTTCTTCTTGTTCTTCCTACACAATCATTTTTCCTCTTTGTCTTTATACATACAGAGCTTATGTACTTTTTATATTCCCTGTCTACTAGACTTTGACAAGTCATGTGGAAAATACTGACAACAGGCAATAACTCTGATCAGTGTTATGCAGGGATTGTGGACAGATGACGAAAGCTGAGCCAATAATAATGCTTTACTTCTCAATCCGCATCCATTTGCCATGGTTAAGAGAAAGTAGCCCGGCCAGGCAAGGTTCATCCCCCATTGGCTTTCCTATTAGAGTTGATGGAAAACAGCGTGTCTCAGGATACATAAAGGAAGAAGACATCTGGAAAAGGCAAAGCAATGTGCTTTACTCAGGAAGAAGTCTGAAGAAATGAAAGGAATGCCAGAGAAAAGTGTGAGGTTCTGGAGAGGATCCTTGCCATGTAAATTCTGAGTGGGATCTGTGAAGACAGTGGAGCATCCCCTGTATTTCTCATCTTTTTTTTCTAGTCTGCTCCATATTTTTCAAATAAATATTTTTGTTTTATTGCTTTTCAATATTTTGATGGGCTTATTAAAGTTTAATCAGTTTTCCAATTACTTATGATTAAGTGCTAATTAATATTTTTGTCAGTTCCATTTCTTGGCAAAGTGTTCTCATATTCCAGATTCTTTTTGAAATTGCTGGGTTAAGAAAGTATCGACACACAAACATTCCTTGTAAGGGTGTCATTGGTCAATTCAGTTGTGAAAAATGAATTACTAATAGCTGTCAGAATGTAAAATATACCTATTTGGCCAGTTGGGAATCTTACTCCAATAATTTATGATAAAGATGTAGAAGGACAGATTGAATTTCTCTCTTGCTCAGCACTATCGAGAGATGCATCAACTGGCGGGAGCGCGGGCCTTGGTAGGACCGCTCAGCACACCAGGCTGGGAGGCCCGTCGTCAGGCAAGCATGGTGCAGAAAAAGTGATTGCAGCTGCACCTGAAGCGGCTAAAACAGTACTGTGGAGTTTGGATTCGTCGAGAGTTTCAAGGAATTGAAGACTCAGAGTCAGCACTTTTACTAGGAGATGCCTCAGAAGGAAAACTAGAGGCACGAATCTCATAGCTGCCCCTCTTTGCAGAGACCTTCTATTCCCCACTTAAGAAAGCTGGATTCTGGGGCTGGAGAGATGGCTCAGAGGTTAAGAGCACTGACTGCTCTTCCAGAGGTCCTGAGTTCAAGTCCCAGCAACCACATGGTGGCTCACAACCATCTATACTGAGATCTGGCGCCCTCCTCTGGCGTGCAGGCATACATCGAGGCAGAATGTTGTATACATAATAAATAAATAAATCTTTTTTAAAAAAAGAAAGAAAGCTGGATTCTCAGTTTCTAACATTAAAATAATAACTTAGGGGAAAAGATGTAAAAGTATATCACTGAATATAGATATAATTTTGTTTAAAAATAAAATACATTGTGGGGCAGCAGTGGTGGCACATGTCTTTAATCCCAGCACTTGGGAGGCAGAGGCCGACCCATCTCTGTGAGTCTGAGGTCAGCCTGGTCTACAGAAAGAGTTCCAGGACAGGCTTCAAAGTTACACAGAGAAACCCTGCCTTGGAAAACCAAAACAATGATAAACATAACTAGATTTTACAAGGAGAAAGTTATTTAATAATGTTTATGAAGTCATTATTTGTCTAAAAAAATATATACAGTCCTATATCCACAGTCACACAGATACTCTATCTAAAGCACTCATGAAAGCATCATTTGTGACTAACTGAGAATTAACTCTGGTCAATGGCACAATGCCTTTATAATTCACATTTTCTATTTTATATTTTTTGAAATATATTTATATAATTTGCAAACATAAATGTGTTTGTTGTGGGTACATACATGTATGCATGTTCACATGTGGAAGAGGGCCAGTTTGTACATAAGCATGAAGCCCCAAAGTTAATATTTAGTGTTTCCATCTATCCCTTATTGAGTTGGGAGTCAGAATCTCTTCTTGAACCCAGTGTTTGCTGTTTCAGTTAGTCTGGCTAGCCAGCATGCTTGGAGCATTGCCTGTTCCAGCTTCTAAATTTGGTATTTTATGCTGGCTACCAGGCCCACCTGAAGGTTTTGTTTATTTTACCTGAGTTATGGGGATTTGAACTCTGGTTCTCACATTTGTACAGTAAACACTTTATCCACTGATCCATCTCCCTAGTCCTTCTACCTGTATTTTTATTCATGTAATTTTCCTAACCATATGTAGACAGTAAAATGCTTTATTGCTAAATTTTCTAAAGGCCTCTTTTGTAGAACTCGAAATAGGGGTGTAGGAGTTTTGGTGTGAGTGTGTGTGTGTGTGTGTGTGTGTGTGTGTGTGTGTCTCCATGCATGTACTCTCGGAAGTGCATGCCACATTCAATATATAGAGGTCAGAAGGTAAGTCTGGGGTTGGTTCACTCATACCACTTTGTGTCATTTAAGAATCAAACTCTGGTCATCAGATCTTCACAAGGCTGAGCAACCTCCCCAGCACTCCTGTATGTTTGTCTCTGTATGTTCCTACAAAATATTCTACAAATGTTGATACTACCTTCCCTGTATTCCAAAATGCTTTAATAAAATCTTATCCAAGAATGAATACCTTCTGTAAAATATGGTTCTTACATAATAGGTCTACTATACTACTTTTCAGTTAAACATTCTAATCATATTACCAAAAATATAGCAAAACTACTAGAGAGGTAGTTCCTCAAGTAAAAGGCACTTTCTCCCATGACTTGACCACCTGAAACCAATTCTTTGAACCAGCATGGTGGAAGGAGAGAACAAAATCGCACTAGTTGTTCTCTGCATGTGTGCTGTGGGATGTGAGAACTTCCATGCTCTCTCTCCCCTCACTCTTAAACACACACACATACACACACACACACACACACACACACACACACACACACACACAGTAAATAAATACAACTTAAAATCTTAAAAAATAAATAGGAAAAAACCAAAAGCTGCAAGAACAACAATCACTACCACCACTGAAACCTTAATTTTAGAGCTATAAGGTATCAGGAAGATTAAATGTATATATAAATATTTAGGAATATTCACATTTGATTTTATATATGCAAAACGTTTCTGATGGTTCAGGGAATAGTGGTTGTTTCTCTAAGGAAGAAACTAAATATTTTAGAGATAGAGAATAAATGATAGCTATTTGGTGGCATAGGTTTTTTGAGGGGAGGAGTGCTAGATACCTCGTGCATCATTAAGTTTTTTTAATGTAATAAATCTTTAATTTTCAAAAAGTCATAGAAAATATGTTAGGGTTAGTACCATGCAACCTTTGGTAGTACTTCACAGGCCCCTATTTCTGTTCAAAATATGCACAGAGGAAGTAAATGGCACCACTCTCATGAGTGAGAAATTACTTCTCTGACAGCTTAGTATAAGTGCTTCATAGAGGGGCACAAATTAAACTGAAAAAAAAACAGAGGTTCATAAGATAAATGGCAGAGTTCATCATATGTCTAGATGAGTTACAGGAAATGTGACTAGCGGTGATCATTAAAAGTTCTAGCTTGAATGTCCTGTCACTTTGCGAACAGGGGAGGGAAAGGGTACTTTTGGGAAAAGAAACAGCTCCCAAAGGAGGAGAGGAAGATGCTGCATGGAGGGAGAGGGGGATAAAGATGAGGGAGAGGAGAAGAGGGAGAGAGGGGGGGGGATCCCAACCCTTCTTCTAGAAACAGGCATCAGGCATATCAGGCATGCATGGTGGTTGCAGTTCTCATGTGGCTCATGTCTGTGAACACTAGGTCCTGACTGGTGGCATTGTTTTCAGAAAGTTGTGGCACCTTTGGCATGAGGAGACTTTGGTGGAGTGTCAGTGGGTTGGAGCTTGGGGTTTACAGCCCAGCCCCATTTCCTCTTCATACTCGGTGCTTCCTAACTGGGGCTCAATGTGACAAGCCTGTCTCCCACTCTTGTTGAATACCTTCCAGTGTGAGCAAATATTGCCTTTTCAAATGTCATTTTTAAATGCCAATTTAAAAACTACCTTTACAAATTTATTCTCTAGTCTTAAGGGATTTTGTGTGTGTGAGTGTTGAGAGGAGGGGAGAAGACCTCGTCTTTTTTTTCAGGGCCCTTCAGGGAAATAGATCAGTAGGACATAAGCAGAGAAAGATTCACAGAAGAGGGTTGAACACTTGGGCTGTGATGAGGTGGGAGCCCGAATTCTGTATGAACAGCAGGTAAAGAATCTTATAGCTTCTAGTCGCAGTCTTGAGGACAAAATTCTGTTTCTTTGAGATCTTTCAGCCATTGCTCTCAAAGCCTTGGGAAGACTGACTGAATCAAATGGTAGAGACACTTGGCTTCATTCACACTCTACTTGAGGGAATACCATAATCATAACTGAAAAATACCTGAAAAGTGATGGGTAGCATCCTGTTTGACCACTTAACTAGGCATCGAGCTTTGGCGCATAATGTTAACTCTCCCAGAGACTGGGCAGATAACTGGTTACATAAGCAAAGAAAAAAGTCTCTGCAGAAAAAAAAATCACTCTGCTCATTCATTATCTGCATGTTATAAAGACTGATGCCCCTTCACGACTTTATGTTCTACTAAACTCTAGATAATAAAATCAAAATTTACCAACCAGCTTGCTATATTTTTAAGGCATCTTCATATTGAAGGAAGAATTGTCTGTTTTTTAAAGATTGTCTTCTGTGCTGAATGGTGTAAAACAAAGTAACTTGAAGAATTTACTGGAAACCATGTATCCCATGTCATTGTTTACAGGATGGATATATACAATTTTGTAATGTGATATAAGATTAAGATGGCTTTTAAGGTCAAAAGTTATTGCTTTGCACAATGTTAGAGATAAAATACACAATGTTATACGAAATTTAGGGATTTTTGCTTGTTGGCTTGCTATATATGTGTGTGGATATAAGCAGGTGTGTGTGCAGAAGTGTTCACATGTGGAGGACCAAAAAGACATCAATGTTTTCCTTGTTTACTAAAGAAGTTGTCTCTCAGCCAGGGGCTCATGCTTTGAGCAACTCTTACAAGTGACTTTGATCCTGGTACTCCCTGTCCTCTCCTATGCCCTGAGATGACATACAAGTCACTAGCTTTTTATGTGAGTGTGGGGGCCTGAAGTCTGGTTCTCACCCTTCTGTGGCAAGCTCTCTACCAAAATAGCTATCTCCCTGGCCCCCTGAAACATCATTTGTATCACATTTTGTTCCATTTTATTTCCATTTTGCTTCTTTCACAGCTGCTCATACCTCCTGCTCTAGTTTTAGGGGGCCATGGGCAAGCAGATAAGAAGCAAAGCAGTTTAAGCTAAGACATGTTGTTGAAGATTATAGGAAGTAATAACATTTGGAAGGAGAGTCAGACTCCTAGTATAGAGTTCTTCTGCCAGGCATTTGCCTGGGAGGAGCAGGCAGCAGACCTTGCATTTCAAAATCTCTCCTGCATTGATTTCTCCAGCACTGCTGGAAGCCCGGCTTGAGAATGATTCACCTCAGCAATAGTAAATCTCATCCAGATGAGGGATGGAGGGCTGTGTCTCTTACATCTGTGTCTGAAGTTGCATCTGAGGAGAGAGGGCAGGAATGCACTGGAATGACCAAAGGGGTAAGTATGTGAAGAGAAGGGATTTGAACTACTGTTGTCAATGGGAAGGGACAAGGTATATCAGAATTTTCCACAGTGTTAGGTAGTACACGTCTTAGAGTATGGTGTACAGTGCTTATCCCAAAGGGCATCCTGAAAAGATATAAATGTATTAATTTTATTAAGCTAAATTAAAGTTATCATTCATTCACTACTTCAATGTATAGGATAAAAATACAACTCTAATAAAAGGCATTTATTAAACACATAGATTGTGTGTAAATTACATGAATTCTACGGTCTTATTCCACTATCACGTCTTCCTTGGTATGAGTAAGCCCAGGAGCCTGCCTTCCTAAATGTTACAAAAATGTTCTATTCTGTCTTGCCCTCAACACTATGCTGTAAATTGTATTCTGAAATCCCTCAGTGCATAGAGGTTTTCATCTTAAATCCTAGCTGTTCTTTGATATTCTACTCCACTATAATATAAAGATTGAAATCTCATGCTGGTCAAACCATACAAACAGTTCCCATCTTTGTCATGTTATAACAAGAGAAGTTAAAAAATGTAATAAATGGTATTGTCTCCTCCAATATTTTACACTACTTCTATCCAATTTCAAATGTACTCCTTCATAAGAATTAGTTTAAATTCTCAAAAATTCTATTATTTTGCAAACTACCTTCTGTCTTCTATGACCTTTTTTTTTCCTCTTCCTCAATTGAAAGGGAGTCAACAGCATTCTCACATGCCTGGAAGTACAATACTGTGGAATATAAGAAGTCAAAGTGACTTGGGTGTAAACTTTATATTGTAAAGAGGCTCTGTGTAGTAACTGTACAGTAGGTGACAAGAGACTGAAGCCAGGTACAGAACAGTCAGTGTCGGCATAGTCTCTAAACATCTGCTGCTCCTCCATAGAAATCAGTAGTAGGTGAACTGGTCATTCCAGAGCACGACCATTGATTCCACCAGCATTGTCCTGATAGCACCTTGAGGTCACACAAGCCTCACTTTACATCTCCGGCAGCCAAATTTTGCCAAAGAGCTAATGACAAAGAAAAACACTCCTCAAACACTGACTCTTGCTATGAGAATACTTACTGGGTCCCCATCCAAATGTCTTAAACTTTTGGATTTGAATGAAATCACTGAATTGTTAATTAACATGCTAAAGTAGATTTGTGAAAATGGGAACTCTGTTTTGTCCCACATATTCAAAAGAATACTAAAAGAAAGATGAGATAAATTATAGGAAGATAAGAAAACTTGGCTTTCTCAGATACACACTAAAAATAAATATCTGTATGGTATTTTTTTGTTTTGTTTTTTTGGTTTTTTTTGTTTTGTTTTGTTTTTGTTTTTCGAGACAGGGTTTCCCTGTAGTTTCTAGAGCCTGTCCTGGAGCTAGCTCTTGTAGACCAGGCTGGCCTCGAACTCAGTGATCCGCCTGCCTCTGCCTCCCGAGTGCTGGGATTAAAGGCGTGCGCCACCACCGCCCTGCTCTGTATGGTATTACATATGGCACTTTTCACTCCAAGAAAAATGTACATCATGAAGAAAAGGTGTTAGACCAATGCCTAGCCTCGCTGTTCTGTATCATCCCTAGAGCTAAAATAAAATCCTTCCCAAGGCAGTTTCTTAACTTTAGACCAAAGATTAATTCAGAGGTTAAGTTTGGTAAGTCTTACATCTTTCTCAAAATATATGAGAAAACTAAACACATAATGTAATCATACTCAAAAAGGAAAACCTATTAAATAATAGGTTTCTACTTATAAATATAGAAACCTGCTTCCTTTCTTTTAATGCAAGTTTTTCCACTTGTAAATTTTAAATGATAAAATGAAAGCTTGGGACTACTAAGAAGTCCTCGTTAACAAAACAAAACATGATTTGTGTGAAGAAACTTTCCCATCGTGGGAGTGGGTAGTGTCTTGGTTAGATTTGTTCCAAATCTTGACAAAACCTAGAGTCAGAGGAAGAACGGAAAAGGTGGATTGGAAAGATGCCCCCCAAGAGATTGGACTGTAGAAAAACTTACAGGTCATCTTATTTATTAATCATAGAAGCGGGAGAACCCAGTCAACCTTGGATACTTCCATCCCCATGCAGGCGGTCCTGAGATGTATTACAATGCTTACTAAGTAAACCATGGGAGAGAGAGTCAGTAAGACGATTTCCTACATGGATTCTGCTTCAGTTCCTGCCTCCAGGTTCCTGCTCTGACTTCTCTCGGTGATCTGGAACTGTAAATTGAACTAAACCCTTTTCTCTCCAAGTTTTTTTTTCAGCTCTGCTGTTTTATCGCAGCAGTGAAAGGCCTGCAATAAGTAGTCTTGTACTGTATTTAAATTAAGAACTCCTGATGATACCTCGTGCTGTCTTTGGGTCACAGATGTGTATGAAAGAACCCAGAAAGCCAATCTGTGTAATTATCAAGACAGACTTCTCTGGAAGTCCTGCGTACAGCCTCTAAAATGTTGCTAAAAAAGAACAATGCCACTCATTTTCCCAACTGACTCGTGGATCGTGAAACACCAAAGAATTCGGAAATACGGCAGGACTTTTGAGCCAGAAATGTTCTCTTTGATTCTCAGTCCTGAGGATCTTGATCAATGATATCATTAAATTTTCCAGAAGCCTCATTATTCTATGACCACAGCAAAGCTTTGGCAAAGTCCCTGAGGTAGCTCATAATGTTGCTATGTTCAGAAAAGCCTCATTCTGACAACAGAGATTCTGACTTTATCTTTGGAAGCAAAGTGTTGTGGAAAATGGGGAAATAGAACCATAGGTCCATGTACCAGCAGAGTCAAATATTTAAAACAAACTAATAAGTGAATTTTAATAATTGATAACATGTTTTATCAAATAAGTCCATATTTTTCTGGTAATTTCACTCTGATAGAAGGAGAGAAACCTATGATGCAAGCAATCCAGTCAAAATATTGATCAAGAATATGTACATCTCAGTAACAGAAGAACCAACAACCTGATTTAAAATTTGTTGAAAAGCTTATGAAAATGCAGACTTTCCTAAAGAATATAAATAAGTGGCCAGGATGTTTATGAAAAGGTGATCAGAGTTCCTGATCATCTGGGAATGTCCATAAAAACCACAATGTGATATGATTTCACATCTTTTAAAATTGTCACTACCAAAAGGAAAGATGATACCAAATGTTGACAATGATACCAAAGATCACACCAATGCCCAAAACCAGTATAGGAATGTGACTTCTTACAGCTGCAGTAGAAAATAGTGTGGAGATTATTTTAAAATAGAACACCAGTCACCATATAATCCAATATCTGCCAAAGAGATAAATAAGTATCCTTTGGCTTACTGTGATGATATTTGATGTAGACTAGGAAGAAAATTAAGGAGCTAGAAGGTGAGAAAGAAATCCATCACCTTAAGGATCTAATCTTTCCTTCTACACAGGGAACTTAAAAACCTCAGCATTAGCTGGGCGGTAGTAGTGTATGCTTTTAATCACTCAGGAGGCAGAGGCAGGTGAATCTCTGAGTTCAAGGCCAACCTGATCTACAGAGCAAATTCCAGGATAACCAAGGCACCACAAAGAAACTCTGTATCAAAAACAAAACCCCAAAAAACCAACAACAAAAGGATTTTTTACCATATTAGCTCTCCAGCTCATCTCTAAATCTAAGCAACATGCTTTATAATACCACCTTATTATTTAATTTAAAAAGGAAGCTTATATAAGATAGAGTAATGCATGCCTATATATTTCACGTGATTCTTAAAATTATTTCTAAGCTTTGCTTAATCTTTCATTTTTTCTTTTTATTTCTTTATTTCTTACTCAGAGTTTTTCTGTTTACTATACCATCAAAAAGAGTTCAGCTTTTAAATCATCTCTGCAGGGTTAATCTTTAAAACATTACAAATTATGTTCTTCAAACAATGCAACTTAAAAATCTAAGTATCTTACATATAACAATTGCAAAGCCAATACACACAATTCTCCCTTAAGGACTAAATACCCACACATTGTATATCTTATTTTTTCCTTAAAGACCTCCTTGTATTAGCCCCTGTACTTAAATCTGTGTCAAAGGCGATCCTTTTATAGGCTCCACCAGGGTAGCCAAATTGCTCAGTGGTTAAATACACTTGCCCTGCAAATTCAGGACCTGATTTTGATGCCCAAGATTAATATAGAGAAATGGGGAAAAAAGGACTGTTGCAAGTAATCTGACATCCTTATGGGTCTATACACACACTCTCTCTCTCTCTCTCTCTCTCTCTCTCTCTCTCTCTCTCTCTCTCTCTCTCTCTCTCTCTCTCACACACACACACACACACACACACACACACACACACACACACACACACACAAGAAAATTTTAAGACACAAACCTAAACTCTGCTTACCTTAGCTCATTCTGAAATTATTTCTCTAGCAAAACCAAAAATCCAGGTTTGCATGCACGAAGGTTTCTAATGAGGAACTCCTCCGGCTTCTACAGATGAAAACAAAGAGCAATGACTCCATCCTTATCCCTAATAATACCAATCATGATCACCAAGACTTGGCATTAACTTAATATCCATAAACACATGAATGAATATAGCAATTATGATAGAAACAGATGCATGCACACAAGCACATTCTAGCATCTTGTTTGTTTTTAAAAAGGAGAGAAATTCTGACATTTGTGACAATGTGGAATATTCTATAGGACACTGTACTGAACACATGACCTGTGAGATATGTGAAATTTTAAACAAACTCAAAAACAAAAAGAGCAATGGTGTTTGAAAGGGAGAAGTGGGAAAATGCTGACAGGATCAAAAGCATCATTTCTGAGTGGAGAATGAATTCTGTACACTTCATGAATGGCAATGGAATAATAGCTGACCATACTTTGTATGTGGAATTTTCAGAGACGATAAATTTTATGTTGTTCCAATACACATGTAAAAAGATAACTGTGTATTAAAACTTAAAATGCTAAAAGGCAAGGTATTCTTTTGATGGTTGTCTTTGTTATTATACTCATTATTATATACCCCACAATCATCTAGTCCTTGCATCCAAATGACTTTTGGGCACACAAATACATGCATGCTTACATACATACATATATGCATAGACACACAAATCACAAATATATTCCTCTATATATATTTCTTTGGGGCATATACATATGCACACACACACACACACACACACACACACACACACTCCTAACTCAGAGAAAAACTGAGATTATAGCAGAAACCAGCAGGAACCTCTGCTGGAATTGAGTGTACCCCCTACTCGGTGTTGCAGTCAGCAGCTCTGTGACCAGAGAGATGAAGAGGAAGGAGCAAAAGCACAGTGTCAGTATGGTCAGAGGACAATAGGCAAAGGACTCTGAGTTTTGTTTCTTGGAGTTTATCATCTCTGATCATAGAACTTAATGAACTTGTTTCCTGTTATTAATGTCAAAGCTTCTAATATCCAGATGACAAATCAACTGACAATTTGAACAGATTGGTTTTATTTTACTCTTAAGCTCTTTAGCTTAAGGTTGTGTAGCAATGAAGAAAGAATGACTATATTATTTTCTTCAGAGTGCTTTACTGAAACTTATCTACTGCTTTTTGATTAGCATAGACAAGTGAAGCAAAAAACCCTTAGGTCATTCACTGAGCCAAAATCTAGCTCACACTACCAAGCAGGGTAGCCTGTCTTTTTGCTATTGTTGCTGATGATAACTTCTGATCCTTTCCATGACATTTCATTGAAACTTAGGTTTGGGCTTCTGAGAATAAAAATGAAACTATAGAGATCCTCCCTATTTTTATCACTGTGTTTAAGAAAAAGTTTTTGATCTCAGAAGTCTGTGAGAAACTATATGGATACGGGAGTGCTGTGCATGTGAGTGTGCCGAAGTTGAACTGTGACACGCAACTGATTCATGGTCAATTTAATTTCAAACTTTTTGCATCAGTGCTAGAAGGCACTGAATCTGAGTATACAGGACAGAAAAAGGAAAAGGACAGCTTGGCAATAACTCCAGAATCTACCTGACTAAATCTATCCCTTCAGAGCTGATTATTTTAGCACCATGCAGAGCACAGACCCGGTGTTAGTATCTGTTTCAAATTCAGAAAGTCATGAATCCCACAAATTGACACTTTGGCCTAAGCCTTTAAACTATGTGTTTCAATTTGTGATCCATAAATTTCTGGGCATCTTTTTCATGAGTTCCTGGGAGAAGCAGAATGAAAGAAACGCAAAGGAGGAAACATCAAGTTCATAAAATTTGAAAGAACATTTAAGATATTCTATTGGAAAAAAATTGTAAGTCAAGGCTTTTATAATAAAATCAACAGTTTTCCTCTACAAATCAAGAGATTTTTAAATGTTAATTTATCTAAATAACATATCTAAGGATATTGAAACAAATATCCCTATGTATAAAGAAAGACAAGAGTATCCACCAACACCTACCTCTTCTTGCATTAATACTCACCAACCATTTGTCCTACAGATGTCACACACTCATACCCATTGTCTATTTCCTAATTGATTTTCTAACCCTAATTAATGAATCTTTATCACATCTTTATTTATGAGTTCTAGCTAATTTATCCTCATTTGGGTAAAAATATTAATTGTCTTATAATATTTGCCCTGTACTTACATACTGTATGTTTTTTCTCAAACTCCATTCTCTTATGATTTATATCTTCAAATGTTACAAAGCCAAGAAATATAATTATGTTTCTTTACCTATCAACCTTTGCAGTAATTTTTATGGTCTGCTTTTATTTACATGTTTTCTGTTTGATTGTTTTAATATTGAACTGTTTTTCCTCGATGTAAACATAAAATTTGGGAAAATGTTCTTAAAACCAGAGTCTCCTTCCAACCATGAAAATCTCTCTAGAAACGGAGAAGAGAAAGAAAATATTAAATATTTAAATATTGGATACACAAAATGGGATAGAGATAAAAGCCATGCACCTTGAGGCAACACATAAAATAATAGAAATGGATTAAGTTGTAGGAGCTAGTTAGTAACAAACCTGAGCTATTAGACAAGCATTTATATTTTGTATTAAGTCTCCCAATCAATTATTTGAAAAGCAGCTGCCAGTTATTTAAGAGCAGGGAGTTGGGACAGGGAAACACCACCTGCACACCACCCCCATGAATCTTTCTATTGACATTGATATTTGAGATCAATGGAACCCTTCTTGGCTCTTGGTTAGCTTAATACACGGAGTTATGGCACCAGACTATCAACCAGCACCAAAGACATTTCAAGCCGGTGACTTCCTAGTGAGTTGGCTAATGCTAAGAATAAGGAAATGTGGATAAAAAGTAAGCAGAGAAAAGATGGAGTTATTAAGAAAAAGTGAGAGAGAGGTTTAGATGGCTCTGGTCCACTACTTAAACCTAGACTTCATGTCAGGACAGGACATATAGACTTGGTGATGGGAGAAGGCTCATTGGACGTCTTTGTTCCTCTTCCCAACATGGCCACATTGAATAATCTCTTTTTTCTTGTTTTCACTATTATTTGTTGAATTGTCCTTTCAAGGACTGGCCTCGTCAAGGCTGAGCTTGACAAGATAGAACTGTAAAAACTCTGGTAACTGTGTCTCATAAATAAATTAAAGTAATAAATAATAGCAATTAGCTCTGAAAATTGCCTTGGGAAAGGAGGAAAGAATGGGATCATCAAGTATGATTCTAATGCTTGGGAAACTGCAGAGGATTCACCATGAACAAATATTATTAGCTGTGGTCATTTAATAATAAAAGAAATTTATTTTGTTTTGAATTCATGTATACTGCCTTTTTTTCCCAGGTATAAACAAACTATAGATAACTAAGTATAAGTACAAATGGTTCATCAATTAACATTAAGACAGATAAAACTATATGGAAACATCTAACGTCAATGGAATCTCTGTATGCTGCCTTTTAAAATAACCATTAAACTCGAGGGAATAAATACTTATTTTGACAAATTTAGCTAATAAACAGAAGTATTGACCCTTTTTGTGTTTCTAGGTGAACTGAGCACTGGCATTGACAGCTCCCTGGCCAGAACCTTACCTCTACATAGATGTTTTGCTGTCCAGGATTGCAGCTAGATCATCTAATTTGTGCATCTTTTCTTTATAACTTCATGAATAAAAAAGACATTTTCTACCTCTTTGCTCCCCAGAGTTAACTGACTATTCATTGAAATGCGAATGAGTCTAAGACAATCACTTTTTCCTAGGAAAAAAGGAACACAGATTCAAAGTAGTGCCAATTTACTTTTTATTTCCCAATATGAACTCCTGTGTCCAGTGATGGATTATCATAAAAACAAAGAATCTTATAATTCATAGTTATACATTCATGGGGATGGATTAATGAGAAAAAAAAGACCTTCTACCAACATAGATACATGCACCCAGCAAAGAACAATCAAACAGCACATACATTCATCAACCAAGTAGTTATTAATACATAAATCTAGCTGTGATGTGGCTGACAATGAGAATATACCACTGGAAAATTCCCATCTTCAGCTAGATAATCACAGCCTATTCCATCACCGTTCTTTGAGGTTTCATGTATATGGATTGTGTATCTGCAATGCAGCTAATTATCCAAGTCATAAAAGGAGAAAGATAAGGAACGAAACCAGAGAAACAAAAAAGAGCAAACCTGTGTGCCAGTCTGACTTAATTCATAAACCATTGTCAGTGAAGGTCATTCATAGCACTGGAATAAAACACAATAGCAATGTAATTTTCTTAATCTCCCATATGATTTTCTTCTACGCATTACATTTCCATCCCTCATTTCTTTTGTCTCATTTCATGTCTCCTATTATAGTGGATTTAAATGCTTCCCCCATCTCTTATTGGCCCACATTCAAGCCATTTACCGCAGGTAATTAGCTTTAGTGTGCCTATGCCTTGTTATCGCCGTCTTCTCTGTTCACAGCAGGTCTTTGATGGCGACTATTCTGCGTGTATCAGAATTTAAAAGCGTGAAAACAGGATCAATGTCTGTTGAGAACACTGTGGCTTATTTTTCAGCCACTGGTAACTAATTGCTCTGCTTTGTTTGCCTGATTAAAGCCACAAATCCATTGACAGATGGGCTATTTAATTAAAAATATAATACAATAAGTCAGATTCAAAATTAAGAAGGGTTCTTGTGTCACCGAGTTCCTGAATGTAGACTCAAATGCCAAGTGATCACATCCTATACTGAATAAAACATGCTTAGAAAAATTTCCAGACCGATTAATTAAGTCCCAGAATTTGTGAGCTTCTGAACCACAAGAGTCTTGATATTTCCCTCAGAGTGGAAGTAGGGTAGAATGGCTTCATTCTGATCCTAGATATTTGTCTCTCTCATGTGACCTTGGAAAGCTTGCCCTGACACATTGTCTCTGCTCTTTTGAACTAAAAAGTCAATGAAGATTGATAAGGGTGCCCTTCTCAAAGCCTCCAATGCTATCTAACTGTGAAACTAGGATGGGAATGTTCATGCCTGTCTGTAGTCCCCACTAGAAATCAGAGGCAAATCTTCAGGACCTATCACTCCAACATGGAAAGTTACCTTCTGTCCTGACACCGTGAGAAGTTGCTCTTAATTTTGTTAAACTCATGCAAACACAAATGTTCTAAGATCTAAACCAACCTTCTGCATGCAGTCACACCTTTTTGTTTCATCGGAGTTGAGTTCAGGTTCCCTTCAGGTCTCCCTTCCCCATGGCAATGATTTTGCAAGCAGTTCTCATTTCCCATTTCTTCTTGTTAGTTTCTGCTCTGGCACTCCAATGACTGATAAAATTATAAAACATTTTGAAAACCATCAGTTTTTTTGTTTTTTTTGTTTTGTTTTGTTTTTTTTTTTTTCCTCATTTTTTTATTAAAGATTTCCATCTCCTTCCCTCCTCCTCCCCCTTCCCTCCCCTCCCTTCCACCCATACCCCCACTCCGCCCCTCTCCAAGACAAAGAGCCATCAGGGTTCCCTTCACTAGATTAAGTCCAAGGTCCTCCCAGCTCCCCCTAAGTCCAGGAAGGTGAGCAACCAAACTGACAAGGCTCACAGTGAGCCCGTCCATGCTGTAGAGTTCATGTTCATTGCCGTTGTCCTTGGTTTCTCAGTCCTCCTCCACTGTCAGTCACATTCAGAGAGTCCGGTTTGGTCCCCTGTTCCATCAGTCCCATTCCAACTGGACTTGGTGGTCTCCCGTTAGATCTGTCCCACCGTCTTGATGTGGGAGAGTCTTCTGTTTGAGTTGATTTCATTGGCTAATAAAGAAACTGCCTGGCCCATTTGCTACTACTCTTAGGTGGGCGGAGTAGACAGAACAGGAAGAAGGAAGTGAGGTAGATGGCTCAGTAAGATGCCACGCCTCTCCTAAGTTAGGCAGACCACTGTGCCTCTCCTGAGAAAGATGCCAGACACGATGAAGCTCCAGCCCAAGATGGACGTACGCTAGAATCTACCTGGTAAGGCACCACTTTGTGGTGCTATACAGATTATTAGATATGGGTTAGTCAAGATGTGAGTAAGAGGCTGAAACTAATGGGTCAGGCAGTGTTTAAAAGAATAAAGTTTCTGTGTAATTATTTCGGGTGTAAAGCTGGCCATGTTGGAGCTGGGCAGGATGAAAAGCAGGCCTGTCCGCAGCCCCACACTACAGAATGGCGCCCAACGTGGATAACTGAATCCACAGAAAGCCTGAGAAAGCTTAGGAAAGAATAGAGTAAAGCATGTTTTCTGGGTAGCAGCAATTTATCGGGTTTGGCTTTGCTTGCTAGAGCAAGTGCTCTCATCTAAGAGAGGCTTCCTGACTCAGCTTTAGCTGCAAAACCCTGCAGCCCTTTTAAGAGGTCCTGCCACGAAACACTTAAACAGTGTTGATGAAAAGCTGAACGTGTGCTTTTCGGTTTTCAGCCACAGCAGGAAAAAAGTTGTGCTGTTTTAAAATGCTGGCATTCTGGTCTGTACTGCCAGGACAAACTCTGACTCTTTCAAGCAGGCGGTCTTGACTATGGAGCTTTTGATTGTTGTTTAATACTGTTGTAGCTGGCTTGCTGGCAGGGACCTTGAACCGCCACAGAGTTGTGGTGATAAACAAGGCTATAGCCGGTACCTCTGCCATGAGGCTGGAAAGCTAAGGAATGGGCTGGATCTTGCTGTCAAAGCCACGGCTTTAATCCTACCTATATTGCTTGGTAAATTAAAGACTCGTGTGGTCAGAAAAAGAGAGATATACAGTAAAGAGAGATTCAAAGACAAAGAAAACCTCTAAATGGTTTGCAGTGAGTTAAAAGTACATGCAGGCTAAAAGTTAAAGTTCTTACAGTTAAAAAAAAGAGAAAGAAAGAAAGAAAAAGGAAGTAGTTTGTTGTGGTGGTACACACCTTTAATCCCAACACTTGGGAGGCAGAGGTAGATTGACCTCTGTGACTTCAAGGTGTGGCAGGACACACCTTTAATCCGAATGCCTGGGAGGCAGAGACGGAAAGATCTCTGTGAGTTCAAGGTGTTGTAGCACACACCTTTAATCCCAGTACTGGGGAGGCAGAGACAGACGGATTTCTGAGAGTTCAAGGACAGCCTGGTCTACAGAGTTATTCCAGGACAAAGATATACAGAGAACCTGTCTCAAAAATAAAAGTAAAAATAAACGAAATAGAGGTTAAAATAAAGCCGCACAAAGATGGAAAATACACAGAGAATCTTGATACTATATACTATTATGCTCTTTTTGAATTGTTTGAATGCTGAGGAAGGAGCAACAGCTGCTAAAAGATATTTGTTTACAAATGCTGCTGAACTAATCCAAGAAAGATATCTTGAAAATACCTTGACTTTAGAATTTGGATCTAAGGATATGATACTTTGGAAAAGAGATTCTTCTTTTGTTTTTACAGAAAATGAGACCTTATGGATTGCTTCTTTCCCAATATGGTATGATAGACCACGCCCTCCTGAAAGGTTGCTATGAATACCCTCAAAAAATCACTTCGCTCAACTGATGACTAAGATGAACCTGGCACACAGGTTACATTATGAAAGATCTGATTAACAGCGTCCCCATTCAGCAGGAAGCAGTTTGGAGAGAAATAACTGCGCCCATATTCCCAAATATTGTTTATAAATGTTCTTTTACATTTAAAGGGGGATATGATATAGATATGAATAATTTGCATTGATATGGATTTTGCTTTAGTGATACAATTTTGTTATATGTATATGTATTTCTGATACTGATTAAGGTATTGTGATTATGTAGTTCATTTAAAAAATGTAATGTATAGAGGTTGTTAATGGATAGTCATCAATAATAGTAAAACTTGTAGTTATGTTAGATTTTCTAGATATATAGAGATATATTTAAGTTAAATAGGCATTCTTCATATCTTTCAAAGACTACAGAATATCGCATTTTAGATGTTTTAATAACTTAGGGCTTTTCATGACAATGAGACATGTCTGCTCCTGGCAGCACCAATCTACTTCAAGAAGATGATGGGCATCAAAGAGGATCCTTATGGAGTTTGATAGCCATTTGGGCAAGAAACTGCTCTTGCCTGGACTATTGCATAAACTGGACACAGAGAACCCTTAGAGGACTGCTGCACTTGCCTAAATGTGAGATGATCTTTCGGGGTTGCTGATTCAAGAAAAAGTCTGCGAGACATTCTGCAGGACACAGCAGATAGTGACTGAATTGCCTTCGAAATTCCTGCTGCATAGAAATGTCTGCTGGATAGTTATGGGCCTGTAGGCCGAAGATAGATGCACCAACAATACAAAAGAACTTTGGGTGACTGTCCAGGCAGCGAGATGTCTCTGTGATTTCTAGAGTTTTGGAAGTAGCTTACTTCTTGTTCACCTAGGTAATATTATATCCTTCTGGAGTCTTTGATGGAGTTGAAGAATGGATAGATATAGTTTTCCTTAGTTATGATAAAAGATAAAGTAGATATAAATATTGTAACTATAATTCTTGCTTGATAACTGTTTTGTTATATGTAATTTTGCTATGTTAAAGTTAAAGCCTTCTTTTTATTGTTTAAACAGAAAAAGGGGAAATGATGTGGGAGAGTCTTCTGTTTGAGTTGATTTCATTGGCTAATAAAGAAACTGCCTGGCCCATTTGCTACTACTCTTAGGTGGGCGGAGTAGACAGAACAGGAAGAAGGAAGTGAGGTAGATGGCTCAGTAAGATGCCACGCCTCTCCTAAGTTAGGCAGACCACTGTGCCTCTCCTGAGAAAGATGCCAGACACGATGAAGCTCCAGCCCAAGATGGACGTACGCTAGAATCTACCTGGTAAGGCACCACTTTGTGGTGCTATACAGATTATTAGATATGGGTTAGTCAAGATGTGAGTAAGAGGCTGAAACTAATGGGTCAGGCAGTGTTTAAAAGAATAAAGTTTCTGTGTAATTATTTCGGGTGTAAAGCTGGCCATGTTGGAGCTGGGCAGGATGAAAAGCAGGCCTGTCCGCAGCCCCACACTACACCGTCTCAATGGGTAAACGCACTCCTCACGGTCCTGACTTCCTTGCTCATGATCTCCCTCCTTTTGCTCCTCATCGGGACCTTGGGAGCTCAGTCCGGTGCTCCTATGTGGGGCTCTGTCATTTTCTCCATCCAATGCCAGGTGAAGGTTCTATGGTGATATGCAAGATATTCATGAGTATGGCAATAGGATCTGGACAGTTCTGGCACCCTCTCCTCAGCTGCTCAAGGACCTAGCTGGGGGCGTCTTCCTGGACACCTGGGAACCCCTCTAGAGTCAAGTCTCTGCCAACCCTAGAATGGCTCCCTTAAGTAAGATATATAATTCCTTGTTCCCATATCCACCCTTCCTATATCCCAACCATCCTATTCCCCCAAGCTCTTCCCATCCTCCACTTCACACTTTTCTCTCCCCATCCCCCCCTCCCCCCACCCCCCCCCCCCCCCATGTTCCCATTTTTTGTCCGGCAATCTTGTCTACTTCCAGTATCCAGGAGGATAACTATATGTTTTTCTTTGGGTTCACCTTCTTATATAGCTTCTCCAGGATTTTTTTTTCCCCCTTAAATAGTTTATTGGCAGTGGGCTGGAAGGGATGGCAGAATTAGCATTCGCAGACAACACCACACCAGTCACAAGGGGAGCAAGAGTGATGGGAAAGCCTTGAAGGCCTCCTCTTCAGAAGCAAGTGGGTAGGCTGGGGGGCCTGGAGTGTCGATGGGGCAGCCTTAGATCACCACTGCTTAGTAGGCATGGTTGGAGATGAAGAGAGATTCACTGGCTGCGGCTCCAGACTGGCCACTTGGGGTGTACTTTCCTTGACAAGCAAGGCTGTTGGCCAGGGCTCGCTTGATGTATTCCTCCTGGGCAGCCTTCAGGTTCTCCTTCTTCCCGCCCCAGGCCTTCAGAGCAGAGGCCTGCAGGGCTTGGCCATAAGAGAAAGTCAAGGCCCATGGCTTCAGCAGGGGGCACTTGTTGATGGCGTTGAGGTTGATGGACGCCTCTTCCTCGCTCTGCCCTCCAGACAGGAAAGTGACTCCAGTGACAGCAGGGGGCACTGTGCGACGCAGAGCTGTGACAGTTGCCATGGCAATCTCCTCATTGGAATATTTCTGGGTACAAGCATGGCCTGGGGTGACCATGTTGGGCTTCAGCAGTGTGCCTTCCAGATAGACATGGTGGTCACTCAGAGCCTTGTACACAGCAGCCAGTACCTTCTCAGTTACATACTGGCAGCGCTTTAGGTCATGGTCCCCATCAGGGAGGATTTCAGGTTCCACAATGGGTACAATGCCATTCTGCTGGCAGATGCTGGCATAACGGGCCAGAACATTGGCATTTTCCATGATGGCAAGGGCTGAAGGAGTGTGCTCCCCAATCTTGAGCACACAGCGCCATTTGGCAAAGTCAGCTCCATCCTTCTTATACTGGGCACAGCGTTCTGACAGCCCATCCAGCCCTTGGGTGGTGGTCTCACCATTGGTTCCTGCCAGGGGTACCACGCCTTTATCTACCTTAATGCCCACAACACCGCCCTTGGACTTGATAACTTGGGGGAATGGACGTCCATCAACTGCCTTCTGGTAGAGTGTTTCGTGGAAGAGGATCACCCCCCCCCCCCCCAATGCACGTTCACACGGTCATCAGCAGTTAGCAGCAGCTGGCGGTAGAAGCGCCTGTTCTCTTCGGTGTTCTCAGTGCCAATGGACTGCAGCCGCTTAGCAATGCTTCCAGTGGACTCATCTGCAGCCAGGATGCCCTTGCCCGGAGCCACAATTCGGTGAGCGATGTCAGACAGCTCCTTCTTCTGCTCCGGGGTTAGTGCTGGGTACGGGTAGGGCATGGTGCCAGTGGTAGCACGTTCCTGGCACAGGAGGGGATGGGTCTGCCGGGTACGGCGGTGGGTGAGCGAAAGGACGGAAGAGAGAACGCGGATAAAGTCACCAGAACCCCGATCTGCCT
This sequence comes from Arvicola amphibius, assembly GCF_903992535.2. Taxonomy (NCBI): domain Eukaryota; kingdom Metazoa; phylum Chordata; class Mammalia; order Rodentia; family Cricetidae; genus Arvicola; species Arvicola amphibius. The sequence goes on along the minus strand of NC_052054.1, from coordinate 95,472,462 downwards.
GCGTTCCAAAAAAAAGCCAGGATTTTTTACGAATTATAGGTTCGATGTCCTTTATTTATGGCTAGAGCCCAATTATGAGTGAGTACATCCCATGTTAATCTTTTTGGGTCTGGGTTACCTCACTCAGGATGGTGTTTTTATTTCCCTCCATTTGCATGCAAAATTCAAGATGTCATTGTTTTTTTACCGCTGAGTAGTACTCTAATATGTATATATTCCACACTTTCTTCATCCATTCTTCCACTGAAGGGCATCTAGGTTGTTTCCAGGTTCTGGCTATTACAAATAATGCTGCTATAAACATAGTTGAACAGATGCTTTATTTTTGATAAAGGAGCTAAAAGCACACAATGGAAGAAAGAAAGCATCTTCAACAAATGGTGCTGGCATAACTGGATGCCAACCTATAGAAGAATGAAAACCATCAGTTTTGATTCATAGCTTTTCTCAAGAGTGGCTCTGGGTATCAGCAGGGTGTGGTGGATCTGGAAAATCAGAATTCAAGAAAACAAACACTTTTGTTGCCAATTTCCCTCACCAAGAGATTAGTTTTCACATTTATTAAATTATCATATATTCAAGAAGCAAATAATGTTCAAAAATAAACATTATGCTAAGTAAGAACAGAAGTTCCCAGGAAAAGAGCAACAGGTTGTCAAAGATTCCAGGATGGTTTGAATAAGAATTGCCCCATTGGCTCCAAGATCAGAATCCTTAGTCCCCAGTTACTGAAACTAATTGAAGGATATCACTGGGAGTGAGCTTTGAGCTTTTTTTCGTGCCCTCCTTGTTACAGTGCCTGCTTCTTGCTTGCAGCTTGGGATGTGATCTCTCACCTTGTTGCTCCAGCCATCATGCCTGCCTGCTGTCACGCTTCCCCAAAGTGACGGCAATGGATGATGTATCTGTAACCTAAACCCCAGATAGACCCCTCCTTCTGTAAGTTTGATTATGGTGCTTTATCACAGCCAAGGAACACAAAGATGAATTCTATTAGGGTGATTGTGGAGAGTTAGAATGTACGCATCCAGAGCCAATTTATCTTATGATGCTTTTAGCACCCGTTTCCAAACCTTCATTGCTCATGCCTGTTCTGGCCTAACATCCTTGGGACTATCAGGTAAGTCTCTTTGGAATGTACCAATTTAATAGACCATTAGTGTCCTTCAACCCAAAGGCTAATGTTGCCAGTGTTCCCTTGCAATCTACAGCAGAGGTTCCTCCACTTTCCAGTAATCCACATACTTGATGTTCCCACCAATATATTTTAAGATGCCTTGATTTATGACCTTCTTTAGTTCTGCAACTATAAAACCTTCATCAAACTGTTAAGCCATTGGAAAGTGCTATATCTGCTTTAGGAAAAGAGAGTAAAATGAATGCCCTATCATTCCTAGCTGTTTTTCCTTAACTGTTACTTAAAAAGTACATGGAATAAGATAGAGAAAATTTAGTATACATCTAGACATATATCACTCAGTTTGTTCTACTGTGACATAGTACAATCCAACGCATATTTAATAAAATAACTTAAAAACCTAGCTCATCTATTATCCTTTTCTCTAAATTATAGCCATTAGATGGGACATTTAATGGGGATTTATAAAGTCCATTATTTATGTAGTGACTGTTGGTGGATTCAGAATAGATTGTAAAGATGGATCCAGTAGGTTAAGGCACTTTACACCAAGCCTGATGACCTGAGCTTGGTCTCCAGAAACTACATGGTAGAGGGAAAGTGATGTGGGATGTCCTTCTGTGTATGTGTTGCTTTATTGGTTGATGAATAAAGCTGTTTCTGCCAGTGGCTTAGCAGAGTAAAGCCAGGTGGGAAATCTGAACACAGATAGATAGAGAAAATAGGCAGAGTCAAAAAGATGTCATGTAGTTGCTGAAGGAGAAGGACCCAGAACCTCTCCAGTGAGCCACAGCCTTGTGGTAATACAGAGATTAATAAAAAAAAAAAAGGGTTAATTTAAAATATAAGAGTTAGTTAATAAGCAGCCTAAGGTAATAAACCAAACAGTGTTGTGATCAATATAGTTTTGTGTGAGTATTTGGGTCTGGGATGCCCAAAAACAGAAGAGCAGTCACCAACTACAGGAAAGAGCCAACTCCTAAATGTTTTGTACACACACACACACACACACACACACACACACACACACACGATGCTTAATAAAAAATAAAAATAGTGTGTTGTTAATAAGCTTAAAATGCAAAGGTAGGAAGCCCTGCTCAGCGAAGTCCTGCCACTGACCAAATGCGAGAAAGTAAGAAATGCAGATTACCGTGGCAGGCACAGAGGTTGATGATGAGTTCTGCTCTGGCCACCTGAGTTAATAATGCCGAAAATTTAATCGTCTGGAGACAATGACTGACTGGAGTCTACAAAAGAGAAACAGGAGTCTGCATGTGGTCATGTGGGAAGCATGAGGGCAAGAGGAAGGGTTTTCTATTGTTGTCAGAGCCTTGAACACTTCAGAGGGAAGAGGTGGAGAAAAAGAGAGATTAACGCTCTCTGTAAGCAGATATAGCTCCAACTGAGGCAGATGGGGGACAGGTCTGTGCAGTTCATTTGTGATTAAGCATTGCTTTGTAGTATGATATTAAACTATTACTCTGTATGTCATCAGGATGGTCTTCCCCCATGTGTGTTCTGGTAACAGTTTGAACTCTGGATTGCATGTCTTCATGAGCACTGGCTAAGAGAGGGGATGTATCTATCCTTTTTATCTCAATAGGTCTATAGTATGTAACTGGTCTCTCATGTATAAGCCTGGGTCCTGGTATCACTAAGAAGGAAGTCCCTACTCCCCATGCACAATAGGCTAAACAAATACCAGTAAAGAGGAGAGAGGTTAGATTTATTCAGTGATGCCACACTAAACAAAGAAACAAACAAGCAACGCAGTGATGCCCATGTTTATCTTCTAGATGCTAACACGGGGTTAGATTTAAACAGAAGACAAGGGGGATGTTTAGCTATACAAATCTGGTCAAAGTGTGGTCCCATCAATCATTTACCCATTATTAACTCCGACTGAAGTGCCCTGCAAAGTGTTCGAATCAGTTGGTGCCGTCTCTTTCTGATAGGCAAAATCCTCTTCTTGCTAGCACCATGCTTCTTTCTGCCATCCTCTCCTTCTCCCAAGCATGAGATTCCTAGGGAAAGTCTGAGTTTTTGGCATCGATTTTCTCAATAGTCTGATAGCAGGAGGGAGGGCTGTCAGGGTCCAGCTTTGACAGTGTTCATGTGTTCAAGGGTAGGAGCAAGTGAATTAGAAAAATTAGGTAGGAGGAAAAGAGATACAAAAGGAGTACAGAGACATAAGATAGAACCAGGAGGGCTATCCAGTGAATCCTGAATATGCCCACATTTATTTCCCATGTCTATGTACCCCAAACCACAAAGGAGGAAAGAAAGCAAAAGACTGCTTTAACATGACACAGAGAACAAACAGAAAAATTACGTGCTTCAATACCTGTAACATCAAACCACTATATCCTGAATTAAGCATTCTGTTGTTTATGCATGACGTGCAGTGATTATACATTATTATACATTAGACTAAGCCTTCTGTAGGCAGCCGCTCTCAGCATCAAATCGCCTGTCATATCCTTGAAAGAGAAGGAATAGGATTGAAATCTCCGACCATTGGTTAGGGTGGAAGTCATCCATCCCTGTGAGCCAACTAAATACCCAAACCACCATGTTACCACACTCTAGTTCAAGAAGACTTGTTTGTAGCCACACCTTATGTCAGACCTTTTGCTGATTACCTTGAAAGAGCAAGATAGGCTTCAGTTCTCTGATCGTCAGTCAAGGTGGAGTGAACACACTTCTGTGGGTCCCCACAGAGAGCCATGCATCCATTCATGTCTCTTTTAGAATGTATTAAGCTATTACTCTATTAATAGTTTCTGTCAGGACCCTTGTAGCTATGATCCCATGAGAGAGGCTGGGCTTAAGGCCTGGTAGAACAAAGGAAATATTCCCCATTCTAAAGAATGGTAACTAATGGAAGAAAGAGAGAGAGAGAGAAAGAGAGAGAGAGAGAGAGAGAGAGAGAGAGAGAGAGAGAGAGAGAGAGAGAGAGAGGAGAAATAGTCTTGTCCTCCTCCATTCCCTGCCCCCACTCTAGGACAGGACAAGTCAGTTATGTTGATAGTCCCACATAAACTATGCCTCTGTTCATCTCATATTATTGACTACCAAAATTCAGTGAAGTTACAAATACATCCATCTTCCTTCCTTCCTTCCTTCCTTCCTTCCTTCCTTCCTTTCTTCCTTCCTTCCTTCCTTTCTTTTCCTCCCTCCCTCCCTCCCTCCCTCCCTCCCTCCCTCCCTTCCTTCCTTCCTTCCGTCCTTCCTTCTGTCCTTACTTTCTTGCTTTCTCTTTTTTATTTGATTTTTACATACAGGTTAAATCTGAGTTAACCCCACTGTCCTGGAGCTCAGACTGGCCTCCAACACAAAGATCTGCCTGCCTCTGCCTCCCAAGTGCTGGGATTAAAGGTGTGTGTTATCACACACACACCCTCAGCTGAATCCATTTTTCTTAATCAGTTTTTATTATCTAATTTCTTTTGAACAGAGGAAAACCAAGGTGATAAATTCTAGTGAAGAGTAGCAGGACTGTTGCTCGGTTTAGTTATAAACTCCCCCATAACTCAAGATCTGGATAATAATTGAATTGTAATTCAATATTATTGATTATTTGCAATACTATTAAGAAAACTCCCTAAACTTATGAAAAATGAATATGAGCATAGTAGCTATCCCCTTTCTCTTCTTTCTGCTTCTCCATCTTGTGTTTCCTCCCCTCCCCTGTCTCTCCCACACACCTTTCTGTCACAAAGGCAAATAAATATGTCTAGGAGTTAAACATACTCTCTTTAACATTTTTGTTTACTCTGGGTTTTGTATGTTTGCTTTTGAAGTGCTAAGTATTACAACCAGGAACTCAGGCATGCTCTGCTAGTCCTCTCCCACTAAAGTATATGCCCAGGTGATTAACTTTTCACTGGTTTGCATTTTTATCTTTCAAACACTAATACCTTCTTTTACAATTTTATTTCAAACTTTTGAAAAAAAATTGTTTTCAAAACACTGCATGTGTAATAAAGACACAGTGAACTTTTGAAAACTTTAGAAGAGGCGATTTTAAATTAAACCACTTTATATCACATATTCACATATTTTATAGCTGGGCAAAAAAAACATAAACACAATTGATATCTCTTAACATCATGTACATATGTAGTTGAAAGGCATTATGTTCTCAAATTCAAGGTTGTTTTTTTTCCCAAAAATTTGTTTGAAAGCAGGTTTATAAGCTATCCATTGGGGGGAAAATAGCATTAATAGTAAGAACTGTATATAAAGTCCTGGATTTGATCCCCTGGCTTCTGTGTTAAGAAGGGAATGTAGCCTCTCGCTGCCCTAAGCCCCAAGGGTCGCCTGTCTGACTGTCACAATCCAACTGAGCTAAATTGCCTCTTATTTGCGGTCTGCCTTCAGGGGGTGGGGTCAACTCATCTCCCAATGCCAACTCAAAGACATCATAAAGATCCCAGATAGTCAGTGCGGACATCAGGCAGAGGACAATCAACTGAACAAGGTCATCAGAGAGAATGGGATGTTATTGCCAAGGGTGTTGACAAGCACACCAGTGGGGACTGGGACTGATACAGCTGTCAGCCTCCATCCAGTGCAGCAGAGAAGCCAAGGAGACTTGAGAGTCAGAGGATGACATAGGATTCATCTCCTCTGATTAAATTGCTGCTCCATTGCAAATAAAGCCCGTTTATGTATATGGGGAGGGGGGGTAGAAATTAAAAAAGTATCAATATTTTTAGATAGATGTGGTACCTCATACCTATAGTTCCAGCTCTCAGGATATTAAAGCCAGAATATTCATATGGAGTTGAAAGCAGTTTGACCTACAGAGCAAGACCCTATCTCAGAAAGAAAAGGAAAACACATTATATATTAATATACAAAAAATACATGTAAACTATCAAGATTGTTTAGTTTTTACAGACTTTTCTATGTTTCTGAGGACTGGATTTATCATTTAAAAATTATAAAATAGTATCTAACATCTGCTGTTGCGGCATTCTTTTCAAAGTAAAAAAGAAGTCAGAATCATAAAACCTGAATACACAAAATAAAAAATTATAAGTTAATATTTTTAAGCCTGCTCTTTGAACCTGCAATCTTCCCAATTATTTGCAAGGAGAAAATAAGTCTACTCACATTAGATAAAGAATTACAAAAATGGTTTACAAAAAATGAAAGTAAATTTAAAAAAAAAAGAAACAGAAACAGAGGCAAGATTTAATAGTACACTATTGTAGTCTTAACACTAAAAATAAAACAAAGGGATCAAGAGTTTAAGGTCAGCCCTGAGCTACACAGGAAGATCCTGTTCCCAAAGAGCCAAGCAAAAAGGGCAGAAGCAGGTTTAGAAAACCAAGTGCCTCTCACCACAGTAATAAGAACAATTCCGCCACCTCCTGGCCAAAACAGAAATTGCAAACTTGAAAACTGAAAGACGTTTTTCTGCCTTTGAAATGATCCTATTTTTCATGATTAGTGCCTCAAATTGCATAATAAAATATAATATTCTTGGATAGTGAATAATATCTATAACTAAAAGTAGTTTAGTTTTGCTTTAGTACTGTAAAACGTTCATGTTATCGTATACAAGTTAAAAAGCCTGGATTTGGGGCCTGGATTCAACTTGCAGCTTTGGATCCCTGATAATATAATTTCCCCGGGCTTTCACTGTGTTATCGAGCATGTAATAAATCTAACATATTCTCTAGTATTTGGTAGGTAAGCGATCACTGATAATTGACCCAAAATAGAAAGACAGGAAATATAGAAACCCTGTTAATAAAAAAGGGGGGGGGGGGGTTCTCTTACCTTGAATCTGGTTGATGAATTACATCAGCTGAGAGCCAAGGATTTAGGTTGCCAACATAGAGCAAAGTTCCTTTTAAATACATGCAGTTTACAAAAAATAGCAAGACAGACTCTAGGCCTGCATGTGTATGGCTCCTCTCCAGATATTTTCAGATAATATTGCAGTGACCTTCCTCCAACCCTTTGATCTAAATGTTACCTCATTGATTCTAATCATACCAGACACACCAAGGAATCACCCTGTGTTCTTTCTAATATTTTATTTAAATATTTGAATAAAATTATAGCTATTTTATTAAAGAAAATTTCAAAACCATGAAAATCCTATATTGTAGGGCCCGGGTCTGCCCTTGTTCCTGGGGCTCACCTTGAGGACGGTTTCTGGTCAGATGACTAAGCATCCTGTTTGTTCCTGTGCTCCCTCTGCCCCGCCTGGTGATTTGTTGTAGGGCATTGTTGACTCTATTGTTGGTATGGTAATTTCCCACCTGCCTAGGTGGGAGTCCTTGTGCAGCAGTTAGATATGGTAATTTCCCACCTGCCTGGGTGGAATTCCTTGGGCAGGAGTGGGGTCTATAAGATTTTCCCCAAGGCTAAATAAACGGCATTCGGCTGATCTCCTTTCGAATGACCCAGGTCTCTTTGTGTGTTCTTTCAATCTCCAGGCCCTTGTGACTCGCGTAAGGTACAGTGGCGCGCGAACTGTACCGAGGGGGTAACACAGAATCGGGTGTTACACTATATATGACTCTTTCTGTTGTTTCAATGTTGTGTTGTTTAGTTATTCTAGACAGGGGTTCTCTGTGTAGCTCTGGCTGTACTCGAACTTATTCTGTAGACCAGGCTGACCTCGAGCTCAGGGATCCACCTGCCTCATGGGGAGTTAAGGGCATGTGCCACCACTGCCTGACTTGACTCCAGTAAAGACAATGAAATTTGATTCCTCAGCCTGCATCCTTACTTTGGGGGATTTTCTTAGTTTGTCCTCCAGGGACTTGCTCTCTTTTAACCCTTGCTTAGAATCTGCATTAAAATCTCTAGTAATAAACTTCAAGCCAACATCATACTGGAGCGTCCAGAAATTCATTTTTGATTCACAGCCGATGAATCCAGGGTTAGCCTAAGTGGAGCCCGCTGAAAAGACCTCCTGTTTCTGCCGTGGGTGACAGAGTGAAACTGGTTTATGTGGAGTTGGGCCTCTGTCCCCAAAGTCACTGACAATAACTACCTCATTTTCACCAGGATGATCCGTTCCGAGCTAAATTTTGTTGGAAATGTCTTTGTGGGCAGTATTGCTGTGGAATAATCATCCTGTACACTTTGAATATATTGCTTTCATTGGTTAGTAAAGAACTGACTGGCCAGTAGCCAGGCACGAAGTAGAGGTGGGACAGCCAAAGTGAGAAAGATGGGAGGAAAAGGGGCAGAATGGGAATGTAGAGTCCCCAGGGAGAACAGACCAAGCAAGACATGCTGGAGGACAAGCCACATGCAGTACATTTATTATTAGAAATGGGTTAATTTAAGTTGTAAGAGGTAGTTAGTAATAAGCCTGAGGTAGTGGCTGAGCATTTACAATTAATATTAAGATTCAGTGTGTTTATTTGTGAGTTGTTGGGGAGACAGAAAAACTCCATCAACACAGTGTTATCCAAAAGGCTTGTAACTTGTAACAGATCCATAAATCACTTACCAAAGACAGTAGTTGCCAGACAGTAGTGGCACACAGCTTTAACCCCAGCACTCTGGAGGCAGAGGTAGACAGACTTCTGTGAATTGGAAGCCAGTCTGGTCTACAGATGAGTTCCAGAACAGCCAAGGCTACACAGCAAAATCCTGTCTTGAAACCCCATCTCCTGAAAAAGACAGAGTGTTTATGAACATATCACATACTTATGTAAAAGGAAAGCCAAGAATTAGTATAATCAGGACAAAATCAAGGTAAATATGAAAGGAGGAAAAGAAGGGAAGGAGGAGCATATTCAGACAACTTGATGCTGTGACTTAGTTTCCCTTTGCATGTGCAGACATGGGTTCTTTTGGCCAGCAGCAAAGGGAACAGCCAGAGAACTTTCCAGGCTGACAGTCAGAACAGTCATTTGTTCTGCATTCTATGAGCAGTGCAGACACAGAGCTGCAAAGCACTGTGGGATTGTCAATGTCTTTAGAGTCCACAGTGTGCTCCTGCCAAACCTCCCCCATTGCCACTTTAGAATTTCTCACATTACCATCAACACACGATTCCATATGCTCAGCTCCACCATTCCCTTAGTTCTCCATGAGACAGCCTGTAGTGTCATAACCGTATCATGGTGGAGTGGCTTTCTACATGCAGAAAATAATAGTACTTTACCAAACGGCATCTTCTAATGACTGTGTGATTTTTGAAAAAGAATTGGGTGATATTTAGCAATGATTTCACTTTCCCCCATTTATTTTCCAGCTTCCTGACAGCCCTCCCCCTTCTCACTCATCTGACCGCCACAGATAGTCTATTTTTTTAAAGCCCCATTAAAAACCACATTAAACCCCACTAAAGCCACAGACCTCAGAAATTGCCCCGATATTTCCTCTATTTTGCTTTCCAAATCGTGTTTTTGTTTACTCAACTTTAAAAGCTAGAAATAAGAAATCATGTTTAGTTACTGATACATAAAGATGACTCATGATCCCAACTTCTGGTCTCTGTGGGAACACACAAGCAATCAAAGAAATTTAACGGAAATAAGATTTTTTATTCATCCGTATTCATAACTAGTGTGAGGTGCACAGAGATTAAGGACTGTGGACTGGACAGCCTGAAATACAGCATTGCCCATTTCTATAGAGGCACTCTGGCTTCAGAAGGAAAACCTGCTTCCTACGTTAATCTTAATCTTGTCTCATTCAGTGAACAGAATATCTTTTTTTTTCTTTTTGTTTGTTAGTTTTGAGAAAAAGTCCTACGTAGCCTAAAACTTGTTGTGGAACCAAGAATAATCTTGAACTTCTGGTCCTCCTGTCTCCACCTGTTGAGCATCATGATGTGACATAGCTGTGCACAATCATGGGCCATGTCACATATCTTCGCTGGAGAAAGGGGTAGTTGTAACCGTTGCTCACTTTTTCATTTACATATTTTTCTTTTCACTTCTGAATGTTAAGAGCTCTTCATGTATTTAGGTTTCTTCATGTTCTAGATTATAATCTTTCCAATGTTAAAGCACCTAAAAATATACAAAGTATATACATATGTATGTACTCACATATACATGTATAGTCTCAGACACCAGGCTGTTGGTGCTATGTTTAAAAAATTGTCTAATCCAAAATATGAAGGTTTACTCTTTTATTTCGCTCTAAATGTTTTCAAAACATTTTTCTTTTGACCTACAATATACAGAAAATACAATTTATGTGATAGGAGATATTGATCCAACTTCTTTGTTTTGTGTATGGAAAGTTATTATTTATACATGTAAAAATAGAGAAAATAGAGTCTTACATTCTTCTTAGAATGGTGGCAAATTTACATTGTCTACTGAACTGAGTCACCAGGAGACACGCTTTTGATTGAATCGTTCAAGCAAAACGATTGTTCACTGAGAGGTTTCACTGACAAGCCACCCTAAATGTGGACAACAGAATGCCACTTCATTGGGCCCAAGATGAATAGAAAAGAAGAAAGTGAACTCGGTACTAGCATTCACCCTCTACATATTAGCTGGCAAAATGAACAAACACATCATCATTCAGAAGGCAATGACATTTCCTCCCCCAAAACAAAACAAAACAAAACAAAACCTTTCTAATTCAAGAGGTAGAGAAAGGTCCTTAAGTGCAACGCAGACCTTCTCACATCACAGGGACTTAATTCAGGAAGTCAGGATGCCAGGAATGCATGGTCACACAAAACTTTCCCTGTTCAGCTATGAGTTCTTGTCTCATGAATTCCAAGAATGAATTACACAGCCCACGGGAAGGGTGAGCTTTTAGAAAGACATTCATTACGGGTTCCTAGGTGGAACACTGAGATAAAGACAAATGAGTGTTTGTAGAGCAGGAGCAGATGTCAGGGGTGGGTACCAACAAGCCTCTAGTGTGGGGCTCTTCTTGGTATCTATGAAAGAGACTAGGCTTGGGAACAGAATGAACTCGTAGGTCCGGCTGTGATTCTTTGTGACTCTTTCCGTACTATTGGCTACAGCTGAGACTGGTACACACCTGAGACTCTATGAGAGCATTTCTGGCATGTCTGCCCTTGGTCTAGGACACAACAGTATCCAAGGTATGAATCACTGCTCTGGTCAGAAACTTTCTAGCATTCCTGGCCAAAGGCAAAATCCAGACCTTAAAGGATTTTTTTTTCTTTTCTGGCTGACCTGCTTCTGTCTTATTCTCACCAATTCTTCTTAAGTTGGTTTTGTCAGATAATTTATCAGAAAAATAAGTAAGGAAGCCAGACAATATACCACATGAGTAACTTTTTGTAGCTCTTTGTATCTTTTGGGGTGGGGGCATTAGTTCAAATTGTGTCCATTTCCTTTCTGTCTTTCTTTTTACTTTTTCTTTCAGTCTTATTCTTTATCTGCAAGCATCTATATCTCATTAAAACATTTGGTTCACATACTTGTTGAACATAGATTTCATGAGTTTTTCTTTCTCTCGGTGGATGTTTTCCTCCCTGTCTTCTGCCCTCACCCTTTTGTGGTATTATAAGTATTGGTTGCACTGCTTCCTTCTGTGTTTGACGAGTGAATTTCCATTTGCAGATTTAAAATTTTTAACTCTATCTTTCCATAGCTCAAAACACCAATAGTGTTTCTGGTTAAGAATTTCTTATTGTTCATCATGAGTTTGATGGTCTTCTTGCTCGTATAGTCCAAACTTGCCAACACATTAGTGAAGTTTTTCAGCCAGTTGTCTGGGTTTGCTATTGTTGTTGTTTGATTTTTTTTAATTTAATTTAATTTTTTTCTTATGTTGTGATTTGAACCGTGGTTCCATTTATCTTAAGCTAGCCTCAAACAAGAGTATTGTGGGTATATCTTTAAAGTTCCTTTGATCCTCCTCCTCCACAACACTGGAATTTCATGTATGCACCGCAATGCCCAGTTTCTGTAAGTATTAGGAATTGAACTCAGGCTCTCATCCATGCAAGGCAAGTCCTCTGTCAACTACCCAAGCCCCCAATATTTCTTTAGCAGTTTTGCTGCACTTTCCCCTCTGGGACAGCGATTGCCTTATATATTTGTATGCTTGAAAGTATTACACATTTCCTGAGGTTTCTATTTTATTACACTTTTCATTTTGTAATTTTCAGATAAGATGTTTTCATTTAGAACACTTCAGCCTCGTTGATTACTTACATCGACTGCTTCTTTTTTTCTTTTGGTTTTTCGAGACAGGGTTTCCCTGTAATTTCTAGAGCCTGTCCTGGAACTAGCTCTTGTAGACCAGGCTGGCCTTGAACTCAGAGATCCGCCTGCCTCTGCCTCCCGCAATTAAAGGCGTGTGCCACCACCGCCCGGCTACATCTTATATCGACTGCTTTAAATCTGATGCTGAGTCTCCCAAGTGAGTGCCTCACTTAAGCTACCATGATGTTTTCTGTTAGCCGTGACCATGGCATTTTTAATGCCCATTTGTTTTGATTAAACAATGACAATTTGAGAATCTAACCCACCTTACCTTACCTTGTGCTGTATGGCCATGAGTGAGTGGCACTTATTGATCACCTGATAGTCTCTGATCTACCACCCAGTTTCCTCAGCTACTGCTAGCAACAACCAACCAGGAAGCAAACTAGAGAAGATTTGGTCCCCTTCCCTTTTTTTGTCCTATGACACCGACTTAAAATCAGGCTGCAGTTCCTGATTCTTTACAGTAGATATTTCCCCTCCACAGCTTTTTCCAGAATGCAGCTTTTGAGACACTGAGGTGCTTGTTTCTTTAACTTCCCTTCCCGCTCGCCCTACATTTTTCATTACCAAAATTTCCTTTTGTTCATTTTAATATTTTGTAATTCAATGGTATTTCCACATTAGTGAACTTCTATACGATATTTTGCACCTAATATTTCATAATATTAGATATACCTTCCTCTAATTCTTAAAAGTGGTATTTTTCGGTTACTGGAGCACATTTATGTGAGCTATATTGAATACTAAGGCTCCTCTACAACAGTTTCTATTGATTCCTTTCCAGAGTGCAAGTGGGTAATGATTCTCAGAAGTTTTTGTCGATGTAGATATTTTGTTAACATAAATATATTGTAGAGGAGCTTGAATTGATTTTTTCCCCTGATGGAGTCCAGATTTCCCTGTAATATTTTTTTTGGCTTGGCTGTTGGTATTATGTTTCTACCAGCATTGCAACTTCAGATTAGCTGTAAGACTGGTCATTGAGAATCCCAACAACTGGAGCGTTCAGGACTGTAACTCATCTACTCCAAATCAAGTCCGATCCCTCCCCGTGAACACTGCTGGTGCTCACGTTCTTCCCACTCTCACAGGGCTGTGATGGTAAAAGAAGGGCAGCACATAAAGCCTTAAACACACAGAGATTCACGTTTTTCCTATCCTAACGTGTGTGTGGGGGGGTGGGGGGTGGACGAGAGGATGCTTCTAAACCGTATTGCATGGCTTTGTTTGGTTTCCAGGATGCTGTTACATTTGCTCGGATCATTTTGCCCAGCTTTGTGACATAACCACAATTTTGTCAATAAGTCAATTCAATAAGCAATACCTGTGGGGAATAGAAAAAGGAGATTTATTCTGTGTAGTTCATTGACCTCCAGGTGACTTTCTGTTTAAACAGAAAACTTAGAGTTCTTAGAATAACTGAGCAGTCCTAATGAAGGTGTGGTACTGCCGAGCCTGTCACCATTGCCTGAATTCCAGGAAGGAAGGTCTGGGATCTCAATCATTCCTCAAGAAGAGCAGTTGTCTGACTGTCCCAGAGGCCACAGATTTTCTCTTTCCCAGGAGATGCTTGGGAAAATACCAATTTCTTGGAGTCTATTATTTAATCTGTCTAATATGAAGGAGAGTAGCTTTGGTGTTTCTTTAAAATATTTTCATTGCTTCCAGAACTGTTACAAAGGGATAATCTAATCTTAAGCACTGGCATAGATGCCTCAACCTGTAATATCAGCACTCAAGAAGCTGAGACCAGATGAAGAGCAATCATTCTGTTGTTCGTTTTGAATATGAACATGAGGGAAGTGCATGGATCAAGAAATGTAAATAGTCTCTAGGACACAAAAATATTAACTTTCAACAATAGCCCATAAAGACCCTTTCAGAGCCTTTTGCCTCTTAGAAATCAGTTATTGCCACCTGTAGTCCATTCTCTAGCTATTCCCATGTTGAAACTTAGAACACATAGATCTCTGTGGAAGTGGAGAAAGGACAAACCTAGAGCCCCCCCTACACACACATACACCTACATGGCTTCAAAAGTATTGCCCTAACTAGTTCTATGGGTTAGATAGTTTTATGTCAACTTGATACAAGCTAATGTTATCTGAAAAGAGGGAATCTCAATTGAGGGCAATGCCTCCATAAATGTGGCTGTAGGACATTTTCTTAATTAGTGATTGATAGGAGAGTGCCCAGCTCATTATGGGTGGTTCCATCCCTGGGCTGAATACCCTGAATTTTATAGGAAAGCAAGCTGAGCAAGTCAGGAGAGCAAGACAGTATGCAGTACTCCTCCACGACATCTGCATCAGCTCCTAGCTCCAGGGTCCTGATCCACCTGACTACTTCCTTCCTTCAATGACGAGTTATGATGTGGAAGTATAAGCTGAATAAGCCTTTTCCTCCCTGTCCTAGTGTTTCTATTGTCATGAAGAGACACCATGACTACAGCAACTCTTATAAAGGAAAATATTTAATCGAGTGATTTACAAGTTTAGAGGTTTTGCCCATTATCGGTATGGTGAGAAATGTGGTGGCATACAGGTCGGCATGGTGCTGGAGACAGAGATAATAGTCCTACATCTTGGTTTTCAGGCAGCAGGAAATGGTCTTACTAGGTGTGGCCTGAGTATATATGAGACGTCAAAGTCCACCTCCACAGTGACACACTTCCTCCAACAAAATCACACCTGCTCCAACAAGAGCACACCTCCTAATAGTGCCATTCCCTTTGGGGGTCATTATTTTTCAAACCACCACACTCCCCACATTGCTTTGATCTGGTCATAATATTTCATCACAGCAATAGCAACCTTAGCTAAGACAGACTATTTTAAATCGAGTTATATCGTATGGAATTTAACTCATCTTCCCCAAACATATTAAAGTCAGATATCATCTTTGATGATCAGGTGACTTTTCTGGAGGCTCTCTCTCTCTCTCTCTCTCTCTGTCTGTCTCTGTCTTTCTCTCTGTCTCTCCCTCTCCTTCGGGCTTTTGATTCTCCCAGTGTTGTTCATCTGGCTATCTTTCTTTCTCCTTTACTTTAATTTCCCTTAATAAGGTTCCTCTCCCTTAGGGGCACCATCATGTTGTCCCTGGTGCTATTGGTCCCTCTTAATGTTCTTTCATTATCCTAAGGTTCAACCATATGACCACTTATGGTCAAGGCTTTCTCTTTCATAATAAAGTTCATTCCAAAGGGAATTGGTCTTACCTTTATTTTCCTTTTTAAATGTTTTTTTCTTTTCTAAATACTTTGGAAACAAGTTATTGAATTGGTTTATTTCTGCCCCTTATTATTGATTGAATTTTTTCATGCAATAAATCCTAATCATCCCCTCCCTAAACTTTTCCCCAAATGATCTTCACACCCCTACCCACCCAGCTCCACACACTGTCTTTCTCAGCAAAAAAATAAATATTAAAAAACAGAAATACATACATACACACACACACACACACACACATCAAATAATAAGAAAACAAAATATTCAAGTAAAAGTCTTAGCTTCTTTTTCGACCTGTCAATCACTTTTCTTGGTTATGACAGTAACCAACAAGCTAACAATAAGCATGGATCGGATTCCTGTCTGGATTTCTCATCCACACAAGTGTAAGACATAAATGGATTGTAGTGAGACATGACACTAAGTTTGCTATACCAGCAAAATAAAAACTAATATGAAATATAGAAAAAAATAATGTGATATGAATAATAAGAGACAGCTTTCTTTTAGAGAAAAAGCTATATGAATAAGGGAAACGGAGACCACAGTAAACTCTATGACACTATGCTGGCATTGGAACTTTCCATACATACACCCACATGCATCAGTAGAAAGAGATGTGGGGTGTGAGTTGATATGCAAATCTCAGTTCGTAAATGCCATTCTTTAAAAGTAAGAAGCAGGAAACATTACAGAAGAGAAAATACAAAAGGAATCAGGAACATTCTGTAGCTCTCAGGAAATGCTCAAATTATACAGATATGAAGAATCAGAACAAAGTACAGGTAACAACCTGATAATGCCCAGATCTATGAAACAGTGTAAACGTTAGCATTTCCCCATGTATATTTACACAATAATTATGTAACTTTATAAACAGGATAATATGGTAGCCCTTTTATAGAGTAAAATCCTTGTTAATATACTTTAAAGAAGTGAAATAAGTATTGGAGAAACTCTCACTGTTGGCAAACATTGAAAATGGATGCCAGAGTAGGGCAGTGAAGGTTTGCTAGGAGAAAAGGCAGCTTTTATCCCCCTGCAAGCACCTTTCTAGGAGATGTTTCTTAACAACAAAGAGACAGATAACGCTACAGCACTCATTGCCATAAGCAATTATCTTAAGCTACACATCCAAGTACCATCACATATCTTTTCAAATATTATAGGGCTAATGTTACAGTTTAGATTTGGAATCTCCTCAAAGGTTTGGTTTTCAACTGAGGCCATTACTGGGATGTGGTTGAAGCTAAAAATTAAAGGAAGTCAGTCATTGTGCACACGTCCTTGAAGGGAATTCTGGTACGCCACCTGTTCCTCTCTCTTTTTCTGCCTTCTGATGATTATGAAGAAAGCAGTTTGGCCCCAATCATATTCTGACTCACCATAAGCTCAGCAACAATGCAGCCAAATGACTATTGGCTAAATCTTTAAAACTATAACTCAAATGTATCTTTTCTTTGATGTTATTTTTTGTAATATATTGTGCATGATTGTCATCCTTGATTGTCACTCTGATGGAACATAGACTCACCATGGGAACAAATATCTGGTCATGTCTCTGAGGGAAAATCCAGATCAACTTAATGGAGGTGGGAGCTGTACCTTAAATGCAGGCAGTACCATTTCAGTAACTGGGGTATTAGACTAAATAAAAAGGAGAACACATACTGAGCACAAGTATTCACTTCTCTCTGCTTCCTGACATGTCATTTGACCAGCAGCTTCATGCCGCTGCTGCTGGGCCTTCTCTGCAATGATCAACTGTAATGTCACACTGCGAACCAATGTTCATCCTTTCTCCCAAAAGTTGCCTTAGTTAAGTGGATTCCTTTTATCACAGGAATGAGAAAGCCAACATAATCAAACACTTAAAACAATATAATAAAATATCCTAATTTAATAAAAGTTATATGTAATAATTATTTACAAAGTTGTTTGCAACCAAGAAAATAAGTCTATTTTTTATGTGTATCTTCTTTCAATTTACATAGCAAAGCCAAATGTATGCAATCTTCTCATGTGTATGAGTTTTATACTTTTTATGCATTTAAGAAAATTAAAATATTACAAATTTTAAGATATATTCAAATATGTACAAACTTACAGCAGGTCCAACTGCAGCTTATTCTCTGTAACTATAAGCTGTGGCAAATATATATTAAGGAAATGTATTCTAAAAGCAGCATGCTAACACATATAATCTGCATGACTTTACAAGTAGAAACAATGAAGATTACAGTAGTGTTATCACAAGTGGAGGTATCCTTTCTAAATATGCATATGCAAGTACCAAAGTTATTGGTTCCCTTATGCCATTTTCATTTGAAAGTTTGTTAAAATATATAAAAGAAATACTTTGAAACTGAATATACTGAAAACAATGTCAGTTTGATGAACACTAATCATTAGAGATGCCTGTTTATTAACCTGTTTGTTAGACTATTTCTACGTTTAGGATTTCTTTCCTTTTTTCTCCCTAAGTTAAGTGGTCATATACTCATCTGTTTGTATGGCCTGTTTTTGTTCTTATTCTCAAGAAATTACTGAATTTCTCAAATGCCATTATGTTATAGTTTCCCACTGGATTCCATGTTTCCACACTTGAGAAACTCTAAAATTTATTACCCTTGACCACAATGGAGGCAGTCTTTAAAACGTGCCTGGAAGATGGGAATGAATATTCTCACCTGAGGTATCCTGTGTATTTATTTCTCTGTCTTTCTTGTGTTATCCCTTTAGGTGATGGAACTGTCTGCTTCCCCCATACCTGGGTTTTGGTTATATCTTTTCATTTGATTTTTGGTTTGTAAATGTTCCTGAGTTAAATAAGTCTAGCCCTGTGCTTCCTGAGACTACATCTGTCATTTAATATTCAAGGTGCTTTCATGTCTAACTCATAGCTAATCCCTCCTTCTTGAATTTAAGCTTAGAAGCTAATAGGTTCTGAAGTCCTTGACCCTACATGATTACCACCAGACACAGTAACATAAATTCTGTGAATTCTAGTGCTTCAGACTCTAACTTTCTTATAGGTCCTTTCTCCTGGCTTGTGTTTTCCTGATGGGGAACCTAATACATGAAACCTGATACAAAACCTTATTAAGTAGAAGCTTTATTCTGCAAAAATAACTCAAATACACTCACCCTTTGTTTTGAGTAGCTCTTATCAGCACCGAGTCTCAAATTTAGACCTTGCATTCAACTACATCCTTAGCCCTTCAATACTTTCTAAATTAGTAATAGTATTCACAAAAGTAAGTTTTTGCCAGGAACCCACACACAGATGGGATTTAGTTCTCTGATGTCAGGTGCATGAAATACTTGTGATTCCAGTAAATGCATTATAGAATTTAAAACCTTAACTAAATAACAATATCTGATACCTGTTAAATGAAACTCTGCTTAGGTTACTCTAAGTAATGTGCTAAGTAATTAGTTTAGGAAATAAAACTTGAAGGATTGAATACGTGTTTGTCAATAGTGCAGGGTGACAGTTTGTCATGTCGAGGTGGCACATTATGGCTGGTTCTTTCCTCTGAAAACATGTAATTAAATAATACTATCATAGAACCATATGTTTTAGTGTTAAAAGTGATATTACCAAATTACTTCCTAGAAGTCCTATTCTAAAAGGATGTGAAGTCAATGTTGATATTTTGAGGCTAAAGAGTACTGGAACACAAAGAAGAAAACTGTCCAATAATCAATCTATCAGTTCAGTAACTTACTATGAAAATAGATGGCAGAAAAGGAGATTTGTAAAAAAATTACATTGGAACCTGCGTTGAATTTCATGAGTTTTAAATAACAAGTCCCCCAAACCATCACATACATCTGATTAGCCTAAACTTTTATGTTGTAAGTGTCTCAAATAAATTCAAATTATTGACAATGAAAACTAAAATGTAAGTAGTTATGGAAAGAATTTTTGAAAATGTCAGCGTGAGCCAGAGGTGGTGATATACACTTGGGACCCCAATGCTTAGATGTAGTGCCAGGCGGATGGAGCACAAAGGTCATCCTTGGCCACCTGAGTTTCTGGGCAGCTGGGGATAAGTGAGGTCTTACAAAAAGCAAAACAAACAGCAACTAATGTTTTAAATTTTGTTTGTGCACCTGTGTTTTTTCAGTGTAAACTTTTAATTACTTGTTGACCATTATTCTTGTGACTTCTTGATGATTTCACAGCTAGACAATGGAAACAAAGAATCTGTGTGGTTTATGGCTTTTTGTGAACTTTAAAAGCACAGGCCTGAGGTTTTTTGCTTATTTGTTTGTTTGGATTATAAGTAAAATAAGAATCTGAATATGGACAACAAACATCCTCAATTGTGGAACATAGGTTTTTAAGCTTTGTTCTACACAGACTAGAAAATGGAGCTTTGGCACAGTGCGGTCTTCTTGACAGAACCAGTTTTCCCGAAATGATCTCCTTTCTTCCTTTTTCATTCTTCATTTTCAGTTTTATCGAGGTCCTCTTCTATCGAAATAGTAGACACAACCACATTCTGACTTTGAAAGGACACCTCTGTGCCTGGTGGTGGTGGTTTATAGAGGACGATCGCAAGCCCGTTGAAGAATATGGTGATAACTTTACAAGTAACACCTATATACAAAATAAACAGAGAGTCATGCATTTGGACCATTACTGATGAACAAAAATAATTTCTATTGAGTGTTTCTTCACAAATAGAAATGTCCTACTTTATCTGTAATGAAAACACTCAGGCATCAGAAGCAAGAGCTTCACATTTGAATCGGGCAAGGGCTTCACATAGAATTTCTAGCTAGCTTAAAGAGAAAGTCCTATCTCAAGTTAATAATGCTAATAATTTAGTATCATTTTGTTAAAATAGATAAATATGTATAAAATATACAATGACAATTATTCTGTTCTTGAGTATTATTTACATAGTTTCCAGAGCCCAGACACTTGGAGAAAAATCATTCCTCACAATTTTTCAAATACTCTTTTATTTTTTGTGTATTCTTTTCCAAACATTTAAGAGATATTGTTCTTACAAAACACATGATGTGTGATATACAGACAAAGAACATTTTATTCTTCTACCTAAGAAGTCTAAAAATTTCACAACCTCTAATATCATGTTGGGTAACTGCTTTCAGCTTCAGAACTGCAGTATTATCCCACGGAATGGACTGACCATCACACCAAAACTAGATAAAAAAAATTCACCAACAACTTGATTCACATTAGCCTGCTCTAAAGTTACCAAGATGTCAACTTACTTATGGCTACCAGCATATGGGCCATCCTGATGTTATCATAAATCCAGCAAGCTCCTTTTATTCCACATTCATTGACATCCCACAGAACACATGTGCTGTCTATTGTGACACCAAATATAATTGGCCCAGGTATTGTGCCTAGAGTAATCAATGGCAAAATGAAAATCAGCGAAGACTATAATTTATACGTTTTAATATATATAGCTATACATATATTTATATAATACAAATAGACTTTATTCTATCCACCTGCACATTATCCAATTCATTCATAAGTCAAGGGATATAAAAATTGTCAAAATATTTTAAATAATTATATGCAATTATATGTTTCTAACCAATTCAAGAAGGTACTTTAATAGAAAACATTAGCCCTAGGGACAGTGAGAGGCTCAATGAGTAAGGGCACTTGCCTCCAGGCCTGGCAATCTTAATTGGATTCTGAGACCCTCGCTGTAGAAAGAGACCCAGCTCCTGAAAGCTGTCCTCTGTCCCCCCCCAATGTGGCAAGTGTTGCACATGCACAAACATACACTAAATTAATGTTAAAAAATTAAAGACAATTTTATTCTTACATTGGACTAACACTTAGAAAAATATTTTATTTTGATTTTGATTTTATCTGATACAAAATCTATGAGCAGTAATAAGGTACCATAAGTAATCCTCTCCACCTTTCTGTATTCCACATTAGTAAATTCAAACAAATGAAGACTGAGAGTATTGATATAATAATTCATACTAAATATGCTCAACTGTTAAATAAAAGGTGGCAGGAAAAGAAATTATACACTAAGATCTATACTTGATATTTCAAATGAATTGGATATTCTCTGGAGGGTATGTCTGCAGTGGGATTGGAAAGAGATAGCAAGTCCAACTGGTGAGGTGTAAAGTCACTGTATTCCTGTTACATACCAGCGGTCTGACACCATGCATGCTGGAAAACGGCTTTCATCCATGACAACCATGCATCAGCTTTCATCAATGACAACCATGCATCAGCTTTCATCAATGACAATCATGCATTGCTTATCTTTTATTAGTTACTTGGCGTGTAACATACCTGAATAGGCTACTAACTAATGAACACAAAGAGCTTATACTAAGGTTCGTAAATAACATACCCAACAACCGAAGTAGCAGAAACTGTACTCCCAATGCTAGAGACCTCTGCCTGTGATTGACACACCTGCAAACATATTCAAAAAAAATGAGAAAAACAATCAGGGCATTTATTAATTATAGTCACGCTTTTACACGGACATCAGTGGTTTAGCATTTATACTCGAGTAGATGTTGTTCACATTAAAATATATGTAAAATCTTACAAGGAAATTATTTTGGGGTTACAAAAGAAAAACGTTATAAGCAGTAAAACTTTACAAATAACATCAAAAAGTCACAGCCTCAGAGTTTCGATAAAGTTAAAGGAAGAAAATCCAATTCGCCAGGTGATGGTGCACACCTTTAATCCCTGCACTTGGGAGGCAAAGGAAGGCAGATCTCTGAGTTCAAGGCTAGTCAGTCTGGTGTACAGAGAGAGTTCCAGGACAACCAGAGCTACACAAAGAAACCCTGTCTAGAAAATAAAAAGTAAATAAATAAGCATTTAAGCACAGTATTTTTCATAAAACCTATAAACAAATTAGGCATGAGGGGATGTAATTCAGCAAAATAAAAATCACAAATCAAAAAAAAAAATCACTGAAAACTCAGTTGATGCTCTGAGATTAGGAGTAGAAAAGGGGGCCCACTCTCGCAGTCTTCAAATTCTGTCCAGATGAAGAAGGTGACAAAAACAAAGAAAAGACATACAAAGTAAAAAGGAAGAAATTGCCTGTTTTTAGATCGAGTCCACAAAAGGAACTATTCGCATGAATAAATGGAGTCAATAAATTTGAGGATATGAAATCAACATTACTAATCAGTTGCATTTCAACACACTAAGAAATATCCATAAAAGAAACTAAGAAAAAATTCCCAATTATAACAGAACCCAAAAGTAATTAAACATCTGAGATTAAACAAATGGGGAAAAAGTGTTGGACATCAGAACAATGTAAAGAGATCTTGGGAGACGACACATAAAAAAAGATACATCTTAATGTTCACAAATCAAAATAATGTTGTCTACATGCCCATACTCTCCAAGGCAATTAGAATAAAATCCCCATTAAAATGCTAATGAAATTGTTCACAAAAAAATAAAAATACAATTCTAAGATTCATATGGAAAAGACCCAGAATAGCTATACCAATTTTGGTCAATAAGAATGAAATTGGAGGCATAATATTACCAGATTTCAAACTACAATAACAAAGCTATAATAATAAAAAGTCTGGGTCTGTCATAAAAATGTACACAGAGATAAATGGAACATACATATATGTATATGCAACTGATGTTTGACAAGGACACCAAGAACACATATTGGGAATGTTCAGAGAATTGTATATTCTGTATTTATATGCAAAACAATGAAATTTGACCCTGTCTCAAACTATATACAAAATAATTCAAACTGACTAAGGACTAAACATATAACCTGAGTCCTATCCTTCCAAAAGCAAAAACAGAAAGTTCTCGATGTTCATTTGGGCAATGATACTTTTGACTATCATACGATAATGCAACCAAAGCAAGAAGAGCAAATAGGACTGTGTCTCACAATGAATCTGAACAGCAAAGGAAGCAAAGTAAAGCAACAGAGTACAGGAAAGAACCTGCAAAGGAGTATCTGGGAAGCACTTTATGCACATAAATCATAAACTAAGGCAAAAACAATAACAAGAAAAAAGTTTCAAAACTAGTAAAAAATTAGACGAGGCACATCTTCGGGTAAGACAGCAAAGGCCGGGAACGATGTGGAAAACAACGCTCAAAGTCAGAGGGCTTGAACAAATGTGCAGCGAGACCACAAGAAGAGGCTGTCTTGCTCTTACTTGCTCAGTTATGATGAAGCCACACAAAATGATCTAGAGGAAATGGAAAGGGGAAGCCTGTGTAAACTACCAGAAGAGAAGTGGGCTGGTACTGAAAGACAACAGTTTCTCAAATAAGTTACAGCTATGAGCAATAAGTGACTCAGCAGAATGTCGAGGAGTTCGCTGTTCTTCTGCACTCACCGCAGACTTACAACAGTTAAGCTACTGAACACTCAGTCATCAAACGAATGGGCAAAGAAAACCCGGTATGTGAAATACTAAGACCATGCAAGGAAAAGGAACTCTTTCCATCTGTACAGCATGAATTACTTTAGTTAACTACCCTCTACGGAGATGAAAATGAACCAGAAGACATGAGTGCATGCTCTGCTTCTTATGTGGAAGGCATCAGGGGCATTAGAAGCATGGGCAAGCTGGTAAGATGGCTCAAAGGGTAAAAGTACTTGTTGCCAAGAGTGGTGACCTGGGTCCAGTCCGCAGGAACCACACCATATAGAAGGAGAAAAGTGACTCTTGGAAGTTGTCATCTGACCGCCACACAAATGCCATGGCATATGTGTACAATATACGTGCATACAAATACATAAAAGTTTTAAAATGTTCTTAAGAAGTAGAGAGTAAAGTGGTGATGGCCAGAGTCCTCGGTCAAGGAAATAGTTCAACTCTATCAAAGGCTACAAAGAGTTGATTTTGCAGGATAAATTCTGGAGATAGATTGTATAGTTCAGTGACTATTGTATGTAAAGGCAGAACAGGCTCAACTACATCGCAAGTTCAAGACCAGCCTGGGTTATATTAGACAATGCATTAACCCCTGAAATTTTTATTGTATTTTTGAAGTTTATTAAGAGTAGATATTAATTACTTTCTATACACGCGTTCATATACATAAAAATGGTGACTATGTAAGATGATGGTTATAACATGAGGTAATAATTTCATATCATATGTGTATTTTAATGTATTGGAATGTATTTTAATGTATTTTAATGTAATGTAATGTAATATCTACTATATGTAGTTTTAATTGACTAGATATTGCAACAAGTCTGGAAAAGCAACCCAAATAAGCTAGCATTAGTACAACCTCCCCAACCCAGAAAAAAATACCTTTCTTGGCAGGGATTACAGGCAGGGACCACTACACTTGGGTTAAAAATCTTATTATTATTGTTAGTATTTTTGAGTATCACTATTAACTAAGTTTCAAATACTCTGACGTCTTCTAAAGTCTGAAATGTGAGACTGAAATCACATATAGGATAAGCATATAACATGAGGCAAGACAAGTTCTGGGTTCAACAATATTAGTAATTTCTTAAATGACTGTTCAGTGACAATGAAGTGTGATACCAGCACACAAGGGAGTCATGTGAGAGGCAAAAAGAGGACTCATCTTGCTAAATAAGCAAATAAGCCAGGCAGTGTGACACAAGCCTGTATCCCCAGCTTTTAGGAGCCCAAGACAGAAGGAGAATCAGTGCAGGTTTGAGGCCAGCTTGGGCTCATAGTGAACTGTTGTCTAAAAGTACAAAATAAAACACGCATGAATAAGCAGGCCGCTAAGATGGTGTTTGGTATGATTTAAATCATTTTGTAATTTTTACTAAATCCCTCAAATTCCCAGGCAAGGTTAACTACTAAATATAATTTAGAATCCATACACTTTCAACTTATTAAAAAGTAAGAATTATAGTGGATGAATATTGAGAATCAAAGTGCTAAGAAAGAAAAGGTATGGTGTTTGCTAGTCAAGAGGCAGAGATTCTGCCGTTGGAAGGTAGAGCCTCTTAACAGCCTTAAAGGAGGGGAACAAACAAAAATGAAAAACACCAACAAATGCCCAGGTGACAGTTACCTTCGTGGCCGTTTTGAGGGAGTCGAATTGCCAGCACCCATTGTTTACTTTAGAATGAAGATTGCTGTGATCATGCCAGAATACTTTCACACAACCGAACTAATCTCCATCTCACACTGGTCATGTGTGAACCCGCAGAGAAAATGCTAAACGACTGTCACATAGGCGACATTAGCTTCTTTAAACCTCAGACATTTGGGCTTCTATGGCGTTCCAAAGGCATGACGCACCAGGGTGTTATTGCTTGACTCAATTAAAGCCCAGCTTAACGTCTAAGTCCACAACATGCTTCAATAGGATATGCAAGTTCCAGAGGGCAACACTTACCTTAATATAGACACGGTTATCGGAGTACCTGCCATGAAAGTAAAGATAACTGTAATGAAGAAAATGCCAAGAAATATCGGCAAGTTTGCACACCGAGTTCCACATTTTCCAGCTTCCGCTTCAAAATCAATACTTTCTGCAGCCGGTGTGATTTCTATTTTCCTTTCAATACAGGAACAATTGTAATAAGCCTGAAATTTAAGCACGAAGAGATTAAAAGTTGTTTACTTTGAAAATATATTTACATCATTTTATCACTCTCCTGATCTATTGACAGTTCAATAGTACTGAAAGCAATTAACCCTAAGAAATTAAGCGAATAGAAACAAACCATACGTGTAATATTCAATCCCCCGTGTTTGACTTTGTGGCTATTACACCAACTTATAGCCTATTATTGGCTCATGACATAAAACAACTTGGCAAGAATACAACAGTTACACTCTCTCACGTTCTGCATATATTATTTTCAGTAGAACATAACTACCCAGATAATGTCTTTCTAGTAACTCTTCTTTTCCATTACAGGGGGCACAGAGGCATCCATGCCAACAACCTCATAATGTGCACTAGTTTGGAAGAACAAACACTATAATTTTGATAAGTGCCACAGTAAAATCATCC
This sequence comes from Arvicola amphibius, assembly GCF_903992535.2. Lineage (NCBI taxonomy): Eukaryota > Metazoa > Chordata > Mammalia > Rodentia > Cricetidae > Arvicola > Arvicola amphibius. The sequence continues at coordinate 95,445,885 of NC_052054.1, read as the reverse complement.
CATATACACTACAACTTTATAAGTTTCCTATAACATTCATGATAGTGAAAAAAAATAGGGGTTACCACATCTTTACTGTGAAAGTGACCTTACATATAAATAACTTATTAGTTATTTCTCATATACTTACATATAGGCATAGATGTATGTCTATAAGGACGTGACATCATTGTAAAAGGTAACAATAAAAAGTCATGTTTTATATTTGTAGAAAGTAAATTATTTAGAAACTGTATTAAAACCTAAAGGCATTGTATATCTCAATGTTATCCTTAATGTGAACTTTTCAGACATTTAAAACAACAAAGTCATAGTAAAATAGGGAAGCCAAAGAAAGTGGTGTTTTCATGGTCCCAAGGGTAGTTGTTTCCTCTGTGGTCAAGCAATTCTGGACTAAGGGCGTTGATTTGGGAAGAGCAATTATACAGATGATCCTACACTATGTGTTATTACATAGGCATCAATAAGATCTACAAACAAAACAAGCTCATTCAGTCTTAATGCTTTAAAATTTCTATGACATGTATTTATTCACTGTGGGTGGGTAACTGGGTGTCACAGAACACGTCTGGAGGTAAGGCAACAAGTGATTGGGAGCTTGTAACTCCACCGTGTGGGCTCTAGGGTTTAAACTCAGTTTTCCATGCTTAACAACAAGCACCTATACTTCCTGAGACATGCTGGGGACCCCTGTCTGAAAGCCTTGAGAAGAGAAATTGACCACAGGATTTTCTGTCCCGCTCAAATCGTATAACTCAGTAAAGGATGTGATAGAACTCTCAGCCCAGCTAGCTCAGTCGGTAGAGCATGAGACTCTTGATCTCAGGGTCGTGGGTTTGAGGCCCACGTTGGGCACCAAAATGAAGGGGCGTGGTCAGTTGGCAATTGGAATAAACCAAACTAGCTTTATTATAAAATACTCAGCTTTAATAAAAGGAGGAAAAGGGAAAAACTTCCAAAGCCAGAGTTCCAGCGAAGCGCAGGAAACAAAGAGAGTGTGGGCCGCACACCCGCAAGATTTTATAAGTAAGTATTAGCATGAGGGGGACATGCCTTACAAACAAGGTGATTGGCTGGGCTTCCCCTTCAGTATTTGGGTCATTTGACAGAAAAAAAATATTATTATTGCTCACCAAAAAACATATGTTTATTATTTTCTTACATGTGTAGTCTTGTCAGTATGAAACAGTTCATAAGAAAAGTGTGTCTTGGGCTGAAAAGATGGCTCAGTAGTTAGAGGTGCTGAGTTCGATTTCTAAATCCACATGGTGGCTCACAACCTTCTGTAACTCCAGTTTTAGGGCATCTAACACCCTTTTCTGATGTCCTTAGGCACCAGGTACAAACAAGGCATGCTCTTTAACTACAGGAAAATACTACTTACTCAGTCACCTCACAGGCAGTTCTGGCTCCACATGGCTGCCAAACTGACTTATGGGATTTAGATTCCTGATAGTTGACAAAATACTAAATTTTCCCAAAGTGCTTGAAACTTGAAGCAGTGCTGCCTTCCAACTTCACGTGAGTGGCCTCCATTTTCAGGATAAAATCTTAAGCCCTCTTGCATTGCTTTTTATTCGCTTCTTTATTAGACAGGGCCTTACTATGTGGACTAGGGTGGCTTCAGACTCACAGAGATCTACCTCTGCCTACTGAGTGCTTGGAAATAGGCAAATTGATGCCAACACAAGCAGTGTACACCATAGGGATAAAGTCCAGTGTCTTAAACATGAAAGACAAGCATCCTGCTTACTAAGATAGCTGCTTGGACTGTCTGAAATTATTCAATTATATAAGAAGAAATAATGTCTGTGTATAGCACTAAAAAATAAAATCAAATTTATATTTGGTAAATTAATGATTTGGATGATTACAATGTATTTGTGGTATGTGCAGTTTACAAATAATTAATGAGTTTCGTTATATCACTGATTAGTAACCATGCTCAAGGATCTTATAATTAAGGAAAAAAACAAAACCATATAAAATGGTAATATAATTGCCATGCTGAGTTCAGCAATAATTGCGTGAGACATGAAGGAAGGAGTCTTACTCAGAGGAAGAGGCCAGGGTTGCTTAACTGGGAAGGCAGAACAAGCAGAAGAGATTGAACAGCCCACTAGGAAGGTCAAGATGACAATCACAACACACAGTGCATAGTGCTTCGCTGAGGCAAAGTAGAAAACATGGCTACCTTTGGTTTCTTGATTGGATCTGAGTTTAAACAACCTGCAAAGCAGGGAGAAAAATACTGGATTCCGTCACTTCCACAGAGAGGGTAATAATAGGATCGCAAACAGTTGCAATTGGCATTACAAGGAGCAGTCAAATTCCCCAGTTCTGCTGTTCTGTAAGTGAGAAAGGACAGAGAAGGTAAATTTTTTTGTGTTGTAATTCCTAAGCGACGTACTTGTTTCAGAAGTAGTTGTATCTTTTCATAGTGTCATTCAGTCGCTCTCCACATGAATACCAAAGGAATAAAACAAAATTTCTGCTTCTCCATGCAACTTAGCATACAATTAACCTACCTCCATGCCTAGACTGAAACCTTAGAGGAGTGATGCGATCTTACTCAGGTTCACACTCTCATAACTCAACACAAGACCTACTTATCACCTGCTTCAGATGCATGTCTGAATGACTGAGTAGGTCAGGCACTGGGAAATCTTCTTTGATTAGAGTAAACCTTAAGGGAGGGAGCTATCAAGTAAGAGTTATTAATAAGGTTTCTCTCTCCCCCTTTCTCTCTCTCTCTCTCTCTCTCTCTCTCTCACACACACACACACACACACACGAGAGAGAGAGAGAGAGAGAGAGAGAGGAGAGAGAGAGAGAGAGAGTAAAATAAAACAGAATAAAAGTCTCAATAAATGTCAAGGTTTCCCGGTGACAAACAGTTACAGTTCTGTGCATTATCTGTGAGATGGCTGGGACCATCCTTCACTGCTACCCATCAGTGGCAATGAAAAAGCGGCTATTTTATATATAAAAACGATTTGCAAACATCCCTAGAATGTGAGCAACATTTCTAAACCAAAAAGTCAACAAAATCGTGTATTTTAACCTTTTCATATCACCACAGAATCTGTCTTTGCAATAAGCAAATTTCCTGATTTCAGACTCTGTGAGGTTGTGTTTATACCCTCTCTTCCAGTCTGTGAGAAGGCACTGAAGTCCCAAAATGCAGGGACAAGAAGTCCCAACATATAGGGATTCACAAGTCCCAATATACAGGGGCACAAAAGTGCCAATAGACAGGGGCACAGACACAGAAGTCCCAATAGACAGGGGCACAGAAATCCCAATGTAAAGGTTTACTTTGATCAAAGATGCTTCCCCGGTGCCTCACCTATTCATTCATTCCGCAATGTATCTGAAGCAGGTGATAAGTAGGCCTTGTGTTGAGTAAGGAGAGCATGAAGATGAATAAGTTAGCATCATTCTCCAAAGATTAGTCTAGGCACAAAGGTAGGTTAACTGTATGCTAATCTGCTGGCTGTGGTTTACTGGTACCTATGGACACATTTTAGAAGCTCCAAGGTAGGACAACTAACATGAAAAAAAGGCTTTGAGAAAGGAGACCTGAGAAACTACCACCTATATGACTCTTAAAGATAAGCAAAATTTATCCATGCAGTGGGTAATTGGAAGAGGCACAATGGAGCAGAGAAGGAATGGAAATGGTGTCTGAACCAGAAATGTTTCTGTGAGATGTCAAGGTCAAGATTAATGTTTGCCTCAAGGGCCTTGTTAAAAATTAATGGATGTTAATTATTAGAAGTATGTATGCTTGTATTCAGCAGTGATATTGCCAAAAGTTCACCAAAAATATTTTGATACATTCATTGTATATATGGATATATGTATACATGTTTCCATCTGTGTGAGTGAACATATATGCATGTGCCTGAGGTTACCATTGGAAAGCTTCATTGACCACTTTCTTAGTTGAGACAGTAACTCTCACCAACCCCAGAGATCCTTGGTACAGGCTGGTCTAGCTAGCCAGCTTCCTCTGGGGATCCACAGTCCCTGTCTTTCTTTTGAGTGATGGAGTTAAAGGTAGACTACCACGCCCATCAGCATTATATAGGTTCTGGGTATCTGCACTCAGGTCTCACCCTTGCTGTGCAAGCATTTATCCTCTAAAGTTGCATAGAGTATGAATTGGAGGGAAGGAGACCAGTTACAACACCTAAAACAAGTGATCAAAATATAAGGAGAAACCAAATCAGAAATTGATTCTAAGAAAGATTGGAGGAAACTTTTAAACGTATAATCAGCAAGATTTGGCGATTGGCATATGATTAAGCACTATTTCAAGGAATTTGTAGGCACTCCTAGTTCTGAAGAAGAGATAACCACTCTGGCTTTACATAAATATTAGGTGTCTGAGTCTCAAGTTGGCAGATAATTGACCCAAGGTTAGAAATTTTAATACCTATTTGCATGTGTATTTAACAGAAATCATGACAGTGATAAGATCTACCACAAAAAGAGATAGAAAACTCTAGTGGGCTAGGTGGAGTTTGGGGGAGCTCTGCTTACTTCACGTTCACACAATGAATGTTTGCTATCTCAGATGTGCTATCTTAGGAAGAGCGGTGGAAACATAACAGAAAAGAGGGAACCAGAGCCAGAGATGAGAGAGAAAGGCTCATTCCAGCAACTGGAAGCAAAATATATCATCAAAGTATTTAAAAATAATTTATCAAACTGGGAAATGTTGGTATGTAAGTAGTAGCCAGAGAAGTTTGTGAGGGAGGTGGATCAACGTAGGAGGGAGAGAACAAGTTGTTGGGAAATGGAAAGCAAAACCTAGAGTGTAAGGGGCTGGAAAGAGGGCTGAGGTGGTAGGGACAAATGACACCAAGTCCGATGACCTGAGCTCAGAGTCTGGAACCCACACACAAGGAGGGAACCCCTTCCACAAGTGGTTCTCTGCCCTGCACATACATTTACATATAAACGGATTAGTAAATACAAAGGGGTGCAGGCACTCTTTCCTTCTGACTAAAGTATGTTCTTTGTAGCTATGCCCTACAAAATGCTGCCACATGGTTCTTTGTCAAACTCAGTCAGTTCTGTAACAAAAGGGTAATAGTCTCTGCCCAGAGAAAACTTTGCACAGACAACAGAAAGGAGACAAAACAAAATCAGCCCTTGGCACTTAGATTATTAAATAAAGCTTCACAATAGTTTCAATTCAGAATTTCCAATATGTATCATATTATTTATAAACACACACTGAAAATATAGAGTGCAAGATGTCCTTATGCAAAGCACAGTAGAAATCATGAGAGAAATGTATACTGATAATCATCAAGCTTCAATTTCTCTGTATTTTATGAAAATTATGACAAGGGATGAAAAGGAAAAAAATATTAGTAGGAAAGCAGTAAATGCTAGCTTTGAAATATATTTTCTTTCTTCTTTCTTTCAACCCCCGCCCCCGCCGAAGGCAGGGACACTTTCAGCAGTTCTGACTGCCCTGGGACTTGCTATGTAGATCAGACTGGCTTCTGAGTCACGGAGATCCACCTGCCTCTGCCTCCCAAGTGCTGGGATTAAGGCATGCACCACCACACCTGGCTTGGGAAGTATAATTTCAACATTTCCATTTCCATTTTTTTTGTTGTTGTTATTTCCAGACATGTAACCCAAACTCCACTCAAACTGGTGGCTGGAAGTAGCCTTTACTTTCAGTAACATCTATACCCTTGGTACAGCATCCTTTCTCCCTTTTCTTCTCCTCGGCTCCTTAAAACCTTCAAACTCCGTTTTCCTTTAGGTCATGAGGACTTTCCTAAGAATGGTCAAATAAAATTGAAAAGACCTCTTTCTGTGAATGCTATAGAACTTTCTGGAGCTCCAGTCGCTCACCCCGTTGCTCATTCAGCGTTTTGTTTTCCAATCTCTGTTTGAGAGTAAGAATTTACTGTATCTCTAAGAGGAAGTGTGAAGAAGTGTTGACCAAATGTAATGGAGCTTAACCAAACACTTGTGTAGAACACTCAGCATCCTATAAACTTGAAGGAATGACAGACATGTAAATATCACTACAAATCAAGACTATTGTTATTGGCAAACATTTCTAAATGAACTTAATATCATATAAATGCAGTATTGCACAAAATCATAAAATCCCATACCTGGAGTGACCCCTCTCTCACTAGCCAAGTACACATGCAATGAAATAATCAAAACATCACAATGAGGCTCCCAGGCACACTGCTATGCCCTCTCACCTGCCTTGCCTGATCTACTGCTGGTGGCTTAGCATTCCAGAGCAAAACAAACCTGACCAAGGAGACTTGCTAGGGGGAGAAACCTGCCTGCAGGACAGAACAAGAAGCCATTTATTTCTCTAAAATGAACATGAACTTCAGTGTAAATAGAACAGAAAGTATTATGCATGTTTAGTTTTATTTTAGTATTGTTTTAGTATATTTTCAAACCAAATAAGAGGATTTTATCATACAGAATAACTTCTGCTAAGGAGTGGAGCACACGGCTTTAAGTCCAGCACTCAGGAGGCAAAGGCAAATAGATCTCTGTGTTTAAAGCCAAAACTAGGTCTACAGAGTGAGTTCCAGGACAGTCCGGGATACCCTGTTTCGAAAAACAAAATAGCTTTCATTATAAAATGTTTAAGTTAATACAGAATTAGGATGTTAAATTCTCTCTAGGATATTGCCATTGTCTGCTTTTTGTAGCTATAACAAAATGCAAAAAGAACAACTTACAAAGACTTTAGGTTTGCAAGAAAAGAAAGAGTGCTAAAGGTTAGGAGGCCAAGCAAAAGCAGGATCTGCTTGGCCTCTGATGATAGAAGAAGAGATCACAGGGCAGAACGGAGAGGACCAGGGAGCGTAGGTGCTTCTTCACTATCACATATAAATCCATACAAGACAAACTTCGTACGTTTTTTTCCTCTTTGAATCCTTGAGTCAAACACCTTGCCTTTAAACTGCTAACTTAACTAACACCTACAGCTTTCAAGAAAGCACAAAATATTCAAATTAAAACAATAGACAAAATTCCACCAAAATGTTACACTGAAACAAACAAAATGTGTCTGCATTTTTCAAAAGGCAATTCCTAATCATCTGTTTTGAGAAGGGAAATGCTTGAAAGTACATACATAATATCTGACATTAATGTAAAAAGCATTGAAATATATTTACCCATTATATGATTCAGAAACACCAGCAAATGGCTCATTTTCACATTTTGCATAAATAAATACAAAACTCAGCGCAAGTGCTACTCCAGATGTAAACAATGCAAACTTCATTGTGTTTTTACACTTCATTTTGAATTTTGAAACAAGAACACCACCTAAGATTTGACCAAGAGCAGCTCCAGGGATTAAAACCGCCCCTAATGAGAAGTAAGATAATGAAAAACACACAATTATGCTCAGTTACTCATACTGACAACGGGAAAATATCAAAACCAGCACCACAATGGCTTCCACAAACAAAAGCACTTACCTGACATAAAAAAACACATGCACAAAAAATTGTCATAGTTAATAAAATTAAGTATTAACAGAATTAATATATTCTTCTTAACCCATTTTTTTCTGTCTTAAATTGACACAGAACACTGATCTCAGAGAATCAGAAACTTCTACCCAAAACTTCAAGGTGTGCACTTTCCAAAACGATCAACTCTCCCAAGAGAAAACACCACACTTGAATAGAATCAGCATACCAGGCTATAACAGAGAAAGGCTTTTACCTCCAAGCGTAGCTGCAAAGCTGGATGTTATTCCAAATTGATGTTCTATAAATTTAGGTAAAAAGGTGGCAAATCCCGTCGTAACTAAGGCTTCAGAAGTGGTTGATAGAACTAAACATATAAAGACAGTATTCCTCATCAAATTCTAAGGAAAAAATACAGTTCAAATGAATAACTGGTTACAGAGCAAAGTGTGATGCTTACACAGATGCATAATAAAATGCAAACACTTTAACTCAGGGTTCCTTCTTGCAGGAAAATATAACTTCAACTAGTTGATAGATGTACACACTCGCGAGCACAGGTGAGGACTTTTGTATGTGGGACACCTAAGGAATTGACAGATGACTCATTACTTGGGTCATTATGCAATAATGCTCTCAAGAGGCCAGCAGATGAGGCAAAAGCCCATTGGGAAGGTTCTCCTTTCTAGGATTAGAGTAAATATCCATACTGTAAATTTACTTCTTGTTAGGTGACTTAAAATAGATTTAAATTCCTGAATCCGCTAAATGGGAAACTTGAAACTGAGCATGGATGAATATTATTTCATAATTATAGCACTGAGTAACTTAAGAACCTTAGATAGGTATAGAGTTAATAACTACACAGGTAGCTATACCACCAGTTCTCTCATAATATTAGTTCATAAACCTGACACACCAAATTTCGAGATATGAAGGACAGACGAAAACGTTGGCAGTGTAGTGGTGAGCACAGCCACCTGGTAAGAATGGGTAAAAACACTCACGGAGCTTCGTAGCGGAGGAGTTCTAACAGAGGACTTCTCAACTTTCAATAGGAAGGAAGAAATAACAACCAGAGACAATTGAGAATGAGGAGGCATGATCCAAAAGGAAGAAGACTTAAAAGCAGATGAGGTCAATGACAATTGATCAATGCATGCCATAAGGGAAATGGTATGGAGTGGCGGGTTACATATAATGAGGAAGCACTGAAAATATTGCCAAGGAAGTAAAAATCATGCTCTTTCAATTCTTCTATTCTGGAGCTCAATGGGCAAGGAAACTCAGTCTGAAAAGTTATGGATAAAAGCTTCCGGAGTAATTGTTAGGAAAATAATTGTAAAATGGTGTGAGGGTGCATGTGTGTTTACTTATGCGTGTATGTAAGATGTGTACATGTGTAAGCACTGTGTTAATATGAGCCTGTGGGGGAAATTCACACACATACACACACACATATACAAACGAGAGAGAGAGACAGACAGAGAGAGAGAGAGAGAGAGAGAGAGAGAGAGAGAGAGAGAGAGAGAGAGAGAGAGAGAACTTCTCTTTTACCTTTATAGCAGTTGGAAAATCTTTAATACTTTTTCCAAAATTTTCATCTGCGTGTTGGAAGGAAGTACTACTATTCTGATGAGTCTGGGAAGTTTTGCCAGCTTGAATTTTTGCTGTTCCTGGATGGGAGGGGGAGCAAACATGCTTGTTTTGCTGTTTACTGTTTCACTAATCATGTTAAACTTTACTTGTTCTTTAGTTGATATGCACTCTTTGAGTACATAGATTGCACTAGAGGTCAGTTTTCTGAAGTTGTTTCAATATCTATGTCCGTCACTGGGCTGTGCTAAAGGCCAATATTCATTAACACCCATGGAGGTCAGCCAGGTGTGTTGGCTCAGGTCTATTTTCTCAGCACTCAGGAGGTTATGCCAAAAGGACTGACCTAAGTCTGTGGTCACACTGTCAGCCTGGGCTGGAACGTGAGACCTGGTTTAAAACTTCCAAAACCAAACATATCAACCTACAAATGGAGTTCCAATCGGTGTAAATATTAATGTTTAGTCAACAAATTTCAATTTAATCACAGGGTTTTGCTCCCAATGTATATTATTCTTCATTTGAGTCTGATAACAGTCTTTGTTCATTTGAATTGTTGTTTTGGGCAGTCTTTATAGATTAGAATACATGTGTGCCTGTTTTCTTTTGTTCACTAAAGGAAGAGATAGGCACATGCCATGAGGTGAAAAAATATTTGCTGACGTTTATTGTGAACCTTTGCTTTAAACCATAGTTCTGTGAAAAGCTGAGAAAGCATCATGTGGCATTAGAATGGAATGGCCCATGGTGGTAAATATACCAATGTGTTCACCTGCTTCCAGGGTATTGAGTGTTCTTTTAGCCCTCTCCCCACACCTCCCCTGACCCCCATCCTCATCCACTCACCACCCCACACTCACCTCCACCCACCACCCAACCCCCCACACTTCCACACCTCCACACACACTTCTCACACTTCACACCTCCACTCACCTCCACACTTCCCCACACCTCCACACACTTCCCTACACCTCCACAAACTCTCCCACACCTCCAGACACTTCCCCACACCTCCACACTCTTCCCCACACCTCCACAAACTCTCCCACACCTCCAGACACTTCCCCACACCTCCAGACACTTTCCCACACCTCCAGACACTTCCCCACACCTCCACAAACTCTCCCACACCTCCACAAACTCTCCCACACCTCCACACACTTCCCCACACCGCCACACTCTTCCCTACACCTCCACAAACTCTCCCACACCTCCAGACACTTCCCCACACCTCCAGACACTTTCCCACACCTCCGCACACTTCCCCACACCTCCACAAACTCTCCCACACCTCCAGACACTTCCCCACACCGCCACACTCTTCCCTACACCTCCACAAACTCTCCCACACCTCCAGACATTTCCCCACACCTCCAGACACTTTCCCACACCTCCAGACACTTTCCCACACCTCCAGACACTTCCCCACACCTCCACAAACTCTCCCACACCTCCAGACACTTCCCCACACCTCCACAAACTCTCCCACACCTCCAGACACTTTCCCACACCTCCAGACACTTCCCCACACCTCCAGACACTTTCCCACACCTCCACACACTTCCCCACACCTCCACAAACTCTCCCACACCTCCACAAACTCTCCCACACCTCCACACACTTCCCCACACCTCCACACTCTTCCCTACACCTCCACAAACTCTCCCACACCTCCAGACATTTCCCCACACCTCCAGACACTTTCCCACACCTCCAGACACTTTCCCACACCTCCAGACACTTCCCCACACCTCCACAAACTCTCCCACACCTCCAGACACTTCCCCACACCTCCACAAACTCTCCCACACCTCCAGACACTTTCCCACACCTCCAGACACTTCCCCACACCTCCACAAACTCTCCCACACCTCCAGACACTTTTCCACACCTCCACACTCTTCCCCACACCTCCACAAACTCTCCCACACCTCCAGACACTTCCCCACACCTCCAGACACTTCCCCACACCTCCACACTTTCTTACACCTCCACACACTTTCCCACACCTACACACACTTTCCCACACCTCCACACACTTTTCCACACCTCCACATTCTTCCCCACACATCCATACTCTTCCCCACACTTCCACACACTTTCCCACACCTCCACACACTTTCCCACACCTTCACACTCTTTCTTACACCTCCACACTCTTCCACACACCTCCACACACTTTCCCACACCTCTGTACTCTTCCCCACATCTCTACACACCTCTAGCCACTTCAATTCACCTCCACATAACTCCAGATATCTCCACACACCTCCCCTCACCTCCACACACCTCCACACATGTCCACACATTTCCACACACCTTCACACACCTCCACACATTTCCATATATGTCCACACACTTCCACACATGTCCACCCATGTCCACACATCTCCACACACATCCATACACCTCCAAGAGTTTTGTTGCAAATGGCAGAAAAACAAATGTCTTCAAGTTTGAGAAACATGTTTCAGAAGCAAGAAGCCATAAAAGAAGGAACGTTCATTTCTACTAAGTTGTTTTTCAAAGACTATCTAGTATTGAAATATGTTTTATAAATTAATACATGGCAGACTGAGTTTGAGGACAAGTGAAAAAATAAGTACTTGTATAACTATCAATAATTAGCTTGAATGATTTAACACAGATTGATCCTTGACACCAATGACTAACTGAACATGAGATATTAATTGACTATTGTATGTTGCATGTACATAGACAAGAATTAAGATAAAATACAAGGAAAATTTTAGTGAAAAGTTCTTAGTACTCACTAAACATAAATTGTAATAAAATAATTCATAAATATTGTCTCTGTGAATATATTCTATCTAAGATGTTATATTTCAAATGTATGTATTGACAGACCATGAAGCTCTAAAAGCAAGCAAGGTCATCCTACAGTTCTTATTAATCATCTTGAAAACAACTAACCTAAAATTACAATAAATCTTTCTTTATAAAAATGAGATGGATTTACCTGGTAAATACTTTGGGAAACAGGAGAAGGGAATTATCAAAGACCAAGCAAAGAGCCAAGCTAAAAGAAACCCAATCCACCAGGCACCCAACCACCGGGGATCATCCTCAGTGACATCAGGACTGTAAGGACAGAAAAAAAGCCAAAATTCATTCAGTCATAATGAAAACTTGGTCATAACAATCAGATGTCTTATAATTCAGGTGCAAAGGGTAGGCTTTTACTGTTTTTAAAGCTGTTTTGAAGCCAGCACAATGAGTTAGATAATGAATAAGAGACATACAGGTATAAATGAGGTTTAAGAACAAAGCTAGGGAAAGAATCACAAAGATGGCAAACATGGAGCCTAAAGAGATGACTTCATGGTTAAGAGCATTTACTGCTCTGGTGAAGGAGAAACTAATTTTAACTGGATTATTATTCTTGACCCAAAGGGTCTATAAAGTATATTTTTCAAAATCCCCAGATCCCTTAGACATCTTTATTTATGAATAAATGCATTATTAGGCTAAGACATGTAGAAAGCGATGCAGACACAGTGTCATATAAAAATAGTGTACACTGCCCTGAAATCCTTCATAACATTCAGAAGGAAAAATTCAAAGAAAAATAGATATTGCCTTGCCTTTGTCCCAGGGACACATCAATGTACATTGTCAACAGCTGTCCACCCAACACATAGCCAATGGCGGGGCCTAGGATTGACATAGAGTATCCGATTCCTAGGAAAAGATTAAAGGCATTAGGAATGGTCATATAAACAGCTTTGCTCAACATTCTAACAACTGGAGAAAAATATGTTACTAAAGAAAATTCCTAATGATTTAGACCCACATCAAAATTACAGAGATCTAAAAAAATAGCATGTGAAAGGTATCATTTAGTTAGCAGTTATGTCGAGGAATTTAAAAATATTGACTCACTATAAAAATCACTGGATTATAATAATAGGAGTTGCACCCAGTAATTACAAATCTGTGTTGTGGAGATTGTGCATAGACTGTTTTCCTTTTAGCTCTAATTATTATTTACAGTTCTGTGGAAGGAAACAAGGTGAAGTTAGAAGTCTCCACACTCTGTACCTGCTTGGAAAGCTTTCTTTATTTTACTGTGTAGCAGAGTCTAACACCTAGATATGTCGATAAGCCTATTCCTCTTTTGTTTGTTTATTTTGTTTTGTTTTTTGAGAAAAGGTTTCCCTGTGTAACCCTCAGCTGTCCTGGAACTCACTCTGTAGACCAGGCTGGCCTCAAAATCACAGAAATCACCTGACTCTGCCTCCCTAGTTCTAGGATTAAAGTTCTGGTGATAGGTCTATTTCCTAAAAGCAAGCCATTCACCTTTAGTCACGATTCCTGGTGAGATCTCTCACTTTCACAATGTGTAGAGATAAACAGCTTACTTCTGGCTACTAGATATTCATATTGTGGCCATATATAACAAAGCATTTACAAAATGAAATGTACTGTATTGACACCTTCTAAACTTTTTTATTTGCTACTAAGTTTCCTCTCTCTCTCTCTCTCTCTCTCTCTCTCTCTCTCTCTCTCTCTCTCTCTCTCTCTCTCTCTCTCTCTCTCTCTCTCTCTCTCCTGAGTAAAATCCCCTGGAGTTTACACAATCAAGACAGAAGCTGCTGACCTGCTTTCACCTATATTCATAGTTTCAACATGGTCTGGATAGATGACAATAGAACCATTGTTCATCCTAGTAACCGACTTGTTAGGACAGTAAACAATTAGAAGAAGTACGAAGTATGATCACATTTACCTAAATGAAATGCCCATGGCATTACAATGAACTTCATTTTGTTTGTTATTTCTCTCTTAGAGATAGGGATAGAATTCTTACTAGGCAAACACTCTTCCAACACTCCCTACATAGTGAACGAACAATAAGGAAAAATAGTAAGAGCTCACTCACCTATATAAAGAGAAGATTTGTGTGTCGGCACAGAGTCATCAATAAAGGCTGTTCCCAGGGTGTAGAGCGGAGTTCCTCCAGTCCCAAGCAATAGTTGTCCCAGGATGAAGACATACAAGTAGTTAGAAAGCAAAGAGTCTGAAGATGCACACCTCGTGCTATTCCTTGTTGTTAAACAAGTATCTTTAGTGGAGGGGAAGAATTGTAAATTTAAAGTTTAGCCAACAACTTAAATTATCAACTTACAAATTACATTTACCTAAGATATTTCTTCATTTTCATTGCATTTAAAACAGATAAAGGTATATGCGAAAACAAACCAACAAAAAGTATATATACTTGAGAACATATACGAATTACTCTCGTGCCAAAATGTAGAATATAAAGAAATACTACTTATGATTTGAATCTAGGAAGTTTGCTGGTAACCAATTTAAGTATATTAACGCAGATAGAAGGCCAAACATTAAAAGTAAAAACTGCAGTTACCTCTTCAGTCAAGAGCTCGGAATATATGCTAATGAGCCCATGGAGACATGAAAGAAAGCACAAAGTAGAAATAAAAGAACAAGCTACCAGAAATAGAACAGGTAAAGGGGAATAAAGACTGGAGGACTTACCAAGAGAAAAAAAAAATACTCTTGTCACGTGTGCATAAATAAGACAAACTTAAAACCCTAAGACTTTGGTGAGGGATAGAGGATTGGTTTGGTAGTAAACCAGCACTTGCTACTCATACAGAGGACCCAGTTCCAACGTGCAGCAGCCATATGATAGCTCACAGCTTCTTTTAACCTTCTTTTAACCACCACAGGCACCTGGCATACATCTGGTACACAGACATACAGGCAGGCAAAACAATCATTGACAGAAAATAACTAAAGTGTTTTTGAAATTCTCAAAAGAGAAAAGGTGAGACCGCAAGTTACAGATAGAAAAGTCATAAAGAAGCAATCAAGTAAATGCATAATCAGTTAGAATAAGAAAAGATATACATATTCCAAAGTAAATGAAGAGAGGCTTATAAATTCAAGAGCCTAGAGCAAAAGAACTGGATGCAGGACTTTCCACCATGAAAGACCCTTGTAAAAAGCTAATGGGTTTACAAGTTAACACATATAAATGTTACTTTTGCAGAAACAGCTAAAGATGAGTAGTTGTGTTTCCCAATAGCATGGATACAGTAAAGAAATAACACAATTGAATGAATGAAAGATGATGTGATTCACACATTTTCTTCTTTTAATGGTATCCAGGTAAAACTTATTTTAATATTAAAATGGAAGATTTCATACACCATATAAATAGGGGAAAATTTTTAAGGCTCATTAATGGAAAGCCATTTTCTTCTGTAACCCATGTTTATTTTTATACTGCTTTGTTTGTGCTCATTTTCTTCCCTTTTTTGTAGCAGGGTTTCTCTGTATAATCCTGGCTGACCTGGAACTCCATATGCCGACCAGGCTAGCCTGAACTCAGGGATTTGCCTGTCTCTTCGTAGTGAGTATTGGGATTAAAGGTGTGCACCACACTCAGCGTATAGTTTTATTTTCCTTCAATTATCTTTAATCAATTTTGTTACATGATTTTATTTTTGGTTGAGAGAGAGAGAAAGGGAGATGGAGTTAGAGAAGGAGAGGAAGATGGAGAGGAGGAAAGAGACCTAAGATGTATCTCTGACTCTGGTTGGAGACATGACATTCCCAGCTGATCCGAATATTACCACATTGTCATCCCCTCTTGTAAGGGTTAATCCATACCAGCCTATCCATCACCTGGCCAGAACATCATTGGGGAAAGGTTATCCTCATGAAGATAGGAGGAGCAATCATCCCTTAAGAAGAGCTGTAAATAATGATTTCAAAGCCTTCGGTCTGTGCAGTCACTTAGAGATGCCACTACTAAGCCTGCCCACTTCTTTCTGAGTTTCCCCGACGGAAACATAATGTTTGACATTCCATCCTTCAGATACTGGCCAAAACCCGAAGCCTACTGGACTTGGCATCTGCAAGTTTTCGCTTTCCCTGAAGACCACCCTACCACACAGCTGCTCAAATTTCCATAGCTGAATCTTCCTGGTTTTCTGGCCTCTACCAGCGCCAAGGCTTGGTCTTTTTCTTTTCTGTCTCCTTCCTCCTGGCAGCTTGCCTCCCAGGTTGCTTATTTCTCATGTTCTCATATGTGGCCCTTGAGTTCATTTTCAATTTTTTTGTTTCTTTGCTTTGTTTTTATCAACAAGACCAAGAAATAAAACCCATGGTCCCCAAATAAGGCAAAGATAAATGATAGATGCTTAAAAAGGTGAAAATGGTGAGTATGGTTATTATATACTGAACACATGTAGTTTAACTACATTCCCTTGCTGTGCATCATTTAAAAACAGAAAACAACATGCAAGTTAACAATAACCACAAGAGGGAGCCTCTATATCATTTATGAATTCAGAAAACCCAGCAGTGGTAAAATAAGGACGAGTCTTCTGTAATGGAACAACCGGAGGCCAGGTCCACCTATTAATATTGTCAAAGTCCTCAGCATAAAGACACATGTGGATCCACACACATATGCTCAGCCCAACCTTTACCATGAGAAACTCTACCCCTACTCCTAGTCCCCATCCTCCTACACCTTCTCAGGTCCAGGATTCCAGGCATTTGTTCAAACAACCTGGATGCTAGGCCCTGCTTTCCCCTATGCTCACCCTACAGGCAGACGTGGAAAGGCTGGTCACTGGGCATGAACTAGGATTCTACTCTCACAGTCCTAGTTTCCTGTGAGGAACTGGTGTAGAAAAATTCTGGAAATGATGGAAGAGGACAGGAGGACGGTTATCCAAAGAAATTAGACTCTTTAATTAATGTAGCATATAGAGCATATATATCAAGGTAACTAACTTTAAACCAAAGCAGCCTCACTTCTCACTCATTGATTTTGTTTGTTCGCTTGGACTTCTTATTAGTCTCTCTCTCTCTCTCTCTCTCTCTCTCTCTCTCTCTCTCTCTCTCTCTCTCTCTGTGTGTGTGTGTGTGAATGCATTTTCCTCTTCTGTCTAAGCTTTCCACCTCCTAACCAGAGCTCTAAGGAAAGAAAAACACTATTGTATTTGTTTACATCTGACCATCCCCAAGTCACCATAGGATCTTCTGGCCTGGGGAGCATAGCTCATTCCTGCCTTCCTCTCCTGTAATCCCTCTGCACTTACCCTGTTACTTATATCTCAAACATGTTTTATAAAATAGGATAAACGAAAACAATCTCTGATTTTCGGTGTGTGATTCCCTCTAAGTACCTGGCTCGAGATAGATGCCCTTCTCACTAGGAACAGGTGGGGAAGGAAGTCCTAGAAATGGTGCAGGAACAATGCCTCTTCCTGAAGCTGAGGAATCACCCTCCCACATGCAAGTGGACAGGCTCTGCCTGTAACAGAAGAGGTGCAGGGTGCCCACAGAGCATTCCTATACAGCATCACTTCTAACATATAGATGATGGAGTAGGAAGAGGTTATACAAAGAATCCCACAGATGCCTCAGCAGTCTGCCTTCGTACGAACTAAAATCTGAGGTCCTTTGCCTGCACAGCATGGCCAGCATTTCCTCAAAGAACTTGACCCAAACCGGGTCCATGAAGGGAATTTCAAAAAGAGATGCCACTGTACCTACAGAAGGATATTAAGTTTTAAAAAATAATTCCAATGAACAGTTTCATTAAGAATAACACTGGGGTCTTCATCACAATTCATGGAGCAGATAAAAAAATGTGAATGTATTTCATCATGAAATGAAACAATTAGAGCAAATACTGAATGCAAGGAACAGCAAAACAGAAACAAGGCAGCATCAGGAGAAAGGTGAAAGAGGAGCTTCTCGTGCTGCCAGGACTAGCGCAGAGAAAATTAAGACCCCTAATAAAAGAGACACAATGAAGACTGTCATGAAGGAGAGCATGGCAAACAAGAAAGGACATGTGGCTGCAATGGGAATCACATGGCAGTAGATCACAAAAGCAGGCAAAATAAATAAATAAATAAATAAAAACAAAGAAACAAATAAATAAATAAAAGACAGAGGAAGCAGGTGTGACCAAAGTAGATGGTGGCCTGACATAATAACACAAAACACCTAAAGATATAATTTAAGAAAATGATACTCAAATTAACAAATAAAAATTTAAGTATATAGATGTCAGGGCTTTTTAAAGTAGGTTTTTAGGATAAATGTATCACTAAACTACAGCACTGATTAACTTCAATGTGCACATGTTTGAAATCTAGCGATTTTACAGAGAAGACCTGCACACTACATATCATGAGTCATAAGAACTAAATCATTGCAGAAGATAACAGTGGATAAATGTTGTTGGGTATTTTGTGCCTCCATCCTTAGACTGTAACCAGTGAGTTAAGAATGCAATATGGTAAAGTTTCATGCTATATTATCTTCATGTATTCAAATTAGTTTTTTTTTGGCTCCACTAATACTCAACATCTCATCGAACACGCTAGTTAAAAATATGGCCTTATAAGTAAACAGTCCAAGATAATTTAATTATTTCAATTGTGTTTCAAATGTGTCTATAGATGCATTTAATTCTTGGCATAAGATTATATGCAGGCCGGGCGGTGGTGGCACACTCCTTTAATCCCAGCACTCGAGAGGCAGAGGAGGCAGGCAGATCTTTGTGAGTTCCAGGCAAATCTGATCTTTAAGAGCTAGTTCCGGAACAGGATCCAAAGCAACACAGAGAAACCCTGTCTTAAAAAAACCAATATAATATATATATATATATATATATATATATTACTTTAAATTATTTTCTGCATGTCTTAATGTAAACCCATTAAATTTATGACACAAGGATGTTTTTCTTTTTATTATTACCATGCATGTGAACTTGTGTGTGTGTGTGTAGTGTGTACATATTTGGAAAGCATGGACAGTGGAGATGCATATAAAGTCTAGAAGAGGAAATCAGGTGACAGGCCCCACCTCTCTCCACCTTATTACCCTGAAACAGAAACTCCCACTGAACCTGAAGCTCTCGAAATTTTTCTGCCTCTGACTCCCATAGCATTAGGGAGTCAGAGCATTATTTTGTTTTGTTTGTTTGTTGTTGTTGTTTGTTTTTTCAAGACAGGGTTTCTCTGTAATTTTGGAGCCTGTTCTGGAACTAGCTCTTGTAGACCAAGCTGGCCTCGAACTCAGAGATCTGCCTGCCTCTGCCTCTCAAGTGCTGGGATTAAAGGCATGAGCCACCACCACCTGGCCCCACATCTAGCTTTTTATAAAAGTGATTGGATTTTAACTTGGGCCTTTATGCTTGTGTGGGAACTGTTCTTACTTCCTGAGCCAACTCTCCAGATACCTTGAATAATCTTTCCTAATCAATTCTCTTCAGTGGTTAGTGCAAGGGATGTTATTATCCAAAAGTCATCATCAGAACTGGCACTTGTATAGTGAAACGGTTGCTGAGCACCATCAAGGCCCTTGGTTCAATTTTAAGCATTGAAAAAAATGTTATTTTATTTTGAAAGAGTCTCTGGTAGTAATGCCTTGAATTTCCAACCCAAATTATTGAAGTGACCAGTACACATACATTCTTTCAGTTTTAATTACAAGACCCCAAGATACAGGCCAGTGCAAAAAGAAACAAAAGGTTGGTATTTTACTAAGACAGACAAAACTTTCACTTGTTCCCCAGGAAAACATGCCAGGAGCTGCCTACACCCACCTCTGCGACAACAAGCCCAGCCGTTTTCTGGTATGGAACTTGGAGGTATTTTCCCCTCCCACTAAAGCCTAGTAGCCACATTCAAAGTCTAATCGATGCTTAAAGATACAGAGGGTCTTTTCAGATGCCAAGCAATACTAAGTGGTGTGCTTCTAACATAGTGTGTAATGCAAATAAATAACAGATACAGTGACAGAGTCCAGATGCCAAGTCCTTGAAATTTAACTGCTTAAATGACTTCTTCTGGCATCCATACGAATTACTAGTTGTTTTCAGTATATCAAATCCAATTAGCTTAGTACCATCATTACTGAAGGCCAGCAAGGCATTTTATGGGCTATTGAAATGATCACATCCTTGGAACTATTGTTATTAGAGGACAAATAATTGTTAGCTGTGGAGGGATCACCTATGCGTTGCATGATGTTGAGAGCGTCTCTGATCCTACTTTAGAGACAACAGAAGCATCTTACCCTCTAGTAGCTATAATTAAAAAAAAAAAAAAAGTGTCTGCAGACCTGGCTAAATGTCTACAGCAGAATGTTATAGCAAAATTTGGGAGGATTTAAGCAATACTGAAATAAGATGATGTTTGTAGGCTGGTGCCTGACAACCTGAGTACAGTTCCAAGAATCCATGTCGTAGGGGAGAATGGACTCCAGCAATCTGTTCTCTGCCTTCCACATGCTTGCAATGCCCTACACTCAAAATAAATAAATAATATATAATAAAAAATAAAAAGAATAAAATATTTTTTTAAAAAAAAAGTGTGGGGGTCTGATGACAGTATGACTGTTGCTCCACAGAAAAGCCAACTGCTCTGTCTTTGCAAATAACAAAATTAAAAAGTAAATAAATAAAACCAAGCATGCAGTATCACTAACTGTACCAGATGTCTAAGAAGGCACAAAAAAGTTCCAGAAAAAAACATCAAATCTGGAGCTGGAGCTGCAACAAGTACCACCGCCTCCCTAGGCTTGCAATGATTGACAGTTATACTCCAGCACTTCGTCCTGAGTTTGCACCCGACAAATATGTGGCAAAGAGACATAGTGCTGTAGGAATCATTCCTGAAACTTTCATATCTTTGATGGTGTGGCTGAGGTGTTTATTCCCCAGAGGATATATAGTCTGGATGTACAAAGTCTGAATACTTCTTTTCCTCCTTAGCAGCTTCCAAAAGAAAAGGTTTCAGAACTTTCTGAGATAGATTTGGGAGACTACACACATCTTACAAGCCTCATCCTTCCAAAAGATCTGCCTTCCCCAAAGATAAGGACTCTGGGCCCACGAACCAGCTTAGACTCCCAATGTTATAAAAGTTAAGAATCTCCATTATGTCAAATACTCATATTTGTTTTTGTTTTCTTCCTGAGTGTTACAACTTTTCTACTTAGATGTTTGACCCACTTTTTGCACCTTTTTCGGAACTTTGCTTTGGAAGGGTGACATTATTTTACATCAAAGATCAAACAAAGAGATAAAGATCAAACAAAGAGCATTTAGCACAATGAGCATTCAGTAGATCTTTTGTGAATTTATTTTTGAAAAATCAAGGTTTACTCTAAGAATACATTTTTCAATGAGACTTTGTAGCATGGGCCTTCTGTGTTCATTCTATTTATTAAACATTTATAAAACTATATATACTTAAGCCCTGAGAAAGATAAGCCAGTATGACTCCTGTACTGCTGAAAGACTAATACAGAAATAATGGAAATGATACAAAACTAAAACATAATAATTCATATTTTTTATGAACCAAACAGTATAACAATGTTTTCAAAATTGATAGAAATGCAAAAAAGTAAAAATGACAGAATGTGATCAGAGAGATAAAAATGCAATTATAAACCATTCCAATTCATGGGAAATAGAACAATAAACAAAACCAGTCTGCTCTTGGGCCTAGGGAACTCACCTTCTAGCAAATGCCAGGTTAGCCTTTAGCAGATGGAACACTACAGAGCTTTTCTCCAGAAAGAATTGAGTACTGCCAAAGTCCAAATATCAGCAGTCACAGAGGCCAGAGAATGCAAATTATAACCCTATTCCAACCCCTGGACTGCTTTTATAAGTAGGAGTTGATTGAAATATAGCAGCTCGCTTTTTAAACGCGTTGCTAAGTTCACTTTCGCGAGACAACAGTGCTAAGTAACTGTAACAGACTGAATAGACCTAAGGCGGAAAATATTTACTACCGTGAAGTTATAGAAAGCATTTTCTGAGCTCTACAACATGGTTGATCAAGCACTGTGTCTTTGTCCTCTTCCGCAATGCATCTCTTATGAGAATAACTATGTTTTGCTCATTATTGTAGAAAGATTAAAACAAATACAATGGTCAGGAGTAAGATAAATCTCTGTGGATTAAAAATCAACCTCAGCAATTACCAGTCCAAGTCCAATCTTGCTGTGTGTTTATTTTGAAAAATGATCTACAGTATCACATTACTCAAACTTAATATTTCATTATGTGCTTGGTTCTATGGTTTATTATTCAAAAATTATTGGCTGTTTCCCTAGGAAAAAATAACTAAATTTCATTTCCCTGTTGACATTAGGACTAGCACAGTTAATATTTAGCATGTTGGTTGCTTTACATAGTAAAATGTGGAGGTGAGCTAAATCCTTTCAGGAAAATTGGATTGAAAGCCAAGACTGACTGGTCATTTCTTTTTTATACAATTTGTAGAATATGAATAAAGTCTCTCACCAAACTCAACCTTCAGATAAAATGCTGCTCACTAATGAGAAACACACAGAGGAAATTTGAAATAGGCCTGATTAGAGAAACCATAGCGTTCTTGGCGTTGTTGGTAATATATAAGCCAGGCTATCCAGGGTGTAGGTTACAGGTCTGCCATTCAGTAACACCATAAATACATTCGAAGAGTTACATTTTATCAATATGCTGCAAAATACCAGGGATACAATAATAAAGCAGGAATAAAGATTTTTCCTGTAAAGATAGTACATAACTTTTTTCACCTATTTCCCCTCAAATATAATAAAAGTCATTGTATATAATCAAAGCAATTAGGACAGCCAAAGCTACACAGAGAAACCCTGTCTCAAAAAACCAAAATAATAATTGTTGTGGGATAATTGCATACTGTGAAGATGTATTGCTGTGATTGGTTTAATAAAGAGCCGAATGGCCAATAGCTAGGCAGTAAGTATAAGTGGGACTTCAGGGCAGAGAGAGAATGCTGGGAAGAAGAAAGGTGGGGTTACCAGTGAGAGACATGGAGAAGAAACAGGAGTTACAAGATCAGAGAGGTAATGTCATATGGCAGAATGTAAATGGGTTAATTTAAGTTATAAGATCTATTTGACATAAGCCAAAGCTAAGGTCAAGCTTCCATAATAAGATGTCTCCATGTCATTATTTGGGAGCTAGGTAGTGAGACAGAGAAAGACTCGTTATATATAGCATCTAATATGGGGGGGGGGTGCACATATTTCCACATAGGACCTAAGAACACTCTTTAAAAAGTTTCAAACACAGAAACATAGAGCCAGATGCTGCTTCCTAGTCCCACAGTCTTTCAGGCAGGCTGTGGTGTATAGAGACATGGCCCCTGGCCGCTGCCTGTGGACTTGAGCCAGTCAGTACCATGTACAGAGCTCCATGATGAGTTTAAGCCTTGATTCACAAGGTCTTAGAAGGTTGTAGGTACACAATAAAGTGGTCCAGACTGAGAAAATCTTTAAACAGATACAATAAAAAAAGATATTGATGATAATAGAGAAAATAGTTTAAAATAATAAGCCTTTAAAGACAGAGTAAAGGAATAGAAAAAAAGAATTGGCTACATAAACTGGGGAAATACACAGGACGTGTGGATCCTGTATGGTGCTTTGTTGACTTTGAATGTTTTTGAATGTTGATGAACAAACGGCATCTGCTGAGAGAAACTGGATTTTAAAAGGAATTGCTGAATAAAACCAGCCTATATACTTTAGAGATGTCTTGACATCAGAATGGAAATTGGAAAAATGTGTGCCTTGGTTATGCCTTTGTTTCCACGGGAAACAAAAAGCTATGGCTACCTTCAGAGTTACTAGAAATCAAATTTGACCAGGGGAGATCTCCTGAGGATCATGGCTACAGACACTGAAGAAGTCAGGAAAGACTATAGGACAAGTGACGTATATGCTGATCCCTCTGCATGGGAACAGCTTTGAGACTGAATGAGACATGATAAATCTTATCGGCTATAGAATCCTCATGACTTATTATTACATGCCATTCTTTCATATGGCATAGAAAGAAGTTGGATTATACAGTCCAAATGTACTTACAAAGTTGATAGATGCCTTTTACTTGCTCAAACAGAAAATAATCTTTAGCTTACTTGTACATACCACATATTCTGTACTTATGTTAATGAAAATATATGTTACCTTTAAAAGTTTGTGTGTTTTGAGAACAAAAGAACCAGACACCAATGAAGACAAATATCCCAGCTGATCCAGCCTCTCAGAATGCCTCTGATGCAGCTTCCTCAAATTTCTGCATCCAGAACAACTTCAAAGCTGCTAGCTGAGATGGTCCAACCTCAGACTACTCTCACTAGGACTTCAGATAAGTCCTGTACTTTCCCACCACACAGAGACTTGACAACAAATGATACAGCTATCTCTCTCAGCATTGGATCGTTATCCCAATTTTCTCAGAGTCTCCTAAAGATATAATTATCCCCAGACAAGAGAAAGTAGTCTAAGGAACATGACATCCACATTCCCAAAATGTAGGGTGAGTTTCTGGTTGCTTAGTGGATGTTTGTCATCATTTAGAAGGGGTTACTTGCAAATTGTTACTGGTCATGATCCAAATTTAAAAAAAAAACCACTAAGCAAGGAAGATTAGTTTCAAAGAGCTTTTTCTGAAAATGAAAGGGGATATAGAAATATGATAAAAGGGGTAGATTATTGGATCTGCTTTAAATGAAGAGCAGCTATTAATCTCAAATATTTTACATTTGTATGAATTTTTATATATTGATATGACTTTATGGTTATTTTTATTAGAAAATATATATGTTTCTATTGTTTAAAATATTTTTGTATATTGATACAAATTTAAAGCTATATGTTTATGTTGTATATGTTTCTATTATTGTATAAAGCTTTATAGCTATGCATCTCATTTAAAATATAATGTATAATTAAGAAATGTAGGTTAGTACTTAATCATTTATAGTAATCAAACTTGTAGTCATGTTAGGCAGGTTTCAAGGTTAAACGGATTTTTAGGTAGATAGTCAGTCTTCAAATACTTCAGATACCTACAAAATATGGCATTTAAGATGTTTTAATAACCTAAGGCTTTTCATGACAGTGAGACACGTCTCCTCCTGGCAGCAACAATTTACTTCAGAAAAGATGATAGGCATCAAAGAACCTCCATATGGAGGTTGCTTTCACTGGGGCAATGTTAGCCATTGAGAAAGAAATTGCTGTTGTCTCAACTGCTGACAATATGCTGTCCTATCTGGAAAAGCAGGACACAGAAGAAAGTGACAGCTGAAATTTGCCAAGAAAAGGCAAGACAGTCCTTCAAAACTCATAATTCACAGAAACGTCTGTCAGACATTCCAGGAAGGTAGCCTAAAGATGGATGCCCCAACATTGCAGAGCAGCCCTGGGGTGACTAACCAGGCAGCCAGATATCTCTTTCACTCTTTAGTTTTAGAAGTTGCTTGCTCTGTACTTACTGATTAATCAAATCTTTTCATTCTCTCATGGAGTTGAGTTTGAAGGTTAAATAGTTATAGGTACAGTTTTCCATAGAAAGTAAATCAAGTACAAAACTGACCTCACTAAGACAGGATATGTAATGGAGTATTTTTTAACTTGCCAAATACGAATGAACTAGACATTGTAAATGTAATTCTTATTTGACAGTTGTTATTATTATATATAATTCTGCTGTATCAGAGTTAAACCTTTCCTTTTTGTTTGGACAAAAGGGGGAAATGATGTGGACTATTTATACACTGTGTAAAGATATATTGCTGTGATTAGTGTAATAAAAAGGTGAATGGCCAATAGCCAGAAAAAGTGGTACAGGTGGGGCTTCCAGGCAGAAAGAAAATGCTAGTAAGAAGAAAGGAAGAGTCACCAGAGAGACATGAGAGGGGTCAGAAGCTACAAGATGGAAGAGAGGTAACACCATGTAGCAGAATGTTGATTAATATAAATGAGTTTAATTTAAGGTATAAGAGCTAGCTGAAACAAGTCTAAGCTCAGGCCAAGCTTTTATAATTAATAAGAAATTTCTGTGTCATTATTTGGGAACTGGCTTGCTACAGATAATAATAATACCAATTATAATGAGATTCTGAGGCTGAAGACCAACTGGTTAATGATATTAATTATTCAAGAAACTACATGACTGGTTCCTTGAGCATTATTTTTGCTTCTTATATACGTTATATACTTTTTTGATATATATATATATATATATATATATATATATATATATATATATTGAAGCTAAAAACCAATAGAACAAAGGGAACTATGGGGTTGGCCTCCAGTAAAGTCAGGAGTCCTATTCTCAGGCCGATTGGTTACACACAAGGGGTTAAGGTGTCTATTTTTATCCAACAATGTTGTACCCTTCTCCTTCTTTGCTTCTTCCAAGGAAGATTAAGAAGAAGCCCTACATAGCAAAGTCAGGACATTCTGCATAGTAAGTAAGTGGAAATGAAGTCAGCACACTCTGTGTCAGTAGACTAACTCCTACCCCTCAGAAAGCATGTTATCGGTAGTGTTTTAGAATAGGTCCACAGCATCCACTCAGTGAGGAGCCTCTTTTCATCCATTGTAAGTGTTAGTAAAGGCAAATAGGAATCCTGAACTTCTTCATCTGATAATATTAGAGCACCACTTACAGCATCTCAGGCCCATCAGAGTCTTCTAAAAGCCAGAAGCTAAATCTGAAAGAAGTTTACATAAGCAAAAGTTGAGAGAAGGGAAGATACGACCTGTGGAAAGGTTTTTACTTATAATGTATCATAACTACCATTGCCAGTAACAAACTTAAACTGGACAGCTACTTTATCATGCCTCAAACTCAAAATTCTTGACTCCTGTTTAAGAAACACTGAACCTCCCATCAAGCTCAGTCTGAGCTTTGAGCTTATTATCACCAAAACTTCTAGTTGAAGGAATCAGAGTGGGGTCACATAGCTGTCACACAGTGCACAAACAGAACTTCTGCTTGACCCTGATCCATGCAGTTTCATCTAATGAGCAATAGTATTAAAAATAAAACAAAAGAGCACATTAAGGCGGATATTGACTAATCTGTACACTTTTAAGGAACAAAAGAGTACGAAAATAGAATTTCCTCATTTTCTTTTATCTTGCCACAAACCGCATTTTTACCAATCTTTCTGAGGAAGCTACAAAAAAAGACCCATTACTTAATCTTTACTTCCCAAGCACTCCACACAACTATGCTGCACCTCACTTGAAGATTACATTTGACATCACGTTAAAAAAAAAAATCCCACATTGCCACCCACTTCAGTGAAGTCAGTATTCTATCAAGCATTTTTGACAAAAGACAAGAATAGTTTCAAAGCATTTTCATAGTATTCTGAATTTGCTTCTCTTTTTAGTTTCCTTTTTCCTGAAACTATAAAGTTTCAGATCTAAAACATTACTAATAAAGTCACTTATGTATAAAAAGCTTTGCTCGAATGACTAAGAAACTTTTAATTTAATACAGAGGTGGGAAGGGAGGGAGGGAGGGAGGGAGGGAGGAAGGGAAGGAGGGAGGGAGGGAGAATAAGCAAGTTTTGACAAATATGATATGAGAAACCAAACATCAGTTTGAATTTCTTGACCAAGCAACACCATTTTCATGATTGCCCCTTTATTGCTGCTTTTACTTCTTTCTGTCTTCTCTTCCAGGTTACTATTTTAGCAAGCTTGTGTAGAGAAAATTGGTTTGGTTCTGTCATAGGTCTAAATATATATTTATGGCATCAATAGCATGTGATATAGAATATTTGTAGAACAAATAACCACTGAGGTATCAAATACAGAGTGAACAGATGCTTCCTATAGATACTTGTAAAAACACATGCCCTTCCATGCTGGATAATGACCAGGCAATAATAAAGGAAGCATTAAACAAAAACAATCACCCAGAGTAATTATTACTAGATACCTCAAGTTTTAATTTCATCTGAAGCATTTACTAGCCCTGAAAATTAGTTCTCACCTTTTAATGTGTGTATTACATTTAACCTGCGAGCATTTGTTTCATTATATTGTGATGCAGTTTCACCCCTGTGCCTCTTACTTGTTGCTGGACAGTGCATTTGAAATATAAAAATCCCAAGAGTGAGGCCCATTTTAAAAAGTATCACCAAAGGAAGAATCCTCATGACCAAACAAAATCATAGCACTTGTAAAGAATTGACAGTTAAAATATCTAAGAATTTTTGACACATCTTCCTTAATATACATGAACAAATATTCCAAATTTTAAGTGAGCAAACGAGAAAACTTTGCCAAAGTATAAAACAAAGGGGAAGATAGAAACTAGAAATTAATTCTCATTATACACATTTTTTGGAGCAATTGTTTCAAGTGAGCTGCTCAGGGCAACCAATCATCTCTAACCTACAGATTCTAAACACTTAGAAACCCATGCTCTGCAAATAAAATTTATTTCTCATAAAAGGTTACCTTCTTTGGGAGTAAGCAGACAGAAAATAGGAATAGGAATGATGATTGATAAAGAGCTTTATTGTCTTTAGTAATTACTTTTCATTATTTCATTTAAAGATGACTTCCCAGAGTCTCTTGGAGAGATGCAGAAGCTACTTTGCTCAGCAACATTAAAATAATACTCAACCCAAAGGAACAGAGATGACTTGAGTAGACCCGAAATGTTATGTGGTAAAGATTTGTTACACTTTAAATGGTTTTCTTACTCATTAGCTAAGATGACAGTTTACCTAAGATGCATCAAAAGGCCAGGGCATGGCTCAGCATTGGTGGTGCAAACCTTTAATCCCAGCATCTGGGAGGCAGAGGAAGGCAGGTTCTCTGTCAGTTCGAGGCAAGTCTGGCATACAGGATGAATAAGTTCCAGGACAGCCAGGGTTACATAGAAAAACCCTGTCTCAAAACAAACAAAACGAAATAAGACTGAACAAAAGTTCAAGCAAGGTTGTGCACATCTTTAATCCCAGCCCTGGAGGCAGAGGTAGATGGACTTCTTTGAGTCTCGGGCTAGCCTATTCTACAAAACAGTTCTGCACAGGCAGGGCTACGACAAAAACGAGAGTCTAGCTGTGTGTGGTGGTGTCCACGCCTGTAATTAGAAAGGTGGAAAGACTAGATTCAAGTTCATCTTCAGCTGAGTTTGAAGTCAGCCTGGGCTTGATCTTGTCGCAAAATCCAACATAAAGCGTGAATGCCAAAGCCAGAAGTGCGAAAGTAAGTTGGAAGCAGTGTTGTATATTACTTATTTGGGAATCTTTTATGACAGTTTTCCACTTTCAGGTCAATAAATTCAAAACTTAACCCCTAGGAGCATTCCTTTCTCTTACTCTTAAAAGCCCTCTCTCTCTTTTTCTGTATCCAATAACAACAGTCCAAGCTCCCCTGCAACATATTCTATCATCTCCATTCAAAGTTAATCACCTCCAACCTTTCTTTCCCTATAAAATCTCCAGGTGGGAAAATTTATCTTTCTTCTGGGTCAATTTTGTTTTCAAATAAAACAATAGGAAGCTGTGCTGGTCCTGATTCGACCCTTTTCTACCTCTGCTGATGCTCACACTCCTTTTGTGTTGCTCGCACACCTGTAGAAATTTTACATGCTACTCATATTTCATATTTTGTTTTCATCTGCTCACCTCCTATATTACATTACTTTAATCTCCTCAGAGGGATTAACTCATCCAAAGTTCACAGAACGCCAACTGTTTCCTCAATGTTCATTTCAGATGAAACTGCAGGGGGCAGGGGTGACTTCAGTGACTAAACTGAGGTCTCGAGCTTTTTTTGTTAGTCTTTATTAAGCTTTTGCTGCTGTATTTGGGAATCTTTGCTTGTTAAGGCTCATGCCACCCCCGTCCAACTACATTAAGGGTTTAGTATTTATGCTTGTCAAGACACAGGGTCTCATATATTAGAGGTTGCTCTGTGAATTACTGTGAGGCCTGAAGATAAACCTGATCCTCTGGCCTCTGCCTCCCAGAGCTCATATTATAGAAGTGTGGCACCATGCCCAGTTTATGCTCATCGGGGAACTGAACTCGGGGTGCTAGAGAGCTAGAAAAGCAGTCTCCACAGTTCCGTGCCAGCTCCCGCCTAAGGTCTTCCATTACTTAAGAACACACTGTCTTCATGCTTCTAACTTTCAACGTATTTGCTTTCCTTTTGCCACTTCAAACTCCAGCTTTCTTTTTCTTTATTTCTATGAGTTAGACAAACAATTCAGATTTTTTTCCTAGGTTTCCACATCTGTGAAAGTGAATTAACTTGTTTGAACAAAGAGGTTGTGCTTTTTCAATTTTTTTTTTCAAAATTTCAAGGATGCTTGGCTTCTTGAATTAAGGAAGAAGGGTTGGAGACACAGCTCAGTTGGTAGAATGCTAGTTAGTCATACAAGAGGCCCTTATTCTCCACACCAGAGCACCAAGTAGTAGCATATGCCTGTAAGTCCGTGCTTCAAGTGAGAGCAAGCGAATCACAATTTCAGTTTCAAGGTCATCCTTAGCTATTAACAGTCCAAGGCCACTCTGAGCTACATAATACTCTGCCTTGAAGAACTTGTTTAATTCAGGAAAAGAATATTTACATCACCCAATATCTAATAAAGTATAAAAAATAAACAAAAATCTTTGAAAAACAAACAGATCAATAAGGGCAGGATTAGTTTTAGTAGGTTTTTTTTAAACCATTAATGAAATCACTATGAAGTAACATGAAGTGATTGTATCATTGGCAGTAAAATTCTAGATAATAACAGAATGAGTTCAGCATTCATTCTGCCTGTGTTCAAGCACATGGCTTCTTTCAGACACGTAATACAATTTCACTCCTGTATTCTTGGTTTAGCTAAAGTCTTTCTCATTGCAGCCTGTACTGTGTACAAAATCCAAAACAGTAGCTAAGTGCCCCGTAAGCATGTTTTTATATTGATAGTGTGAAAAGTAATGAAAACAACCATCCCCAAAAGTCAAAGTGGCACTACCAAAAGTTAGAGTAAAGAAAGCCTTTCTTGCACATTAAAAATGGCTTGTGCATTTAGGCTAGGATGTTTAAGTACATATACCGAACATGGGATATAATAAGCATTTCATCCTGTAGTTAAAAGTTCCTGATTTCTATTCCCAACTCTGTTCTAACTAGTTCTACACATGCTAGGATACAGTCCCAGGTGGTCAAGTCAAATATAAAGGGGTAAGCCTGGCTGGCCTCCACTCTGCCTGTTCACCTCTCTGCACATTTTGCCCTTGTGGTGATTGTGTTGGCCACA
This sequence comes from Arvicola amphibius, assembly GCF_903992535.2. Taxonomy (NCBI): domain Eukaryota; kingdom Metazoa; phylum Chordata; class Mammalia; order Rodentia; family Cricetidae; genus Arvicola; species Arvicola amphibius. The sequence goes on along the minus strand of NC_052054.1, from coordinate 95,414,649 downwards.
ATTGGCCATTCCTGAAATGCTCAAGTTTTTCCTCTAGCCTGAAAACCATCTCTAAGATAGTTCCTTCATTATCCAGCTCTTGTTACTGTAGCCCACTTAAGAAACTTTAAACCTTCAACTGTCTTGTTCACTTGCTAATTATGCATCCTTTCCCAAGTAACAAATGAAACAAAAGGTTTTACTACTGTTTTTCCAAGTCCTGGAATTATAGACATGTGTTACCAGTCCCAACTTCTTCATTGTGTTATTCTAGTACTATGTGTACTTCATGTAAACAATAATTTACATTATTACTGACATGGCATAGTAATATAAATTTTTCCCTTTCGGTGGTTTTACTAAGTCTGATCTACTGACATACTGAAAAATATCCACAAGAGTAATAAGAAGCTTACATAATACACAATAATTACTAACAGTTTCTGCTCTTGCAGAAATCATCTTCAGTAGTCATCTCAGCTTCAGCCCTTAGCCAATTCTTTCCCGACTCACAAACACCTTTATTTGTACATGCTCCCCTTTGAGATATCAAGAGTTCAGATTGGCTGTACTCCAGTGAACCCCAGAAGATTCACTGCGAAGGTCACTGAGACAGAGGTCATGGTTTTGTACAAGGGCACTTATGTTTACTTTATAACATCAGAGGCTTGTAAGAACAAGAAAGTTAGCTGGGCATGGTGGCATACACTCATGGTGGCCCTCGGGAAGCAGAGTTAGGTGAATCTCTAAGCTTGAGGCCAGCCCAGATCTACAGAGCAAGTTCTAGAATATCCATGGATACACAGAGAAACTCTATCTCAAAAAAAAAAAAAAAACCAAACCCCCCCCCCCCCCCCGAGCCGGGCGGTGGTGGCGCACACCTTTAATCCCAGCACTCGGGAGGCAGAGGCAGGTGGATCTCTGTGAGTTCGAGTCCAGCCTGGTCTACAAGAGCTAGTTCCAGGACAGGCTCCAAAGCTACAGAGAAACCCTGTCTCGAAAAACCAAAAAAAAAAAAAAAAAAAAAAAAAAAAACCCTAACCAACAAGTAAATAGGAACAAGAAAATTCTTACCAAAGGAACCAAAGGAAACTAAGGGAAGTTCAGAACAGGTGAATAGTCTTCTCCAGGGAATAGCATACCAATTGGTTATTCAACACCAAATGGTCTGCTCTGAAAAAATGCATACAAGTAACATTATAGAGACTGAGGCAGTTTCATTAGGAATGTGTGTGTGTGTGTGTGTATTCATATACATACATGTATGTAACAATTAATAAAAAAGAGACTTTGAATTTAGAAGAGAGTCAGAAGGGTATATAAGAGGTTTTGGATGGAAGAAAGGAAGGGAGAAATGCTGCAATTCTATTATATACACCTATGTGTATATATATATATCCTAACCTCCTCCCCCCCCCCAAAAAAAAACAAGAAATGCAGCTGCAGCTGGTTAACTGCAGCAGTAAAGGCCCAAACACTGCAAACACAAATATATTTATTCTAAAACAGTATCAGGAGTCTTTGTTCTTCTGAGGCAGATTAGCTTGAATGTTCTCTGCTCTTTAAGGTGTAACAGTACAGCCTATGCTGCAATGTGTGCCTTGTTTCTAAAACTGCCCCCAGTGAAATTATGCAGTCGGCCTTTTGCAATGTTGCCCAATGTCAGATAATAGACTGGAATCCACAGTAAGAACCCACATTGACAGTATCTTCTCCTATCATGGTTATTTTAAATTTTTCATATATTAAGCATCTTCATCCAGATGCTTGCGTTTCTCATTTTTATGTCTAAATGAAGTATTCTTTTATAACAAGTGTGCTCCTAAAACCAAGTGCATAATACAAAGCTTTTTATTAGAATGCCATCTTATCCTTCTTATCTTGCAATTGGGAAATCAGTCTTGGGAAACAGTAACATTTCAATATTTTTAAAGATGCTTGTTTTTATTATATATCATATGAAATATGATATATAATAAAAATAAATATATGAGGCTAGAAGTGATCAACAAACCTACTAAAATTGGTGTTACAGATGGTTATCAGATTCCATGTGGATGCTAGGAACAAAACCCAGGTCCTCTGCAAGAAAAGTAAATGTTCTTAAACACTGAGGCACCTTTCTGGCCTGCTTTAATATTATTTTAATTTTAACACAAAAATACTAAAATCTAAACTTTAAAAAAAAGAAAATCTAGGGGCTAGAGAGATGGCTCAGTGGTTAAGAGCAATGACTATTCTTCCTAAGGACCCAAATTCAATTCTCAGCACCAACACGGCAGCTCACAACTATTTATAACTCTAGTTCCAGGGAGATGCAACAGACACACAGGCAGGCAAAACACCAATGCACATAAAATAAAAACAAATAGCTTTTTAAACTTTAAAACAAAAAAGGAATGCCTATAGTGCAACATCTCAATTTCTTTTTCTTTCTCCAGCCTTTTTTCACACTTACCCAATCCCTAACAATTTCTCAGTATTTGTTATTGCAAGTTTCAGAAAGAACGTAAAACTGTAAAGGTGAACATCCATAAATCTCAAGCACATTCCTTTGACTCTAGTGTAATTGTTTTACCATTGAAAATGATTGGGGGAAAAAAGGGTTACATAAATTTCCTTCCAAGCCTTTGAATAATGGATTTGTTTACTCGGGGTATCATGGTCTGCAGGTCACTCCGTAGCTGTATAATCAAACTAGAGCTAAAGGAAAACCTAGACATCAGTTCGGAGAAAATGTCCTGCTGGGCTGATTCACCTGTCTTGTCTTAAACCAGGAATGTGCACGTCCAGCACACAGAGCTGCCATTCCCAAGTCACAAAGGTAGGAAAGAAAATCTGCACGCTTCAGAATCATGGGAGCTCAGCACCTGCAAGAGGTTTTTTTCTACTAGCAAGGGACTGTGCATGATGTGGGGAGTGAGACTCAGAGACTCACAAGCCTGGAGAGCCATGGAAAGGACAAATAACAGTCTATCTCTGTGCTCTCCTGTGCTGTGCAATTCACCCAAAGCCACGGAGGAGACTTTAGACCTCACTTTACTGTACACGTGTCAATGAACCCGTTTCCAAGTAACTGTGGGGATCCATGCAAAGAAAAACACAACAGAGACTTACCTTCAAAAACGGATCCCAATTCATATTTTCCACTGAAAAAATGTGGCAGGGAAAATACCAGTGCTCCCAGTCCTATCATAAAGGAGGCAAATGCGAGCCAGCGAGGTTTGTGTCCTCTCTCCCCAAAGAACGATACAAATAAAGACAATACGCAAAAGGCGATATCATAGCTGGATGATATCAAGCCAGTCAGTGAGCTCTTCATTTCGTAGCGCTTCTCGATGGTGGAGATGCTAATGTTTACTAGGCCATTTACTACAATACCTGAAAAGGAACAAATGCATTGTTTTAGCTTCAGTAAACAAATGTACAATCAGCAACGGAAAGCACTAGGGTTAGATCCATTGTTCCTTTGCTATTTTTAAATGAGCCAATTGAAAAAAAAAAATTATTTCAAGTCTCAAAGTCAGGCAATCCAAACATGTTACCTCCAAAATCATCTCATTTTTCATATTATAAAACTTTAAGTTTTTTAGCCGGGCGGTGGTGGTGCACGCCTTTAATCCCAGCACTTGGAGGCAGAGGCAGGCGGATCTCTGTGAGGTCAAGGCCAGCCTGGTCTACAAGAGATAGTTCCAGGGCAGGCTCCAAAGCTACAGAGAAACCCTGTCTCGAAAAACAAAAACAAACAAACAAAAAACTTTAAGTTTTCACGTGTTCTACGAAATTGAAGCTTGCTGCATGGCAAATTATCATGATTTGTCTGAATTCACTTTTCTTTAACTGACAAATGGAAGTTCAACTAGTAAAGTCCCATAAAACCAGTTTGCCAGAGAGTTCTTAAGTTCAGTACACTCCACGAAACTCTCTGGAAAGAGGGCAGGCAGCCCGTACAAGTGGCCAGAGAGGATGGACAGGACTGCAAGGTTCAATGTACCTCCTCAGTCTCAGACATTGTTCTGAAGCTACAGCTCCCCCTGAGCCGGTTTCAAGAAGAGGAAGCTGAGCTCTCAAGTCTATTTTTTTTTCTACCACTTTCACAAACATTAAATAAAGCTTTCGCTACCCACTTTGGGATACAGTACTTAGCCAAGTTCCTTGGCTAAAGGAGAATCAGCCTTGGCTGCTCAAGGACTGGGATTATAAGTGTGTACAAATCCATTTCAGATGTTTAAATGAAAATGTTCAGTATTAAAAGTAAACAAAAAGTAAGCATCACCCCCTCCCCCGGACATTCTAAATCATATTCAAAGTAAAACACAGAAGAAAAGATGACATAGAGTTCACCTGCCTGTTATAAGAGTAATGAAAATGATAAACGACTGGGAGATAAGGAAGGTTGTGTCCAATGTTGTCAGATTTTTAGATGTCCTATTATAAGTTAAATCCACACAAACAGAAATGTGATAATCAACTAAAAATTAAAAGCGATGAAACTTTTAGGTAAGTGTGCCTATTAGCTACTAGGAATTATTTTTATTATTAGTTAGGTTGAATAAAAAACATGTCATTAATAACCACAGTCTGTCTTGTTGTTTTATAAAGACTGCACCCGAAAATATATTTTAACAAAATTGGTATAACAGCTTTCAATGTTCCAAAATTGTATTTGTTTGTTTATGTCTTTTGCTTCATTTAAGACTGTGAACTAATTTGGAAATTGTAAAATACATGTGTAAAGCACCAAAAAATGACTTTTATAAGGAAGCAGTTACCTGATGACATGAAAATTTTCCCATCCAAACATCAATATTCCAATATACCTACAACACTGACAAAAAAAAATTAGTTGTGCTAAGTATGATGATCCCAGCACTCAGGTAGCAGAGGCAGGAGGGTTTCCGAGTTCCAGAAAAACCTGATCTACAAAGAGAGTTCCTGGCCAGCCAGGGCTAAGCGGAGAAACCCTGCCTTGAGAAAACAAAATAAAAATGAATCACTAGAAATCATTGTTTTTCCAGTAAAGCTTCCTTTTTCACAATCTAGAAGATAACGTTTAACTCTACAAATCTCTGCCTCTCTGATTCACACCTTCCCAGAGCACTGCTTCTGAATCAGTTTTAATCAGGAAAGAATGCAGACTATGTCTCACGTTTGTGGTGTGTCAGGGGAGGAGGCTCCCTGGGAGGTTAAATGCTGAGAGAGATACCCACTGCCTTTGAGAAATGTCTGTTAAACTCTTCAAGTTATTTTCCTGCCTAATCAAGTGTCTATTAATACATAATGGGATATGGGCTTCCCAAGGGTAGTGAGATGCACAGAAATACACTTGAAGCCATTGAAACCTAAACTTTAGCATAAATTAATAAACTGGGTTATTTTCTTCTCAGACTATTTTTCTCAAACCAGAGTAAATGATGCTTTACACTAAATCAGACACTTGTTTTCCCCGAGAGTACCAAATCTATTGGATAATAACTTCAAACAATAATTTGTGTTGAATATACAGTGTCTTAGATTAACCTAGACATTGCAGAGTAAAACTTAAGGTGAAACACGGGATATATTTTACTTTTTCATTCTACTTTGATGCTCCATGATCACCACCTTCAGATAACTACAACCAAGACATAACTGGAAAGAAAACTGGAAGGATAAGAAAGGTGGAAAGGGAAAGGACTACAGCACCCATCTTCAGGAAAGGAGCTGCAATCTACTTATAATCAACAAATATTTACTTAGCACCCAGAGGGTGCAAAGAAAGAGGCACCCATTTCCTTGAGATAGAAACAGAACAGAAGACAGAGACACCAACTTAAATTTATTAATTTAGCAAAGAATAATTTCCAGTCACCCTTCACTATCTCTTGGGTAGCATTCCTTTCAACCTGTCCTTGACTATTACAAAATAGTTTGGGATTAGGGCTCAAATAACACCAAAGGTCTACGTACTGAATTCAATTTGAGCCTATTCATCAAACTGTCCCGCCTTCTACCCATCCCAGCTCGGATGCCTCTTAGAATAACTTCCCATTTATCCTATCTTTTGCCTCGGAGGCAAACCAACTTCTTTTCCACTTTTCCTTTCTTTCCAAAAAAGCCCAACTCTCCCCGCCAGCCACGCCTCTCACTCCGTGAAACTCCGTTCAGACGGCAAACTCCTGGGGGGATAAATCTAGGCTTAATCTGTTAGTCCCAAGAGAACTGAAAAGAGATCCTAGAACAAACAGACACTCGAGAACTCTTGTGACCCAAGAGCTAATAAAGGTTTACCCTTCAGGGCTGGAAGCTTTATCTCATTTACTCACTGGGTTGCACTTGTACCCAACATTCTCAAAGACGCAGAAAATAAGATCTACATTTAATCTATGCTAGATAATTAAGTACTTCTGCCTGCGCGGCTTCTCCTTTTGGAAAATCAATCCACGCCTGTTTGCAAAGCTTTTAATCCTTCCGCTGTAAACAAGCAAACAAACGGGCAAATCCCTTTTTAAAGTCAGCATAGTTTTAAAATGCAGACCAGGCTTATCGTTTTCCCAAAGGTTCTCATCACCGTCCCTAGAGCAATCCACTGTGCTAAACTGAGGCAAAACACAAAATAGCAAAAATTTACAAGCCAGGTTTTCAATGATGCTATCTAAGGAGGAAGCTATAAGAGGACCGCAGATAGTGGTGGACACCCGCAGGCCAGAGTTTCAGCAAGGTCCAAGCCCAACGGTTGGGGGTTGGGGCTTACCTAGTGCCGCCTAAACTACCGGGTCAGGTTGTGGGGTTCCCCTGCACCTGCCTTTCCTCCAGCTTGTCTCCACCCAATCACCAGTTCAGTCAAAGCCCCCAGAAGCTGGCGCTGGACTTTACCTTGCGTGAGGGCCAAGAGGCAGTAGTGAAGCAGAAAGCCTTGGGGCGTGTTACAGAGCTGGAGACACCCGGGGTGGAAGTCCCTCCACCCGCAAGGTCCCTCCTCTAGCTCGCAGAGCTGTGACCCCGGCGGCTCATCAGAAGCTGGAGGAGTTGAAGAAGGCAGAGATGGCTCAGATGGCTTATGGTGCTCCTCAGATTCCCGAGGTCGAGAATCCCCATTCTGGTTCCTGGAGGTCACAGCAGAGACCTCCACCTGGGAGGGCGAAGCAGACACACGGCGTGGGACGTCCGGGCTGGAAGGGACGAAAGCCGGGTTCTCGATTCCTTTGGCGACCTGCATGGTCAAGAAGGGTTCTGTGGACTCCAGTGTCTGAGATCAGCAAATGTCTGGTTCCTGGCTCCGCCTCTGGGCAGGTGACAGCGCCCTAGTGCCGGACCAGTCTCCGCCTCCGGGGCCCTCCCTCTCTGGCACTGCGTGGCCACCGCAGCTACCAGGACACTCCTGGAGCTTTGGGTCCTCCACACCCTAAGGTGCCGGCGCTTCTCTCCTCCACACCTATGGCCGCCAGCGGAAACCTCAATGGTCTGCGTGGGCGTGCGACTCGGCTTCTGCCAGGTGAGGGGAGAGGGCGGCAGTATCGTAGATGCGAGGGTGGCACTACAGGGGATCTTGGTGCAAGCTCTTTCTCCCGAGCCCAGAGACTAGTAACAAATAGAGACTGTGGGAGTCTGTGGGCCAGCGTTCCCCCTGGGTGTGTGCATGAAAGCTGCAAACACAGTTGCATCAGGAGATCTTTCAGGAAACCTGCCACTGCTTTCTCCTTGGCTGCTTATTGAAGCAAGAATCCCGTGCTCCAAGATTCAGATCGCCCTCAGGTATAATACTTTAAATTCCGTGAACACTGTAATGGAGCCTTTATCTACCAGCCTTCCTAGAAACAAATCCTTCCCTGTTCCCACAAACATTTGCAAGGCCAGAGCCATCTGTTTGGTTTTAGCTTCTCCAAAGTGAAGGAATAATAGAACTCTAAAAATTCATACATGGTGTTTTCTGGGCAGCGTATTGCACGCCTAAAATGAATGGAAAAGGATCATCATGCAAATAATTTTTATATGTATAACAAAAGAAAGCTTGGAAGACATTAATGCTGTTGCATGATTGACAAGAGTTCCAATCTATGCATTTATTATTTCATTTATTATCAGAAAGTATTTATTTCCTGTGTGCTAAAGACTGTTGTAATCTGTGGGGGTACACCCTCCAAGACAAACTGGCAAATAAACATTGTGGGATTCACATTCCAGTAGGAAGCAATCCCTATTAACATGTACACAGATCCCTACATATTACTAAAATAAATGCCTTCTTGTGAAATCTTAGTTTCGATTGGACATGCTGTACTTAGTGGGCTGAGGGATTGATATGTAAGCTAGATGTATTGCTTTGAACATTCAAAAAAGAGGCAGAGATTAGTACTGCTATGTTCCCTGTTATTGGTCTTTAAATGAGTGTAATTACTGTTGTGTGTCACACATTGAAGAATTTGTGCCCCAAGGAGAGTCGAAAGCCCTCCCAAGGCAGCATGCTGACAACAGGCCTAATACCTGTAGGGAATCTGAACTCAGTTCTCTTACTTTGAACTTTACATTATTTGTCTTTTCATTACCTCAGCCTATTGTGACAGATGAATTATTACACAGACATTCTCAAAGTACAAAACTAACACCTAGCCCAGTGTGTTGGCACACAGCCTTAATCCTAGGATTTGGGACACAAAGACAGGCAGGTGTCTTTGTGAGTTCAAGGGCAGCATGGTCTACATTGTCGGTTCTGGGACAGCTAGAACTACGTAGAAAGAGTCTGTGTCAAAAACAAGCAAAATCCTTGTGCTTCTCTGATATGAGGTTTAGAAAACTAAGAAGCTGGGAATGCTCAGATTCTGGGGGAATCTGGATGCTATGTAACACCCTCCCCCCCAGCCCAAATGAATTGGATTTAAAGTAGATTATATTAGGAAAAATCCTAAGAGGGACGGCTCAGCCAGCACAAAGAAATCCAATTAGGTCAGATCACCAAATTAAAATGCCCATCGTATTATGCTCTCAGGTGGCCAACCACATGGTGGCGAGACAGGAAAGTGGGGAGCACATGCAAACCTGGAACCACATGTTTCTCCTCTGGAAGCCCACATAAATACCCTGTGGGAGTGGTCCTGACCCTCCCAGGGAGGAATCAGGACCTGGCATCCTGGGATATGGAATCCAGACTAATGCAACTCCCAGGCCAGGGGGCTGGGATGGATTCCAGGGGCTGAGGCTACACTCCAGACTTAACAGATATCAGTATACATAGAGACCATACATGTTTTCTATGGAATGGGAAGTAATTTACCTACCCAGAAAAGTTGGATTTGATGAGATTTGGTTGGCTACAGCAATGACTATGTTCTAAGTTCCAATGAACAAATTCAAAGTATCATACTCCAATCAGAGCTGTAGTGCACATTTAGAGTTAAACTACGGAATCTCCATTCTCACAGTGCTAGCAGTGGATGTTTATTCAAAGATTAGCAAGAGCATTGTTTCTTCTTCTTGAACACACATTGACGTTTCTAAAAGTATTACCAACATCATCTTCCTGTTACATTATAATCTTCTGTTGCAATGGTAGAAGCAAGGAGACTGAAATGGAGCTACAAAGATACAAATGCTTTCTTTTATAAGTTATCTTGATCATGGTATGTCCTCATAGCAAAAGAACAGTGACTAAGGCAATGTATGAGTGTTTTGCCTGTATGTATGTATGTATGTATGTATGTATGTATGTATTATGTATGTATACTACATGTACTCCTAATACCTCACAGATGGTGTTAGAGTTACTGGAACTGCAGTTAAGGACAGTTATGAGCTAATATGCGGATACTGAGAACCAAACCCAGGTTCTCTGCAAGAGCAGCAAGTGGTCTTAACATATGGGCCCTCTGTCCTCCCTCCCCACCAAATTATTACAGCAGAATCCTGTGTGTGTGTCCCCATGTCTATGTGTCTAGTATCAAGAACTTAACTCAAGACTTTGTTAATTCTAGTCTCGCATCTTAAATTTTTTAAATCATACAGCATCTCCCCACCTTTTCCAGGTTGGCTTTGAATTTGGGATCATTCTGCCTTGACCTTCAGAATTTCTGGGGTTAAGGAGTCCTGTGTTACTCTTCCAGTCCCAAGGAATCTTACACTAACTAAATAAAACCAAAGAAACAATGTAAGTGTTCACAGTATCCTTCATTTATCCCTTCCATTTAAGTTTCCCATACAATGTATAACTGTAAACAAAAAATTGAACAAAAAAAGATTTGTGCTTATCTACATTTATTTTAATACTGTAATTGTACAGAGATATGTTTGTATTTAAAAAATTACAATTAGAATTTTTAAAATGTTTCCTTGTTTTCAGGGCTAAACATCTGGTGTTTTCTTCATTGTGGTAGATTATTTCTCTGCTCTCAGCATTCCTTAGTTGCCTATAGTTCTTTGTGTGGAGTTGAGATCTTGTGGGTGTTCCTCATTCACTTTGGCATGTCTATTGTTGTCCTTGTTCAGCTCATGTTTAGACAATATTTGTTGGCAAGACTTTATTATAGGCCTAGCTTGTGACATTACTAGCAGACACAGTTTTGTAGAAGTTAACTCTATTCAGGATATAACCAGGCTAGCTAAAAGATAAACAATTATATTTTTATTTATTTTAAGGGGAAAACTCATGAAACAGAAATGAGAAGTCCAAGCTCAGCTGTGCAGTGAGAGAAACACACACACACAAACACACACACACACACACACACACACACACACACACGCAGAGAGAGAGAGAGAGAGAGAGAGAGAGAGAGAGAGAGAGAGAGAGAGAGAGAGAGAACACACCGGGGCCATGCACCCATTTTTTTCTGGTTCCCAGGAAATCATACCCTAACTTGGTCTCACCTCTGAAAGATAATTGGTTAACAAGGCTTCACCATTATCTCCCCCTTTTGTCTAAACAAGAGTGATTCAAACCCAATACCAAACTATATACAATAGGAACAGATATCAAGTATAAAATTACAAACAATATAAACTTTATTAAGCAAGGAACACATGACAAATGTTTTAATAAACATTCTATTCCAAGGAGTCTAAGTCTTGCATTGGAAATAAGCTTGGCTAAATCATAAGAGAAAAATAACTATGACTATCTAATCTTCAACCCCATCAAAGCTCTGAGAAGGGAGATAATGCTACCCGAGTAGGCAGGATGTACATTCAAGCAGTGTCCAATGTGAGCAGTATATGGCAAAAATAATTAGCTACCTGAGCAATCACCCAAAGTCTCATTTGCAACGCTGAAGCAAACAACTTTGGCTAAGGCCTAGCATAACCGTCAGACCATTTTTAAAGGCAAGAAATTTTTCAGAACTGTCTTACCCTGTCTTGGCAAGGTTTAGCAGTCTTTTTCCTTGTGCCCTGCTTATCCAATCCAGATACTATGCACTTTGTCAGTGGTTGAGGCATGGGCAGCTCCTTGCCCAAAGGCCAATTGTGCCAAGAAAACAAACTCCGAGTGAAGTGTCTTCAGTGCTCAACATTTTCTAGGGAATAGATTGGTGCTGTCAGGAGCAATCATGTCTCATGTCAACAGAATGCTAAATTATTTAAATGTCATGTTCTACAGACACTTGAAGTGGTTAAAGATTGCCTATCTAGGCAGAATTCAATCTCTATTTATCTAAAGAACCTAATTAACATGACTATATGTATAACAAAAATAAACAACTATTTACCTATAATATTTAATAGCTGTATAACTTAAAGACTAAGACTTTACGTCAGAATATTAAATAATCTGTAATCAAATGTATTGCTGGTTTTGCTTTAAAAAGCAGCAGTACCTATGGGCACTCTCTCTCTCTCTCTCTTGCTTTGGGCTTTGCTTCCAGCTACTAGACTTCTTTCCTGGTTGCAAAGAGGGCTGTTATCTAGGACAGTGATCTGTAAGTTTTCCTTTTAAATAAATAACCCTTTTATTATTCATAATTCCAAACTGGTGTGGGATTGTTTTGTGACTTATACCTTCATACTGCAAATGAAGACAAGAACTTCAAAATGCAAACAATGAATAAGTATCTTAATCAGAGGTAAGAATAATATATCCAATATAAAAATACATCCTAAAAGTTGTATTAATATACAAGATGTCTTAGACAGAGGTAGAAACTTGCATGTATACAATCTGACAGAATATCTTTGCATAGGTGTACAAATATTGTAAACAGAAATAAATATAATTTGAACTTGTATCGATATACAAAAAAACTATACCAATGTAAATTATCCATAAATAATAGCTCACAAGTATTCACTCTATTACCCACTGTTATTATCCCCCCTTTTTAACAATTATATTTCTATTTATTATAAGGGGAAAACTCATGAAACTGGAATAAAAAGTCCAAGCTCAGCTGTGTGGTAAGGAAACCACAAAGAGAGAGAGAGAGAGAGAGAGAGAGAGAGAGAGAGAGAGAGAGAGAGAGAGAGAGAGAGAGAGAGAGAATGCACTGGGGCTGTGCACCCATCTTTCTCCAGGTCCCAGAGAGACACACCCTAACTTGGTCCCACTTCTTAAAGATCAACAAGGCTTCCCCATCACAGTTTCACTGCAAACTCCCTGATCCTGTGATTCTTACAACCTGTCCAACTCCTTTCCTATAATGTTCTCTGAGCCTTAGATTCAGGGCTTGTTTAGTAGATTTAGTACCATAATTGAACAGAGATATATTTATATTAAGAAGAAATATAACTTAGTTTTTAAAATGTTTTCTTGTTGATATGTGTGTGTGTGTATGTGTGTGTATGTGTATGTAAACAAGTGAAGAAAAAGAGGCCATGAATTTGAAGGACAGCAAAAAGGGTCAGGTCACATTAGGGAGTTTGGAGGGAAGAAAGGGAATGGGAAAATGGTATAATTATATTATTATCTCCAAAATAAATAATTAAATTTTTTTCTTTAGTTTTGAAATTTTTATATACATCAGAATGGAATATGATTGTTGTGGGAGACCACTTGTTTGTTCCTGGCTGCTCAGCCCCGAAATAATTACAGAGAAACTGTATTAATTAAATCACTGCTTGGCCCCATTAGCTTTAGCATCTTATTGGCTAATTCTTACATTCTAATTTAACCCATTTCTAATAATCTGTGTATTGCCATGTGGCTTTGGCTTACTGGCAAGTTTCTGGAATGTCTGTTTCCGATGGTGGCTACATGGTATCTCACTGATTCTGCCTTCTTTACCCCAGCATTCAACTTAGTTTTTCCTTCCTAGCTCTATTCTGCTATGCCACTGGCCAAAACATCTTCTTTATTCATTAGCCAATAAAAGCAACACCTATTAAGTTATATTTCAGGGGGTGTTGGTCCATCAAACTTCATTAATCTGGAATTAATCCACAGGTTTTCATCTTCTGTGGAAACAAAAGAAGAACCTCTTTTCCAAAGGAACAAGTCCTTCGACCCAAATTTTAAATTCAAGATACTTTTAAAATATATAGATTGGTTTAGCTTATCAGACCATGCAATGAAATGTCTCTCTGTGCTTAGTTCCTTCACAGACAAATAATTTAAAGAAAACACAATAATATGTATAATCCAGACTCTCTGTGTATAATCCATCTTTACATGGCTTGTTTTTCTTACTCTATTACTTTTTTTTACAAGTTTAATATTTATTTTATTATCTTTATTCCTTTAATCTATGACTGTCTATACTCTTTTATTTTACATTTGCTGTCTCTTTACACTTTTTTCTCTCTTCCAAGCTTACATACATTTTTTAAACACACTGCAACCTATTTAGAGATCTTTTTCATCTGAATTTGTCTTTATTGTGCATCTGTAATTCTTTTTTGACCAGGACCATTTCTAAAAATGTTAACTGGCTACTACTAAGGCTGTTTTGCCTTTTGCCTCTGCCCAGTCTAACATGGTGGAACGGAGGTCTGTTTAGTGTGAGCCATGCTCACAGCCCCATTTTAAGGCACACAGCGGGTCTATGTTACATTAAGCAAGTTGTAGCACTCTGCTCACAAACCCTATTTAAATGCTCTGTAGCCGGACCTCCAAAAGAGTCAGAGATGTTTGTGCTGGTGAACCAGGAAGCCGCTGTTTTATAAAAAAAAGAGCCTCACAGTTTTTATTGTACCTTTCTTAAAGCAGCCTCAGTGCTCCTGCTTGCCGTGAGCCCATCTAGAAAAAAATTGTGGCTACCAAAAGCCATGTTTAACTTTGTTCTTTTGTGTCTAGAATTACTTTTTAAGCTTTCTCAGATTTTACATGGATATAGTTGACCATGTTGGTAGGCCAGTTTGTTGGGGGCGGCTGCTTGTTTGTTCCCAGGTGATCGGCCCCAAAATAACCACACAGAAACTGTATTAATTAAGTCACTGCTTGGCCCAGTAGCTCTTGCTTCTTATTGCCTAATTCTTACATCTGTATTTAACCAATTTCTATTAATTTGTGTATTACCACATGGCTTTGGCTTACCAGCAAGGTTCTGCCATGTCTGTTCCCAGTGGCAGCTACATGGCATCTAACCTATTCTGCCTTCTTTCTCTCAGCATTCAGCTTAGTTTTCCCTGCCTAGCTCTATTCTGCTATGCCACTGACCAAAACGGCTTCTTTATTCACTAACCAATAAAAGCAACACATACAGAAGGACTTGCAACATCATATGATTATATCTATTCCACCTTCCCCCTCTAACTTGATATGCATCCTCCATACTAACGCTGTCCCAAGTCTGTCTGTTACTTTTTCTTCTACCCACTAAGTCTATTAATGCTACCCATCATGGAACAACTACCTGTGACTACACCCTCAAAAAAGAATGATTTCTCACTCCCAGCAGTCATCAACTGCCAATTGCTACTCAGAAATTACACTGGGATCTTGGCTGGCTTGATCTTGTGGAGCTCTTGTAGGTCAGCTTGTGTTAGTTCATGAGGGTGATTAGCACATCATGCATAAAGAACATTTCACAACACCCCTCTCCATTCTTGGTCTGTGATATTTCCTGATCCATAATGCAGGGTTGTGTGGAGTAATTAACATTGTTGTCCCATAGAGGGTTAAGCATTTAGTGTATTGTTCTCAATACTTTGACCAGTTACGTATCTCTCTATTTACTGCTGCCCACTGTGGAAGTTTTGACCAAGGTTGGGAACATACAAGATCTGTGGGTATGAACATAATTATTTAAGGGTCATTTGACAGAAGGTTTATTTAGCAGTGCAACAGACTTTTACAATAGCAGTCTCTACCCCAGAGGTCTATGAACTCCCAGTCTTGGGCTTCTGACCAGGGTTAGACTAAGGTTCATCTCTATACCATTTAGAACAATTAAAAATATTAAAAATGACTCCATTGACTAAAGATAGAGTGACAATATAACTAAACTAAAACAAAAAAAATGCTACAAATAATTACATGAATCTGGCTGAACAAACTAATACACTTTATACTAAAAGAAATATAATGGCA
This sequence comes from Arvicola amphibius, assembly GCF_903992535.2. Lineage (NCBI taxonomy): Eukaryota > Metazoa > Chordata > Mammalia > Rodentia > Cricetidae > Arvicola > Arvicola amphibius. Next base: position 95,399,240 of record NC_052054.1, on the reverse strand, counting down.
ACATTATCTGGTACCATTAAGTCATCAGAGTGGATTTTTTTGTTTTTAAATAAATCAAAGAAATATTCTTATTCAATATAGAAGTCTCAATGCCCATTTTTCTATATTTCACTATATCATAGTTTTAGTATATATTTTTTATTTAAATTTCTATATATTTTAAATGATTAAATTTATTTCTATGTATCAAACACAAATAGTCAAAGCTTTAGAAAAATTGTACATAGTCAAAGACTGAGTTTAGAGAGGCCATGGTTCTGTGACTAGCAGTTTAAAAGAAAAGAAATTTGGAGTCTGCTTAGTGTCTGAGGGACTGAGACAAATAAACACACAAAGCGAGAGAAGATACAGAGGATATGAGATAGACAATAGATAAATGATGGCATGTAGGTAGGTAGAGATAGATAGATAGATAGATAGATAGATAGATAGATAGATAGATAGATAGAGCTAGATAGATAGGTAATAGAGAAATGATTCATACTTGCTTGCATAAATATATAGATGATAGGTCATAATGATAAAGATAGATAGATAGATAGATAGATAGATAGATAGATAGATAGATAGATAGATGTATGGATAGATAGATACATGGGTGAATGGATAAATGAATGGATAAAGATTATAGATAAAATGCAGATGCCACACACTTAAACAACAGGTTTAAAATGTTGCCAGCTTTTATTGTAGAAATAGGTTTAATCATAAAGGAGAAATGGAAAGGGATGCATCATAGTAAGCATGAGAGAAAAGTATCAGAGAATTGTAAAGTACAAATGTTAACAAGATGATCTTGTGAAAGATGGAGATTAGAGGACTTGTTTTTCAGAGTCCCAATCCAAACCCAGACAGCTTGGTGATAAGAGTTACGTGATTTATGGTTCAAGAGTTTTCTGTAATATACATACACAGTCTCTGTTGCTCTTTTCTGAGACAGGCCTTTGTCTCCAAGAGCTAAGATTCCACAGGAATAGACAGAACCTGACCAGGACTTTCTGCTTTGAATGGAAAGATGCAAGTGAAAAAGAGCGCACTGAGATTCAGTCTTCTATGAGTCTTGTAGTAGAAGATGTGGGCTCAATGTAAAGGAAAATTTCAACAACACCCCAATGTTTTGAAATTTATTATCTGGATATTGAAAGAGAAATATACCTAGTAATAGGTTTTATGTCCCACCCCTATGATAGGTTTCTCTGCCATTACACTAAGCTGGATCCAGCCCAGTTGAAAAAGTATAAGAGGTTTATTTGAACAAAGCAACTTTTGGGTAGGTTTTGTAGTCTCAGAGATGGAGGCTAGAGGAGTTGGGCCCACAAATAAAAGCAGGTTGACTTTATAGGTTGTAGACCAGGAGTGATGCTATGTCTGCCACAAATGGGTTTGTGCCCAAGTTTAGTCAAAAGCTCAGGCTTTAGAAGGGGACTTAGGCAGTTGGCAAGTTCAGGGGAGGAAGTTGCAGTAGTGGCCAAGAATGCAGAACTGGACATTTGGTGTCTTTTTTTTTTTCTGCGATTCTCTGAGTGGGTGGGGTTTGGCAAGAGAGACAAGAATGGGGTTTTCCGGATCATTTAGTGGTGAGCTGAAGGTTCCAACTGAACACTTCTTTGGTACAATTCTTGTTCCTTTCACAGTAGATGTAGAAACATATTTTTCAGTCCAGAAAAATAAGATCAGAATATCCTTTTAGATACTTTTGAAGAGAAAATATTGAACAATATAAAACTCGTGTTTTTCTATTACCTGATCCTCTTAAACATGCAATGAATCACAAATATATATTTTAATAAATATAAAACATAAATACAAGCTCATCAAACAAGGTGTTCAGTGACTCCTCAGGTTCATCTTGAGAGGACTGACAGGCAGTTTATGTTTAAGTAGGAGCATACTTAGATAATCTTGGCCAAGGGGTGGTTCCACCCAACAACATTGTCTGGGATCCAGAAGCTCCAGGACCTGGAAAGGCAGGTAGTAAAGATGGTTCACAGTCTCCTTCCCTAGGCTCTGACTCTTCTGGCTGATAATACTTTTCTGTTTTCTAGCATGAGATTGACATGGAAATTTCACTTACTCTGAGATCATTGTTTCAACAGCCTGATAGCTAAAAGAAGAAACTCAGTATTCATTCCTATATAATTGCACTCTTTCAGAAAAAAAAAATTAGACATAAAAACAAACAAAAAGTAAACTTTCTGTGTACAATCAAAATCATCCTTACTTTTTTCCAAATCTGAGTGAAGTTAGTGAATACACAAGCATAATTATCATGCATTTCAAAAGTTTTAAAGTAATGGATCCCAAAGCTAAGATTATTTGCTCACCATATGTTGTCATCTTGGCCACGCTAAATTCTATTTCTTTTAGTTTCTCTTTTGTACAATGGAACCAATAACAGCTATGTCATATATGCCATTAAACTATGATGCTACCGTTAAATCATTTAATTCACCAATTGACTTAACAGAATGTCAAACAGATCCAAGTTATTGTTATTCATACGTTCACAAAATACAGATTAAACATCCTCTAAATGAAGATTTTTACTAATGGCTTATACAACAGAAAATGAAGGTCATTGAAATTCAAGAGTTGGCATTTCAGTTAGCAAAAGTAATTGAAGATTATATATATATATATATATATATATATATGATAATATATGTAGATAATATGTATAGGAGATAATTTGATAGATGATCAAACTAGATAAGCATGGTAGTTGCTTGAGTTTGGAATGATAAAAGACAGCCTCCTGGTGGGATAACATTTAAATAGAAATGTAACGAAGAAAACTCAAAAGAGCCAGAAATGTCCAGTCTTGAAAAAGTTTGTAAACTAAGCCAAGCTAGAAGTTTTTATACAGATAAGAAACTTTATTTCTGGCTTTAAATAATAATTTAAAAAGATAAACACTGGATCTGGGAAAGCAATACCAGGTCCTCTTAAGGGTTTCCAATAAATTTAGTTACAGAAACAGAAAGAAAAGGTAACAGTAGCTGAAGCAAGTTGTCTTAATTAGGGTTTCTATTGCTGTGAAGAACCACCATGACCATGACAGCTCTTACCAAGGAAAACACTTAACTGGGTGGTTTACAGTTTCAGAGTTTTAGTCCATTATCATGGTGGGACACAGCGGCATGCAGACAGACATGGTGCTGGAGAAGGAGCGACACCTTGATCAGCAGGCATGTTATTTTGTCATGTAAGCAAATGTCTAAAGAACCAAGAAGGTATTGTTAGCATTCCCTCAGGTTTTATTTTTTCTAAAACTATATCTTTTCTCATTAACTGTTCAAAGGAAAAGAGCTTCTGCCCCCTTGAGTGGCACTCACCTCAATAAGCAGTCTCACCATCTCTTCTCTCTCACACGTAAGAGTTGATTTCGTGAGTCATTTTGACTGCACTGTAGGGATAGTTCTACTGGAGTGAGATTCTGCTGTGTCTGGGTTTCTGCACAGTGTTCACATTTCAATCAGTGGACTGAGTGAAACAGATTGTTCTTTGCAATGTAGGTGCCCATTAATCAGTCTGTAGGAGACTTGAACGAAACAAAAACATGACCTCCGCTGAGCTAGAAGATTCTCATGGAGATTGCCTTTGGAGTTAAATGGAACTGCAGTTTTCCTGGCTCTATGCCTGCCACACAATGATAGTTTGGGACTTGACAACCTCTCTAGTGAGTAAGGTCATTGTTAGATCATATTCGACATACATATTCTGCCTCGTCACACCCAATTTGTTCCCTCTTTCGGCAAACTAACACACATATTAATTCATCAACAAGTAAACTTTATTCTGGTTCCAAAATATATCCAACATCCGTCTGTTTTGTTCTGTTCCCAGGACAGAACAAAAAGTCACAAAACTCTTTCTCAATGACTATAATAATTTCTGGTACAGTTTAGGATTAAGAAGTTTGACAAAAGAATAGGTGTTAAAGACTTTGTCTTCTCCATTTCTTCCTACGGAGTTGCCTTTCCCAGCCTTCATATGATGGGGTGTGCCTGGTCTTACTGTATCTTGTTATGTGTGTTTGGTGGATATTCCTGGGATGCCTGATCTTTTCTGAATAGAAACTGAGGAGGAGTGGATTTGGCCAAAAAGGGAGATTGGATGTGGGAAAATGGGATGAGTGTGCCCCTGTCTCAGCACAAGTTCAAAAGCAATGAGACCATCCAACCATAGACCTAAATCTCTGAAAATAGGAAACAAATATTTCTCACAGTAAACTAATTATCTCTATTATTCTGTCTTAGTGGTGGACAAATTACTAACACAGCTGTCTGCGATATTCTATGCTTCCACTAAATATCTACAATTTATTTTTTGGCACAGAAATCAAACATTGCTCTTTAAAATTTTATTTTATTATTTTATTGTATTTAGAATGTGTATGTATGTGTATATATGTGTGTGCATTCATGTGTATGTATGTGTGTGCAATATGCCACAGTGTGCATATAAAATCAAGGACAATATTGAGGAGTCAACTCTCTCCTTCCACCATAAATGCCAATATTGAACAGAAGTCATAGGGGTTGTTTGACAGGCACGTTTACCCACTAAGCCATCTTACTAAACCAAAATTATTCTTTTAAAACACAAAGGTATATATTTCCCTGTTCCCACATCCACCCTTCCTATATCACAACCATCCCATTCCCCCAAGCTCTCCCCATCCTCCACTTCACACTTTTCTCTCCCCATACCCCCTTACCTCCATCCCACCCCACCCCCGAGATCCCAATTTTTGCCTGGTAATCTTGTCTACTTCCAATATCCAGGAGGATAACTATATGTTTTTCTTTGGATTCACCTTCTTATTTAGCTTCTCTAGGATCAGGAATTATAGGCTTGATGTCCTTTATTTATGGCTAGAAACCAAGTATGAGTGAGTACATCCCATGTTCTTTTTGTGGGCCTGGGTTATCTCACTCAGGATGGTGTTTTCTATTTCCATCCATTTGCATGCAAAATTCAAGATGTCATTGTTTTTTACCACTGAATAGTACTCTAATATGTATATATTCCACACTTTCTTCATCCATTCTTCCACTGAAGGGCATCTAGGTTGTTTCCAGGTTCTGGCTATTACAAATAATGAACATAGTTGAACAAATGCTTTTGTAATATGATAGGGCATCTCTTGGGTATATTCCCAAGAGTGGAATTGCTGGGTCCTGGGGTAGGTTGATCCCGAATTTCCTGAGAAACCACCACACTGTTTTCCAAAGTGGTTGCACAAGTTTGCATACCCACCAGCAATGGATGAGTGTACCCCTTACTCCACAATCTCTCCAGCAAAGGCTATCATTGGTGTTTTTAATTTTAGCCAATATGACAGGTGTAAGATGGTATCTCAAAGTTGTTTTGATTTGCATTTCCCTGATTGCTAAGGAGGTTGAGCATACCCTTAAGTGTCTTTTGGCCATTAGAACTTCTTCTGTTGAGAATTCTCTGTTCAGTTAAGTGCCCCATTTTTTAATTGGGTTAATTAGCATTTTAAAGTCTAGTCTCTTGAGTTACTTATATATTTTAGAGATCAGACCTTTGTCTGTTGCAGGGTTGGTGAAGATCTTTTCCCAATCAGTAGGCTGCCTTTTTGTCTTAGTGACAGTGTCCTTTGCTTTACAGAAGCTGCTCAGCTTCAGGAGGTCCCATTTATTCAATGTTTCCCTCAATGTCTGTGCTGCTGCGGTTATACTTAGGAAGTGGTCTCCTGTGCCCAAATGTTGTAGAGTACTTCCCACTTTCTCCTCTAACAGGTTCAGTGTGCTCAGATTGATATTGAGGTCTTTAATCCATTTGGACTTGAGTTTTGTGCATGGTGATAGCAGAGACTTGACTCCAGAGGGGTTCCCAGGTGTCCAGGAAGATGCCCCCAGCTAGTTCCTTTGGCAGCTGAGGAGAGGGAGCCAGAAATGGCCAGATCCTATTGCCATACTCATGAATATCTTGCATATCACCATAGAACCTTCACCGGGCGATGGATGGAGATAGAGACAGAACCCCACATTGGAGCACCGGACTGAGTTCCCAAGGTCTTGATGAGGAGCAAAAGGAAGAAGATCATTAGCAAGGAAGTCAGGACCGTGAGGGGTGCGTTCACCCATTGAGACGGTGAGACAGAACTAACGGGAGATCACCAAGTCCAGTTGGAATGGGACTGATGGAACATGCAACCAAACCGGACTCTCTGAATGTGGCTGATGGTGGAGGATGACTGACTGAGAAACCAAGGACAATGGTGATGGGCTTGGACTCTATGGCATGGACAGGCTCTCTGTGAGCCTTGTCAGTTTGGTTGCTGGACTTAGGGGGAGTTGGGAGGACTTTGGACTTAACGTAGTGAAGGGAACCGTGATGGCTCTTTGGCCTGGAGAGGGAGGGAGTGGGGGTATGAGTGGAAGGGAGGGGAGGGAAGGGGCAGGAGGAGGGGAGGAGATGGAAATTTTTTACAAAAAATGAGGAAAACAAAGGAAAAAATAATAAAACACAAAAAGGTTTAAGCAATAATATAAATGTTATGACTTATAATTTATTTAATAAAATAATACCCCTTAATTTATACCCATGTAAACAAACAATAGAAGAAAGGAAAGGCAAAGGTCTTATGGTAAAATCATAGTCAATAAGACAAATAATTAAGGTACTGAAGTAAATGGGTAAACGTTAATGAGGAAAAGTGTGTTACACATTTGCATACTACTTACTAGCAAAATATGTATTTACTACAAAATAAAAATAATCACAACAGTGGAGAAACAGTAGAAATCTTCTACGTGACAATGATGATCTGATACACTGAGAAGGGTTCAGTGAGAGGTATATGGGATTCTTGCCATCTTAAGGAATTATTAAATACATCTATGATGTGACAGTTTCATTGTTTTTAAAAAGAGTGTGTGACAGAAATAGCTTGAAGGAGTTAAGATATACTTTGCCCCAGGATTTTAGCCCATGAGAGCTAGAAAGACAGGACAGGGCAGTTCTTCAGTGTCAGAAGGTGCATTTACTGCTATGACACTGATCTGGGTGCAGAGTACACAGCTTGGAACCAGGTTGGATGTGACCTCTGAAGATCAGCCTTTTGGCTTTCTTCCTCTATACAGTCTTCTCCTTTCCCTAATGATTCCAAAGCCTTCAAAGTAATGCTACAGTGTTCTACACAATTATTTCTACTTTAAAAAAAACAAGAAAAATTACTTTAACATGATAAATAATTTGCCCAATGTTGTACAATTAAATGAAAAAGCTGAAATTTAGATCCTGGTGATAGAGACAAAGCCTTGGTCATTGCATGATAGTGTGTTGTCAGTGGGCATTTTATGTCTGCTAATGGAACTGTTCTAAGCCAACACAATGTTTTACAAAACATTGAAACTAACTGACAAGTAAATTTAAGGAAAACATAATCTTTACTCCAACCCTATAAAAATAAATAATTTTTTTATTTGTTTTAATTTTCATTTGAGGTATGTCTGCATAAACATAAGTTCACATGCATTTGGGTGCCTGCAAAGACCAGAAGAGTAGATTGGATCAACTTCTGAAGCTGTAGTCCCAGGTGGCTCTAAGTTGATCAGTGTGGGTGCTGGGAACTGATCTCTGCTCCTCTGCAAGAACAACAAACTCTCTTAATACCGAGTCATCTCTCCAGCTCCTAAAATGATGTTGTTGGGGGAATCCTTGTTACTTGAGTTCCGATGGGTAACATTAAGTCATTTCATTTAACTAGAACTTTTTTTTACATGGGGTACTTTTATGAATGGATATTAAGCTAAACTAGTGACATAGAAAATGGTTGTTAGATTCTGTAGTAAGTTTAAGAGACTTCAGTTTTGATCCATGAAAAAGTTACAGTGTAGGTTTTGTTTGGACAACATCTTAACAAGTTTGTTGTAATAGAAATCTTTTATACATGGCATCATCAAGGTCTACAGTTCTTAATGGGATGAGTAGGGCAGAAAGGCGTCACCCAAGAAAAGAGGAAGGCACCACGTACACAGTGGAAAGGGTTATAGAAGGATGTTACATATGATTTGATGTCCTTCAGAAGCACAGCCAGAAGTCTAAATGAGATAGCTACAAAAGGTAGCAGCAGTTTGAGGGTCCTTATCACTGTAGCATCCACTTCATCTATGGCTAGCATCTACTGGATATGGTTTTCCCTGGCAGGCAAATTACAGAAACTGTAAATGGCCAAAATTATGCTTATTGAAGCAATGTTGCGAGCAACTGGGTACATAACCTTTTATACCAATACCACTAGGCTCCTGAGCTCACAAGTTCCAAACTCTTGGAGAGAAATGACTTAAGTCTGAAGATGCAGACCAAATGGTAAAGACTGCTTGTCTAATCTGCCAAAAGCCTGAGATCTGTTGGCCAATACCACATGAAACCTGGCATGGTGACTCCCTACTGGAGAGATTCTCAACTTTTGTAATGTTGCAACTCTTTAATATAGTTCCTCATGTTGTAGTGATTCCCCAACCATAAAATTATTTTTGTTATTACTGCATAACTGTAATTTGCAACTGTTATGAATTACAATGTAAATATCTGATGTGTAGGATTCCGATATGTGACTTTTGTAAACGGTTGAGAATCGGTGTTGAATGATAAGGACAGCTAGGGCTCTATGACACCCTGTCTCAGGAAAGCAAAACAGATGACCAAAGAAAGGAAAGACGGAGAAACAGAGGGAAAGAAATATAGGAGAAGAGGAAAAGAAACTAACTTGGGGTGGGATCATCTTTGGTTCACTTATATAACAAGCCACATGATAGTAATACAGTTTAGTGGCTAGGGGCCAGAGGGATATCTTAACAGGAAGTCATTGTTGGACAAGTCTGACCACATGATGTCAATCTCTGGAACTTACACAAAGGTAAAAGTGGAGAACCCACTCCTCAAAGTTATCCTCTGACTTAACATATGCCTCCTCAGACCCTACACATTGATGATAAATGAAAACTAGAAAAAGAATTCACTGGTCAAAGAGCAACAATTTACCTCTTAGAACCTCTAGACCCAGATAAAATCACAACTGTATGTTCTTTGGCAGGTAAATACAAAATGTCAAAGAAGTATTTGTTTAAGCTGATGAGAATATCAAAACTCTTTGAGATGACTGGCCAACTGCCAAGGATTGTAGTGTTTGCTACCCTGGGACTTCCAGGAAGAAGTGAGGTTATCTCTTGGTTAAAAATAACCCAGTCTTTTTATTGGTGTGTTTGCATTATTAATCTAGTGATGATTAAAAATGTCTGGTCTGGTGAAAAACATGAGTCCTAAATGAAAATATAGTTTCACTTTATGTGTCAATTAGGAAACCCAAGTTAGAGTTGTGAATCTGTATTCCAAAGGTGTTCAAAGGAGAACATCAACCAGGCTTGTAACGAAGTTACTGGAACTTTGGACTTGCAATAAATATCTATGCCAAGCTATGCTTTGGCATCATTAGGTGTCACATAGCAATATCTTTCTCTTTCTAAACTCTGACATGCTAATATAATTTAGAAAAAAAATTCAGCTGTGCTACATATCCATTGGTGTCACAAAGAATGTTTACTGTGTTGCACTGTCATTCAGAAGCCTGGGTTAGCAGAAGGGCTATCATCCTGCAATTGTGCCACCTACACTATTACAGCTGTGGGAACAAGGAAAATAAATCTGAAAGATGATATCTCTCTTCATTAATCATAATCTGTAACTTTAAAAGGATAAAAAAATGTCCATGGTGAAGAGTAGGATATATAAAAGTTGATGAGTACTATGTCTGTGACGATTCTTTATCTCCATTTTTGGGGGTGGTTAAAATTTTGTTATTTACTGTGGGGTATGTGTATGTGTGTGTGTACATGACCAAAGAATAATGACTTATAATCACACATGAATGCTCATATAGTGCTGGAGTTCTAAAATCCAAGATGGGAAAGACAAGACTGCTGTTAGTCTGCTGGTACCATTGACTATGGCTCCCTGTCTTCAGTACGAGCAGAATGTCTAATACAGTCTTTCTCTTACTTTATCATTCAATCTTTGGTACTTCTGTGGCATGCCAACATGGGGCTGACCAAATCTACTTAAAAGCCTAATTTTTCTTAATTCAGAATGAATCTATAGCCTCTCATTTTCTGTGGAGACAAAAGCAAAACCTCTTTTCCAAAGTAACGTATCTTTTGACTTTAATTTTGAAGTCAAGGTATTTTCAAAATGAAGTGGTGTGGGACAATGGTCTGTATTCTGTCATTATATTTTAATATAACGCTGATTGTCATGGACAGTGGAGTTTGAGTCTAAACTGTCTCTAGATGAAGATTTTTACATGTAGTTTTTTCATGGTTGCCTTTTTAAGGTATACACTTCTCCCTCTTTTCTTGTCTGGTATGAAGATATAAAACTTCTGGTATCTACCTTATGATATAACAGATAGATCAAAACATTGCGGATGGTAGAATAGGAAGCTATCCCTGCAATGCTTTCTGCTTGGCAGAGAAAAAGAAGCTACCCCCAGTTTGCAATGTTTCAGTTATAATGGCCATTCTCTGACCTTCTCCCTTGATAATCTACATCCTAGGCCTCTTCAGTGAAATTATATTACAGAAAATGGTCTTCTGGATGTGCCCCCATCTGAATCAGATGTTTTCAATCACTTTACAGAATACCTATTTGTATTTACTGGTTTTTCAAGTGTACATAGCCAGTGTTCACAAATGTTTATAGAGACTGACATTCCATGCTGCCAGCACCTCTTCATAGGTGTTGGGAGGTTGCAGGAGCCCTTGTTGAATCTCTTCACTCTCTCTTGATCTTTTCCAGTTAAATCTCTTGTACATCTCAACTCAACTCTGAATAAGTTGGTAACTAATATAATAATTCTTGAATTGGCCAGAACGTTCTGATTTCCATTTTGTTTTTTTCTTATTCTAGATTTTGTTTATAGATCCTCACAAGATGACTTCTCTGCATTACATAATTTTAAATCTTGAACTGTTCCTTTTTATGAATGAAGACTGTGGTGCCAAAAAACTGTATTTGAGATGATATAGTTCCTAATTTAAATAATAGGCATCAAAGTAGAGTATCACACCGTGTGATATTAGGAGAAAACAAGTCCTGGAAAATGCTAAGTTGAAGAGAGGAGAACTGAGCTCACAGGTACTAGAGCAGTTAAGAAAAGCAGCCTATAAATTAAAGTATAATCGAGGGTTTCATTCCATTATTATCATCGTGTAAGTTAAATGGGAAAGAGGAGATCCTTCCGTGGAAAGGCAGAGATTTTTTCATCAATATTTATACTGTCGTTTCAATCTGTTCTTAATTACTGGCTAAACACTAGAGGGTCCTAGTCTATGAGGGAAGCAGGCTTTTATGGTCCCAGCTCTGGAGGTTTGGGGATATAATGTCAGCTGTCAGAGAACTTTATATAGATGAAAATTGTGAAGGGAAGCAATCACTTCTTGAAACAGGGAGCAAGAATGAGATTCAGGACCTGAGTTTTGATGCCAGACTCTGCTGTGGGACAATGGTCTTGTACTCTGTAAAGATTTGTCACTTGCACTTGTTTAATAAAATGCTGTTTGGCCAGTATCTAGGCAAGAAGTATAGGAGGGGCAACCAGAACAGAATTCTGGGGAGAGAAAAGGCTCAGACTGTAGTAGTCACCCAAGACACAGAGGAAGCAAAATGAGAATACCTCACTTATAAAAAGTATCAAGCCTTTGTCTTGTCTAACACAGACAGGAATTATCGGTTAATGTAAGTTATAAGAGTTAATAAGAAGACTGAGCTAATGGCTAACCAGTTTAATAATGTAAGCCCCTATGTGTTTCTTTGGAACTAAATGGCTGCAGCACTGGGTGGGACAGAAACCTCCTGTCAACAAGTCTCCTCTAGAGGGACTCTCTCTAGAAGAACAACAATATCTTCTGTGGGCAACACCTTCAATTACCTAAACATACCCTAGTAGAATACCACTCCTATAGACTTGAAAATTCTTTCCCATATCACCATATTAGCAACTAGACCTTTTAAAGATAACCCACTGACAGCATGATCAAATAGTATTTGGAAGAGGGTAGCACAGTTTAACATTGCCAACTGTGAGGTCTGAGTAGTCCTCCACAGAGTTGGAGCCTCCAATTAGGTACAGTCAGGATTCCTGATGTGCACTACAGCAAAGAATTTAAGAATGAATTGAATAAAGCAAAAATTGTTATTTAAGTGAAAGGAAAAAGCAGCAAGAGGTGGTGGCGCACACCTTTAATCCCAGCACTCAGGAAACAGAGGCAGTTGGATCTCTGAGGGTGTAGCGGGCCAGCCTAGTCCACAGAGCATGTTCTAGAACAGCCAGGGCTACATAAAGAAATCCTGAATCAAAAAAAAAAAAAATCTCAGCAAGAGAAACAGGGAGAAAGAGAATGAGAAACTGACTATGTGGTAGGGATGGTGTGGAACTGCTGACCCTTCCACCTGTCTTCACTTAGAGCTTGTCTTGGTTTCTATTTCTTTCATCCTTGAGCTCTTCAGATTTAATAATATGTTAGCATCTCTCATTGTCTTCAGCATATTCTTCTGTAAGCCAAATACACGTAATGTTCAACCTTCAAGTTAATTATTCTAGCCAGTTATACTGCTTTGAAACTTCAGAAACTCACTTCGATATATATATGTTAGCTGATCTCTATTATTTTGCCATGCTTCCATCCCATATTTAAAATTAATTTCATATTTTGATTTGCTAAATAACATATCAAAAGTTCCTCATAATTTTTCTAGGGGCTCCTTCTATATATAAAATATATAATCTATATATATAATCACATTTCCGGTATGTTTCTGCTATGATTTGGATTTAGTTTGCATTCTTCCACCAAGGGAACATTGTGTTGAGAACTACTATTCTCAATGTGTTGGGTAGGGAAGTGACATGGAGTCTTTAAAGAGCAGGTCCAAAGTAGGTCTTTGAAGGTACTGATCTCAGAAGAAGCAGTTCACAGACAAATCTGCGCATGACTTCAGAGTATGTTTCAAGTTCAGCAAATTTTTGTCTACGCTGTATTTCACTTTTTGTTTTCATGAGGCCTTATGTTAAGACTAGAATAGTTGCTTACTGGAACACTAATGAGCCTCATGCATTAGTACAATTTTCCAGGTAGATCCCATTTCCACCTCCTTAGCAGTTATTTTGATTTTCATTTATTTCTTGGGCTATATCTTCCTTCCTTCCTTCCTTCCTTCCTTCCTTCCTTCCTTCCTTCCTTCCTTTCTTTCTTTCTTTCTTTCTTTCTTTCTTTCTTTCTTTCTTTCTTTCTTTCTTTCTTTCTTTTGGACTGGACCAGCAAGGTTGTTCTTCAGTGGCAGGGTCCCAAAGGAGACAAGGAAATCAGAAGATAAAGGGGAGAGAAGATAGAGGATAAAAAAGTTTGAGACCAGGAGGTCTTGCACAAGTTATATTTTATACCAAGCATGTTCCTGGTTTCAGAGAAGTAGTTGTGTTCTTTTCTTATGTATCAGGTCCTCAGGGAAAAGGTCCCAAGTCTCTGGTCCCAGGCTATTGATGGTTCTGCCCAGCAGATTCCTGGTTTTGCAAATGAGCTATATTCCTTCTCCATATATCAGAGCCTCAGGGAAAGCCTTAGATGAACAGTCCAGCCTTCAAAATTTTTCTAGATTTCTCTCTTCATTTTCTGTAATATACACAATTTGTTGCTGTCCCAACCTGTAGTGATATTTCATTTATATTTTAATAAATAAATATTGACTGAGGATCAGAGAGTAAAACAGCCCCACTGGTCAGTTGTACAAACCAGGCAGTGGTGAAACACAATATTAATCACAGTAGCCACATTAGTTTGTCATAGAAACCAGGAGATAATGGTGCATACCTTTAATCCCAGCACTAGAAAGGAATATAAAACGGGAGGAGACAGCTTTCAAACAGAGTCTCATTCTGAGATTCCTGGAGGCAGAATTGCCACTTCAGACCGAGGTAGAAGGAAAAGTCAGTGACAGGCTGTTTTGATTTTCTGACCTTCAGGTTGAACCTCAATATCTGTCTCTGAGATTTTAGTAATCATACCACACTAACCATTATTTCAATGTATTGTTTGTTTGGCTATAATGCTCACCACTGCTATGGGCAGTGCCTCTGAGCATAGATAAGTCAATGTTCTTTTTCAGTTTTTACCCTTACTGAAAAAGCAACTTGAGGAAGGAAAGCTTCCTTGGACTTTAGTTCACATGGTGTGGTTAATATAAGCTAGGAGAGCACTGTGACCCAGTGGCTGGAGCTGGTCACATTGTACGCACAGTCAGGAGGCAGAACAAAATAAGAAGGGACAGACTATAAAACCTACAGCATCTTCTACCCCTGGAGCATTTTCTCAAGAAAGAATGCTTCACCCCCTTGAGATTTCACACCCTTCCGGAACATGAGACCAGGTGGGAATCAAGTTTTCAAGGTCAGGAGCCTATAGAGAGCTGTTCACAGTGAGAAAACAGTGGTGGGCCCGTTGCTACTGTTTTCTGAGTGGATTTGAAATTGATTTACTTTAAAAATTTTCCTTAAGACAAACAGATAATTATTCATCTTGATTTTAAGTAAGTTTTCTGAAATGATATGTGCCTGACTGTATCAAATCTTTTTTTTTTTTTTTTTTTTTTTTTACAGGTTCTCTGTATAAGAGTCCTGGCTGTCTTGGAACTTGCTCTGTAGACCAGTCTGGCCTCAAAATCTCTGAGACCCACCTGCCTCTGTTTCTCAAGTGCTAAAATTAAAAGTGTGAGCCATTCCACTCCAACTTTTCATTTCGCCCGTCCTTAATCTTGTCATCTCTGCTACCAGAGTCATTTCGCTCGGGGTCTGACCAGCATTTTCACTCTGCAGCTACCCTTCGGATTCATCTTTTCGGGCACAGGCTGATTTCTAAAACCTGATGTTGAGCTCAGCATCCTTACTTTGTTTTGTTCTGTCACTGTGAAGGAGCTGAAAGACGTGAACCTGAGCAGCAATGGTTGCGCACCACCAGTACTGAGTCGGCTGGGGCCGGTTGATCATGACATCCCCCATGTTTTAGTTATTTGAAAGTTTCGTGCATTTATTTAATTAACTTTAGCTATTCTCACCTGGTGGGGGGGGGGCCACAGGTGTAAGTCCTGTTCCACCTTTTCTAAAGGTCGGAGAGTTTCAGCTTATTTTTTACTCTTTCGAACCTGTTGGCAACAGGTGTGGCTACAAACAAGATATCCTGATCTAGGGTGTGGGTACTTGGGATTTTGGACATTGAAATGTCCCATCAAGGTGAATCTGCTCCACCTTGACCAAAAGTCAGAGAATTTAAGCCTATTCCCATTCCTTCATTTTAAAAGAGGAGGTTTGACCCAGGGAGTGGCTGCCTACAGGATACGTGGTCAAAAGGGTATTTGCTGCATATCCTTTCCAAAACGTAAGGATACTTAACTCAGGAAATAGTGGCTTGATGTCTCAAGTATTGAAGCAAGTAAGTGTTCTGGGTATCTTTTGTGTCATAGTAAAGCAATCTTTTGCCTTCTCCCTCATCCCTTTGAACGGGGTATAGAAGCATATGGAAAATATGGGCAGATTCAGTGTTCTGTATTCGCTGAGTTTCCCTCCTGGTCCTATCCTATGTCTTTGTATTTCTTTTGTATCTCTACCTATTCTTCCTAACATTTCTAATCTACACGCCCCTATCCCGGAACCTACAAACTCATTGAGGCTGGACCTCAACATCACCTCCTATTTGCTCTTCCATCCCAGCCATCCCCCACTGGAGCCTTTCTCCTCCATATGAGGGGGAAAGTAAGAGAGTCTTAGCTTTCAAGTCTTTTTGTGTGTGGCCCACTGAGTTTAATTAGAATAACTTGCTTGAGCTTGGGTGGCAAGTTACTTAGGTAGGGGCAAATTACTAGTGGCTATGCAGAAAGTGCCTCTCCTCCCCCAACAGCATTAATTGCCAGTATACCCTGTGGGAAGGCTCGGGCCTCATGGGTCCTTCCTCTGTGAATGATTGAGTGCTGATAGGCACAATTTCTTGCAAGTCTTGTGCAAATGAGCATGGCTGCAGTGAGTTTGCTAGCGCAGCTATGTTGCGCATTTCCTCACCCTCACCTCCTCCTCCATGCTGTGCCTTGAGCCTTGGAGGGGCTGTGAACACTGTCTCAGTTCAGGCTGTGCACTCCATTATCACATTTCCTTGGCACTTTGACCAGTGATTTTGAAACCAACCCGGATTGTATAATGGTATAATGAACTGCAGGCCCGCATTGGTTATTTAGTTAATTACCAGCCAACCTAAATTCCATAATCAGGCCCGATCTCAAGATTAATGATCTGCTCAATTGCAAAAACGGAGAAATAAAACTCACTCAGTATCATGGTTTATATGTTTGATCCCAGAAGCTGAAAGGTAGAGGTAGGCAGATCTGCATGACCTTGAGGCCAGTCTGGTCTACAGAACAAGCTCTGCGCAAGTCAAGGTTACACAGTGAGCTCCTGTCTGGAAATCAAAAAAAAAAAAACCATCAAGTCACAGCAGAAGAAACCTAGCCACGAGTGTAATCGTGACCTGTCAGTTTTTGAACTTTATTAGGGTGAAAGAGCAAAACCCTGGAAAGCACTTACCGTATTTAAGGGATTTTGTTTCTCACAATCTCTTTGTTTCTCTCATCACACGGCTGAGTTCAAAGGTCAGAGGAGCTGGAGTGCTGATGCTCAGGGCTCTCCTGACATTGGAGGCTTACACTTGCTCCTCTCACTGAACACTGCACCACACTTCCTTAGGAGCTGAGACCCCTCTAGCTACTGTAATAGCACTGACTTCGGCATCACCTTCAATTGTTTTACTTCAAGGTGCCAATAATTATTTGACATGTTAGCATCTACTCACGTGCTTGTAGACAGGCGTTATGAATGATAGAATTATAAAGAAGCCAAAGACGAGGTGAACATTATAAACTACTTGGAAGCTAGGAAGTTTGTCTATTTTCATTATGAATATTTCCCCAACACCTAGAACAGTGCCGTTCCTAAAAGACAAGCCTATTAATCACTCACAAACGTATGCGTTAGTGAATGATAGCATAGTAAGGGAAGAGCAAGCTCTGTTTTTCCTATACTCAAATCAACACTTAAATGGCTAAAATTATTAAGATTTCTTTTGTTCTTTTCAAACTCAAATGAAATCATATTCTATTTTTCAGTTTTATAAATATTTATTATTATATTTTTATTATCATTTGCCTATAATCTTTTTATATCCTGCTCGTGCAACTTAGAGCTTTTAAATATATCACTGAGGTATCTTAGTGGTATTACTATCTACAGCAGAAGTGAGCATTGTCAATGATCTCCAGTTTAACTCTTCTGGCAATATTTTCATGTTGTACTAAGTGGAACTTACACTATCTAATTTGCTTTCCAGGTACTGTGTTATTTATTTATTATTTTTTTTTTGCTATGTTAATGTAGATCTAGGGTTTCTGGTACTTCAGAACCAGAGATGGCAATGTCATGAGATGTCTAAATCTCTAATTTTATGAGAAATTTACTTAATCAATTTCATGTTGTTAATCTAGTCTATCTGGTTTCAACAGAACTCCAAATATACTTAAGAACTCACCTTATTTCTATGTATTGAAGTATTTCAGCAGACAAGATAATCCTAAATGAAAAAATTCTATTATTTGTAGTAAACCAAGATACAGAAGTACACTTATATTTTAAAGTGTAATATATCAAGCAATATTTTATTTTTCTTTTTAAAGGGTTTTTTACACTTATTTTTTAATGTGTAAGCATGTAAGTGTGTGGATGTGTGCTTATCATGGAATTCAAAAAGAGATAGAGAATCACTGGTTGGAGTTTGTTATCATCTTCTACCATGAAGGTTTTGAGGACCAAACTCAGCTCGTCAGGCTTGGTGGCCAATGCTCTTACTCACTGGCTCCAAATACTTTCTTCTTATCTATGGAAATCTTTCTTAACTTAGTAAGAAAGTATTTTTAAGTTACCCAATTTGTGTATGGATTTGTAAGTAATCAGTTTATATATGAGTACACAAAAATTTAAATATCACTCCTGTGAACGGACAGAACATGTTGTTATCATTAAAACAATGTTTCCAAATTATATACCCCAAGGCACAACAGGTATCTTTTATGAAGTTAAAAATAACTATATATAACATATTTTGAGTCATGATACTAAGAACACAAACACAGGGAGGGGGTTTGCGTTTGTGACTCATGGAAAGCGCCCATTAATCTGAATGAATGAATAATGATGTCTGACATCAAGAGTTATTAAGCAATGGAAAATTTGAGTATTAGGAAAACATGTCCATTTCAAACAGACAAATTAGTGCTGAGTCTCATCTAGGACAGTAGACATTTGACAGCATAGTGTTATTTCTGACTTCCAAGGCTACTTTCTGATGTAAATGTAATTTTATATGAACCAGAATATCAAAATTCACATCTTTTTATTATAGTAGTCTCTTTGTCCTAGTGTTCTACAAACAAACCCCTAACATCTTTAGGTGCAATCTAAGAGAATTCAAATCACATCTAATTACTAGGTAAAAATTGTTTCTGAGGGAAAATTAATGCATATAAATTAATATTCCAGAAGCACATGTCTCCCAGGTTACTCACTGCCATGGATTTTAGAGAAACTCTTCGTACAGTTGCTGCCTCAGTGCCAGTTTCTTGTTAGCTAGATCCATTAGAGGTCTGTGAGACAATATGTTTACAAAGTGGTGAGAAAAGCATTGCTTTGGGGGAGTAGGCATCCATATAGGATTTTCAGTTGTAGCAGTGAGTTTATCAAAGTTATCTGTAGCATGGTAATATACCATATTTATTCCCAGTATAATGACATGATATTTTCTTTAATAAGTGCTACCTATGTCAGCAACAAAAAAACAATCTATCAAAATGAAGAGAGGTAGAGAAAGTTTTCAAATGGCCTTATTAGTGAGACTGTAAGAATTATAATCAATTAGTATACAGTGTTAGCATTTGGAGAGGGCATTGAAAACTTGATCATATAAGAAAGTGTAATCACAGTCTGCTATAATGATCATTTAGATGTGCCCAAAATGTATTTTCATTACAATGTGAAAACATTATGTATTTCTTCTAAGACTGAAACATTTTATATAAATTTTATAAACTTCTTCATACATACTTACAATTTAGAACCTTAGTTATAAATCTATAACATGCTTACAATTTATAACCTTAGTTTTATTTGGGAGTGGTTTTCTTTGTATGCTCAGAGTAATGTTAGTGAATTAAAAATAACCATAGCCACAAAGGAACCAGGTTCAGCAAGCCAATATGTATCTGGGCCTAGGAAATACATTGTAGATGCAAGCCTGCAAGCAAAGAACAATGCCTTCCTGATGGGTAGAATATTCCTAACCTTCCTCTGGCCAACAATCTCACCTGCACAAGTGTAAGGTGTAGCCCACCTTTCCTGTTCTGCCCTCTCCACCATCTCTCAATAAAAGAAATGTCTCATATGTTATGTGAGGGATAACATACAGGAGGAAGGAGCTGAAAATCTCCTGCTGTAGCACACGGAATTTGCCTTTGAGATTATTTTAGCTCCTTCATCTCTGAGCTAAAGGAAATAAACTTTTTTCTTTCTTTTTTTTTTTTTTTTTTGGTTTTTCGAGACAGGGTTTCCCTGTAGTTTCTAGAGCCTGTCCTGGAACTAGCTCTTGTAGACCAGGCTGGCCTCGAACTCAGAGATCCAGATCCGCCTGCCTCTGCCTCCCGATTGCTGGGATTAAAGGCGTGCGCCACCACTGCCCGGCCGGAAACAAACTTACTTTTCCTCAATAAATCTTGGCTTATTTAAACAAGGAACAATTAAAATGGTAGTACAACAATAAGTACTTCGAGTAATTTTTTTCCAAATATTTACTCTATTACATTTGAAAAGGAAAATAACTCATAATGTTTACTAGTAAGTTAATGACAGATTCTATGTCTCACGTCAAATATATACCCCCCAAGTTCCCCAGTTTATATTTAATGACTGACTAAATATTAATATCATTTTCAGTTCATGACATAAAGTTTGTACTTATAAATATTGTTGAAAAATAATTTTGAATAAATTTAGTCAAAAATATTCTAGGTGTAAAATATTAAAACCTAATTTTAATTACTGTACATGTTAATGACTAGAAAATGACTGAATTTTTTTATCAACGTTGAGGTTTATTGAAATGTCCTATAGGCAGATAATTTCTTCTTTTTTTTTTTTTTCCTCATGGTTTATTTTTTTTATATTTAAAAATTTCCATCTCCTTCCCTCCTCCTCCCCCCTTCCTTCCCTCCTCCTCCCCCTTCCCTCCCCTCCTTCTCCCCCTTCCCTCCCCTCCCCTCCACACATACCTCCCCTCCCTCCCTCTCAAGGCCAAGGAGCCATCAGGGTTCCCCACTCTATGCTAAGACCAAGGTCCTCCCAACTCCCCCCAGGTCCAGGAAGGTGATCGACCAAGCTGAGAAGGCTCCCACAGAGCCCGTCCATGAAGAACAATCAGAGCCCAGAGCCATTGTCCTTTGCTTCTCAGTCAGCCCCCGCTGTTGGCCACATTCAGAGAGACGGGTTTGGTCGCATGATCCATCAGTCCCATTCCAACTGGAGTTGGTGATCTCCCTTTAGTTCTGTCCCACCGTCTCCATGAGTGAACGCACCCCTCTCGTTCCTGACTTTCTCCCTCATGTTCTCGCTCCTTCTGCTCCTCATCAGGACCTTGGGAGCTCAGTCCAGTGCTCCAATGTGGGGCTCAGTCACCTTCCCCATCTGTCGCCAGCTGGAGGTTCCCTCACGGTCTTGACTTTCTTTCTCATGTTCTCTCTCCCTCTGCTCCCCATCAGGACCCTGGGAGCCCAGTCCGGTGTTCCAATGTGGGGCTCTGTCATTTTCTTCATCTATCGTCAGGTGGAGGCTCTATGGTGATATGCAAGAAATTCATCAGTATGGCTATAGGAACTGGCCTTTTCAGGCTCCCTCTCCTCAGCTGCCCAAGGAACTAACTGGGGGCGTCTCCCTGGAAACCTGGGAACCCCTCTAGGGTCAAGTCTCTTGACAACCCTCAGGTAGCTCCTTAAATTAAGATATATGCTTCCCTGCTCCCATATCCACCCTTCCTATATCCCAAGCACCCCATTCCTCCGAGCTCCCCCCCCGTTCTCCCCTTCAAATGTCCTATAGGCAGATAATTTCTTCTTTATGAACTCTATGCTCATCAAATAATATAAGAGCTGGTCCTCTATATTTAAAAACAAATGCTCATGTACAGCTACATTTGAAAGCATGGAAGCAAGTTTCAAATGGGAACTTTATAGCATCCAGACTTCCTGTGAGCCTTCTGAAGTGCTTATCCAGGAGGTTCTGCCCTGTGAAATTTCTCATGTGAAGTCCTGGACTGGTGCCAATCCTTTCCTAATACCTCCACAGGTATTGCTTCCTCATGCTCTTCATAGTTAATCAGATTAATGTCATTTAGAATCTTTCTTCCTCATTAAACAACAACATTGAAATGAGGAAAAAAGTTTAAAAAAAAATACAGAAAATTGAGAATAAAAACCAAACACATGGAACAAGTGAACTCTTGTTCTAAAACTTAAAACTAAGGTTAGGGAAGTGTTGTAGAAGAACGTACATTCCTGTATAAATAAAATTAAAAAGCTTTAAAGAATGGAAGTCTATTTTACTTGTAAATTCCACAAAGTTCTTTAAATCACCCTAAATACGCACACACTGTGTTTTTCTTTCCTTAAGTTCCAGGAAGAAAATACCATCAACTAATATAAACTTTCTCTCTCTCTCTCTCTCTCTCTCTCTCTCTCGTTTTGGTGGCTGGTGGTAAAATGTAAGGTATTGACATGGTTCTACTGATGTCTTCCTGAGAAAATCCTTCCTTTCCTAGCCCTGGCTTCTGGTAGTTGTTGGTAGATCTAGGTGTTTATTGCTTGGTTTGAAAGGGCACTCCAATCTCTGTCTCCTTCTTTACATGATGCTCTCAGAAAGGTGGGTGTCCAGATTCCCTTTAGGTGGAATACTGTCTATTCTACACCAACGTTTGTTATCCCTCCTTGAAAACCTGCCAAGGCACTGAATTGGGATTCCTCCTAATACAGCATCACTTCACTGTATGTTCAAGGATTCTACACAAGGTGACATCCAGAGATATTAGCACTTAGGAATTAAACATAGCCTCTAAGGCGATGCTCTGTACCCTATAGTTGGGCAAACATTGCAAAGTTCTTTACAACAGAATACATTCCAGTTAGCAGAGAATAGACAAGTATGGAAGTGTTTTCAAAAATAATCTGTTTTGACCTGAATCATTTCCTGGCTTGTTGGTTCACAACTGTAATCAATCCTATCACTCAGGAAGCTGAGGCAATAGCTTTGCCAATTTAGAGCTAACATGACCTTCATAGTGAAAGCTTGTCCAAGAAATATCCTCACTGAAAGTCTTCTAAAACAGAATGTCTTGCTCAAATTTCCAACAAGTTAACATCTGAGACTCAATATAAAGCAAAATGTTTGGTTTCAGTGGCATTTAGGACAAAGTCTGTAGAGATGGCTCATGGTTAAGAGCACTGGTTGCTCTGCCAGAGCTCCTGAGTTCAATTCCCAGCAGCCAGATGGTGGCTCACAACCATCTGTAATGAGATCTGGTACCCTTTTCTGTAGGCATACATGCAGTCAGAACACTGTGTACATAATAAATCTTTTCAAAAATTCTTAAAAAAGACAAAGTCACAAGGTACTCATTCATTCATTTGAGAATTGCATCAAAAACAGTAGTAAAGGGTGATAAAGAACACATGACTTCCTCAGAAAATTTATAATGTAGAAAAGAGCCAGGGAGTTATAACCTACTGTGCATTCTAACCAGATTACCTTTAAAAATGTATACATGTAAAATTTCACCCATATAGACAGACTCTTGATCATATCTTAATGTATGTATGTATATATTTATTTACTGTTTTCTCTTCGGTGGCCTGTCACCCAGCTCCCAAATAAATATACAGCATTTTATTCTTACTTATGAATGCCTAACCTTAGCTTAGTTTGTTTCTAGCTAGGCTTTATTTACTTAAATTATCCCAACTACCCTTTGCCTCTGGGCTTTTGCTTTTCTTTTTTCTACCTACCTTTATTTACTACTTACTTCATGGCTTGCTGTATGGCTGGATTGCTGACCCTTGGTGGTCTCTTTCCCCTTTTTCTTGCTCCTCCTCTTCTTTTTCTTCTATTAATTCTCTGCCCACTAGCCCCACCTATTTTCTCTCCTGCTTAGCTATTGACTTTATTGGTCTTTATAAGACTAATCAGATGTTTTAGACAGGCAAAGTAACACAGCTTCACATAGTTGAACAAATACAACATAAAAGAATACAGGACATCTTTGCATCATTAAACAAATGTTCCATAGCATAAACAAATATAACACTTCTTTAATATTCTACAGCAATACCTATCATTCACTTATCCACTCCAGTTTGCCCCAGGATTCCCACACTGTGTCTTCTTCATAAGAGCACCATGTCATCCTTATATATTTTATGAAGTTTTCTTTCACAGGGGGTAGAACAATGAAATGGAAAGACATAAAGCCCAGGGAGCAGTTAGCAATTTCACACTATGTGATGGAAACCAAATGAAATCATCCATTCTGCCACACAGAAGTATTTTTCATGAATACAGCTTGTTTTCTTCCAGTGTCATAATTTCCTCTGCTTTCTGTGCAATGTGGCTGTTTTATGGTGTCCTTTTCCTAGACTCCTCTTACTGGTCTTTGGCCTTGCTCACGCTCTCGACAATAATACCATCGATTACCATACTTCCACCCTCTGTCTCCAGATTTCAATTCTCTGGACAACCTTTATGTTTTGTCTGTTTCTATGCAGTCACAGTTATAGACATAATATCTCCAATGAGTGGTTAATCTAGTAACATTTGCTTCTGCTCAGTTCTTCTGAAATCAATTATTTCATCAGAAAACTCTTTTTAAGTATGTCCATCCCACTTTTAGATTAGTTACTTCTTCTTATATCTCAGTGACAAGACAATTTTTTATTCCCATAAAATTTGTATATTATTTTACCTAGGTTTATTATATTTATTATCTCTGGTCCTTACTTTTTAATTTCTCTCTCTTGGTTTTATATGTTCCCCTAAATCCACTAGTTAGTAATAGTCCATTTTCTCTTAATGATCAAAAATTTTTTCTTCCAAGGAAAAAGCACTCATTTGTATATTAATGTCTGCTCAACTATGACTCCAATTGAATTTTCCCTTCAGCTTCAGGTTTATGTTTTCAAATGGATGGTTATAATATGTACAAAATTGAGCTTAACTATTGAACACCTCTGTTCTCATTACATTCTAAGTTCTCAAAGCAGTCTATGTATCAAAGCATATAAGCAAGCTCCGTAAGAACCTAGCCTAATAATTTTTATCTCTGTCTTTTCATCTCTCATACCAGTATTCTATTACTTTTGTTTGCTTGTTCTTAGGTTGTTTTGCAATTTGATCAGGATCGAATCCAGAGCCTTTTTAATACAAACCAGCATCCCCAGGCTCTCTATTCTTACCTTCACACTACTGTTACTGCTATAGTCTTGTCTACTACTTCATTGAGCACTTCCTGAAAGAATTCAATTTTATTCATAATGTGTGTCTCTTACTGTCTGTCTATGGGGCTTAAAACAAGCTGCCTCCAACTTTAGATTTAGATTTTGAAAATTGTGTGCTTTGTTATCCTACCTGTATTGAGTTGTAGGAGTTTCCCTTTGACTTTTATCACAGTATATGGTAACACTACCAAGAGATGTTTTAAAGGTCCTCCTGCACTCCAGATAGAGTGTTTCTTGACTCTGTTGTGGAGAAGGAATCCTGTTTCCCCATGTTAACCTAAATCAGTCACCCCTTCTAACACTGTTATTCTGTTTTTATCCTGTTGGTTTACAGGCATCAGAAGATCAAAGTAGCCAGGAGACATCTGAGCTTCCAGTTGGTGCTGGATAGTATACTATCAACTTGGCACAAACTTTAGTCATTGTAGAGGAGGAAACCTAGGCAAGTATGTAGGAGATTTTCTTAATTAGTACTTTACCGGGGAAGGCCCCGCCTATTCTGGGTTGTATCATCATTACGTTGTGGTCCTGGGTTCTATAAGAAAGTAGGCTAAGCAAGCCAGATGTAGCAAGTTAGTAAGCAAAATTCTTCCATTGCCTCTTCATCAACTCCTGCCTCCAGGATCCTGCTGTGGGACTTTCTGTCATGACTTCCTTTGATGACAAACAATGATTTGAAAGACCAATTAGCACTTTCCTCATCAAGAAGCTCTAGCCATGGTATTTCATCATAGCAATAGTAGCCCTAACTAGTACATAGGTCAATGAAATTTTTGTTGTGTCTCCTGTCAGAAATACTCTCCTCTCTGGAACCAAACTTTCAGACCAGCATAACCTAAGATCGTTGGGTTAGGAATCAAAAGTGTTCCTAGTGCATTATTATAGGTGATAGTGAATAGAAAATTTCACTTTTCCACGTTTTGATTCTTGAACCCATGTATCCCAAATATGGGACTAACTGTATCATATGTTTGACTCTGATTCAAAGCCTATGCTACATTCTGGAGCACTCTGTTCCAGCCCTCCAGGATGCTGTCACTTAGTTGGGGCTGTAATTGCTTTCTTCAAATGGTCATTCTATTGTTCAATTATTCTATCAGGCCAGCTGCTACAGGATGATGGGAAACGTGGTAAGATCATGGGCCCGTCATCACACTTTTCCATCTGTGAAATAAGTTCCTTGGTAAGAAACAATACTGTGTGGAATACCATCATGATGGATAAGGCATTCTGGAAGACCACAGATAGTAGTTTTGGTAAAATCATTATGTGCTGGAAAGGCAAATCTATAACCAAAATAAGCATTTACTCTAGTATAAACAAAGTGTTATCTTCTCCTTGAATGAATAGTCTAATATAATCAACTTGCCACCAGGTCACTGGCTGGTCACCCTGGGGAAAGGTGCCATAGTGGGAGTTCAGGTTTGATTTTTCCTGTTGGCATATCTGGCATTGAGCAGCAGTTGTATTTGGCCAGGCTTGATGAGTGGAAGTCCATTGTTTTTAATCACATACATAACTACTACACTGTGAACATGGCCACTTTGTTCATGGGCCCATTGGATAAAGACAGAAAAGTACTGTGAATTCTATTCGGTCTTAATAATAAAACCTTGGAGTCAGATATCAGATTAATGCTGAAAGTTCAGAGAAGTAAAGGAGCCTGCCATTAGAGAGACTTTTTACCTCTACTGAATTCTCAGACCAAAGGGAACAAGATCCTGTCTCCACGAATCCACAGGCTGAATGGCTTAAGGTCCTGTCTCCTCCCACCTTATATTCCTCTCCCCATGAAGCATTATCCCTTCTGGTCTCTACCTCTCCAGTGCTGAGAAAGGCATGTGACTCTCATGTACTGGGATTAAAGGTGTGAGCCATCACCACCTGGCTCTCTTTCTCATTTAGACTGGCTCTTGAGGGTGGCCTTGAACTCACAGAGATCTGTCTGCCTCTGTCTGCCAAGTGCTGGGATTAAAGGTGTGTGCCACCACTGCCTGGCCTCTGTGGCTAACTGGTGACTACCACTCTGATCTTCAAACAAGCTATAATTATTAAAACACAAACAAAATATCACTACACAGGACTAGACAAAAATGACTGTCTACAGAATGGGTTACTCAATCTATTTGATTATTGAGCTCCTATTCTGCTTAAGTCACATCTTGATGAACATTTACATGGAACACAAGTATCTTCACATCTCTCACACATTTAGAGAAGTCTGTTTATATAATTCTTCCCCAGATATCTTTCTTAGCAATTTTCCAATCATTTTCATTATAAGGCTGTGACCATCCAGCCAATCCAGTGCTTACATTAAAAAAGTGTAAGTAGGAGCCGGGTCGGGTGGTGGTGGTGCACGCCTTTAATCGCAGCACTCGGGAGGCAGAGGCAGGCGGATCTCTGTGAGTTCGAGGCCAGTCTCGTCTACAAGAGCTAGTTCCAGGACAGGCTCTAAAAAAGCTGCAGAGAAACCCTGTCTCGAAAAACCAAAAAAAGAAAAAAGAAAAAAAAAAAGTGTAAGTAGGATATAAATTAATTGTGGGGAAGAGAATAAAGTAGTAGGGAGTGATTATAGTAAAATTGTCAAAAATACAAAAAGTTAATTTTAAAAAGATTAAAGCACAGAGTATCATTTTGTGTGATATAAAATGCTAAGTACCATTGCTTTCATCCACCATTATTGTTACTATTAGTACTAAAACTTCTCTTTAATTGGCCAGGTTTCTCACAGTGAACCACATTTTCTACTGGTGTCAATTATTTCTTGTCTTTTCTGTTGGCTTTCCAGAATCATTTACCCCTTCCTGAAGAACATCTTCAAAAGTTAAGTGTCTTAGTTTGCCTTTCTATTTCTGTGATAAATACTGTGACCAAATGCAGGAGGAAAGGGTTTATTTCTGCTTATTAATTACAATCTAACATCTAGAAAAGTCAAGGTAGGAGTTTAGGACAGGAATTCGAAGACAAGACCTGAAGGGAAAACGACAGAGGAATGCTGTTTACTCGCTTGCTTTTCATAGTTTGCTCAGATCCACTTGCCGAGGGTTGGCACCATGCAGTGTGGTATGGGTTCTCCCACATGGAGATGATCAATCATTAATCAAGAAAATTACCCACAGATGTGCTCATGGGACTAATATGATGGAAGACATTTCTTAATTGATGTTCCCTTTCCCAAGGGACTTTATTTAATATCAAGTTGACAAAACTAAACAACACCTTTAAAAAGAAAGATTTTGTAACCAAGTCTTGCATTTTTTTTTATTGAGGGAAAAAGAATATCTGATTGGCACATGCTTTTTAATCCCAGCACTCCATTAGTAGAGGAAGACAGATCTCTTTGAGTTCAAGTCTAGCCTGGTAAATACTACAAGTTCCAGGCTAGGCACTCGCTGTGTCCAACAAATCAAAACAAAATAATAAGGAAAGAAAAATCTATTTATATATCATCGTTACACCTTAAAGACTTTTGTGTACTATGCTAAATTTCTGTTTTATGTAAATGCCATTATTCTAAATACAACTTAAATTAATATTGACTACTTGCAAAGTCACACCTTATTTATTTTAATAAGGATGGGAAGGTGGGGAAGAAAAGCTTTTGTGTCAACTTCCTTTGATAATATTTAAGTTTTAAAATTTGCTGAGCAGACTTCTGATATAATTGCTATTCTGATGTGGCTCTCCCACATGGAGATGAAGGAATCTTGGTTCTGTCTTCTGACCTTTTGGAGTCCCGAAGCCTTGAATGGTGAGTTATAGTATTACAGGCAGGTTCATGTATTGCACAGGCTACTTACTGTATTCACTGCAAAGCACCAAAGAGCATCACAACACCTTTAAGATTATCCACTACATTGTTTATTATCTTATTTATTAATTTTTAATTCTAGCAATGTTATGCTTTTTATACAAAATTTAAAAAAAAACATTATTTGCTAGAAGCTACCTTAAAAAGCCGTTCTTCTTTTTACTCTAAATATTTCCTTATGGATTTGTTTTGAGTACTTTTTCTATTTCTTTCCATAGTCCACATGTAATAAGCCCTTAGTATTTCTACCCACTGTTACAGAAGAGTCTATCATCTCTTGTTATTAACATTTAATTTTTAAAATCACACCCACATAGGTAACCAAGCTACAAGAAGAAGATAATGCCCAACACCATCTAGATGTCTAAGGATCAAAAGCTGGATGGCTCAAAAACCTGGGATAAAACCAAAGACGATTGACACGTGTATACAAAAATGTCAATGAAATGATTCCTAATGATATTCTGCTATCAGTGCCTAACCTTATCATCATTAAAGAGGTTTCTCCTCACAGCTGGTGGGAGCCAATACAAGGACCCATACCTAAACATTAGGCAGAGGTCAGGAATAATTGTAAAAGATGAGGAGGAAAGATTCTAGGAGCTAGGGAAGATCCAAGACACCAGGAGAACATGGTCCACAGAATCAACTAAGCAGAGCTCACAGACAGGAGCTGGCACATTGAAGCAGCAATCAGTGAGCCTGCATGGGTCTGTGCTAGGTTCTCTGTATATGTGCTGTAGTTGTTTAGATTGTGGTTTTTGTTGGACTCCTAACAGGGGAGAGAGGTGTCTCTGGCTGTTTTGCCTGCTCTTGGAATTTTTTTTCCTACCAGATGACCTCATCTAATCTTGATATGAGGGTTATACCTACACTTATTGCAGCTTGTTTTGCTTTGTTCGGTTGATATCACTGGGAAACCTGTTCTTTTCTGCAGGGAAACAAAGGAGGTGGATCTGGGCTAGAGAGCAGGTGTGTGGGGGGAACTAGGAGGAAGGGAGGGAGGGGAGACTGTGATTTGGATGTATTATATGAGAGAAGAATACATAAAAAATTAAGGTAACCTACTGAGAAAGAAAGACAAACACTAAATTTTCATATAAATACATCTTCCACTGTTCTATATTTTTATATTGATTCTGGGGATCAAACTCAAGTTCCTACACTTGAGAAGCAAGCTCATTACTGACAGAGCCATCGCCCCAAACTTTCTTTCTGTTTGATATGGAATAAAATCATAAACATGATCTCCCTCCTTTTGCTCCTCATCAGTACCTTGGGAGGTCAGTCCGGTGCTCCAATGTGGGGCTCTGTCTCTATCTCCATCCATTGCCAGGTGAAGGTTCTATGGTGATATGCAAGATATTCATGAGTATAGCAATAGGATCTGGCCATTTCTGGCTCCCTCTCCTCAGCTGCCCAAGGAACTAGCTGGGGGCATCTTCCTGGACACCTGGGAACCCCTCTAGAGTCAAGTCTTTGCCAACCCTAGAATGGTTCCCTTAATTAAGATATATATTTTCCTGTTCCCACATCCATCCTTCCTATATCCCAACCATCCCATTCCCCCAAGCTCTCGCCATCCTCCACTTCATACTTTTCTCTCCCCATACCCCTATACTCCCTTCCCACCCCACCCCCAAGTTCCCAATTTTTACCTGGCAACCTTGTCTACTTCCAATATCCAGGAGGATAACTATATGTTTTTCTTTGGATTCACCTTCTTATTTAGCTTCTCTAGGATCAGGAATTCTAGGCTCGATGTCCTTTATTTTATGGCTAGAAACCAATTATGAGTGAGTACATCCCATGTTCTTTTTTTGGGCCTGGGTTACCTCACTCAGGATGGTGTTTTCTATTTCCATCCATTTGCATGCAAAATTCAAGATGTCATTGTTTTTTTACCACTGAGTAGTACTCTAATATGTATATATTCCACACTTTCTTAATCCATTCTTCCACTGAAGGGCATCTAGGTTGTTTCCAGGTTCTGGCTATTATAAATAATGCTGCTATGAACATAGTTGAACAAATGCTTTTGTAATATGATAGGGCATCTCTTGGGTATATGAGCAAGGAAGTCAGGACCGTGAGGGGTGCGTTCACCCATTGAGACGGTGGGACAGAACTAACAGGAGATCACCAAGTCCAGTTGGAATGGGACTGATGGAACATGCGACCAAACCGGACTCACTGAATGTGGCTGACGGAGGCTGACTGAGAAACCAAGGACAATGGCAATGGGCTTGGACTCTACGGCATGGACGGGCTCTGTGTGAGCCTTGTCAGTTTGGTTGCTCACCTTCCTGGACCTGGGGGGAGTTGGGAGGATCTTGGACTTAACATAGTGAAGGGAACCCTGATGGCTCTTTGGCCTGGAGAGGGAGGGAGTGGGGGTATGGGTGGAAGGGAGGGGAGGAAAGGGGAAGGAGGAGGGGAGGAGATAGAAATTTTTAATAAAAAAAGAGAAAAAAAGCAAAACAAAAAATAAAATATAAGACATGAATATGCTCATATGAATAACAGAAAAATATCATAAAACATGGAATAAAAGATCTCCTTAAAACCAAAACCTGGAAATCATAATTTATATGTAAAAAGCATAAAGGTAAATAATGATATCTTAAAATTTGCAGGCAAATGGACAGTGCTAGACAAAAACAAACATATTGAGGTAATCCAGACCCAGAAAGACAAATATAATATGTACTCACTCACAAGTGGATTTTAGACATAAAGCAAAGAAAAACCAGGCTACAGTCCACAACCCCAAAGAAGCGAGACAACAAAGAGGATCCTAAAAGTGCCATACATGGATCAACAGGAAGGAGAAAAAGATAAGAACTCCTGAGTAAACTGGGAGTATGGGGAGCAAGGGGGAAAATGGAAGGGGAGAGGGAAGAAAGGAAGGGAATGGCGAAATGTATATAGTTTAATAAAAATAAAAAAGAATCTGCAATGGATCAAAAATATGAACTTTCAAAATATAAAAAAAAGAGAAATTTAAACAGTAGCCATCCTTTGGGCATAATAAATGAGGTAACATGAAGAAAGTTTCTAGAAATTTTAATTTCTTGGGTTGAAGGACATGAAGAAGCATCCACTTTAACAGGAATCATACAGATGTACCCCCTTTGTTTTTGTACTTTTCTCTGAATGCATTTTATTTCTCAAATTTTAAAAATATGTGTTCCCTTCTACTGCAGAAGGAAGGTTCTCTGATGATGGTGGATGAAGGCACTCATCTGTGAGTATAGAAGAATATTGTTAGGAGTCATTTTATGGCTATATTCCTTTAACAGAATGTTTATGGGTGAGGATACAGCTCAAAAAAAATCCCAGGCTAACTCCAAAATATTTTAATTATATTTTCTTTATTATAAGGGGAAAACTCACAAAATAAGAATGTTAAGTCCAACCTCAGCTGTGTTGCCAGAAGAAAAGATCTGTATTTTGAGATCTTATTTTGTTTACAGCCATCTTAAGTTTACAAGTTAAGTAAAATATTCACCTCTATCGCCTCTGCAAGGTAAGTTCCGGGCCTAGAAAATTAATCTGGTATCTTATCTCCTAATGAGACAATAGGCTCCAGGTTTTAGAAGAAATTATCACCTCCTTTGTTAGTTAATATCTCTTTCTCTCAACCAGAGATTTTCCAGACCTGAATTCCAGCAGACTGGACTTTTCTGACACCCTACGCTACTCCCTGCCTGTTTGTTATATAACAGTTCATGAGAAAAAATAAAATTGGCAGTTTGATCAGAAAGCCTGTTGTGCTGTCATTTCTCATGTCCCTTGTCCCCTCCATTCCTCTTTCTCCTCCAGGTTTGTCAGGGACCCTCCATTCATGTCCCACTGGCCAGGATACTGTGTAGTGCAAGACTCATCTCTTGCAAGCCCTGGGTGGGCTGGCAGTTTTCCCTGGCTACCTAAAAGGTCATGCCTTAACCTAGTCCAACCTCTTAAAGATTATTGGCTGACAGAGGTTCCCCATTACCTCCCCCTTTTCTTTAAATAAGAGAGTTTTAAACCCAATACAAAATGAGCTCCCAAGGTCCCGATGAGGAGCAAAAGGAGGGAGATCATGAGCAAGGAAGTCAGGACCGTAAGGAGTGCGTTTACTCATTGAGACGGTGGGACAGATCTAACGGGAGACCACCAAGTCCAGTTGGAATGGGACTGATGGAACAGGGGACCAAACCGGACTCTGAATGTGGCTGACGGTGGAGGAGGACTGAGAAACCAAGGACAACGGCAATGAACATGAACTCTACAGCATGGACGGGCTCACTGTGAGCCTTGTCAGTTTGGTTGCTCACCTTCCTGGACTTAGGGGGAGCTGGGAGGACCTTGGACTTAACATAGTGAAGGGAACCCTGATGGCTCTTTGTCTTGGAGAGGGGTGGAGTGGGGGCATGGGTGGAAGGGAGGGGAGGGAAGGGGGAGGAGGAGGGAAGGAGATGGAAATCTTTAATAAAAAAAATGAGGAAAAAAAACTATATGAACTAGGAACAGATATCAAGCATAAAATTAGAATTATAGCCAGCAGAAACAATATTATACAAGGAACAGATGCTAAATGTTTTATTAAACATTTTATCCAAAAAAGTCTAAGTCTTGTATTGGAAATGGCTTGGATAAATTGTAAGAGGAAGTTAACTATGACTATCTATAATAGGGCAAAATAGAGCTAGATGGGGAAGGCTGAACTAAGGGCTGGGAGAAAGAAGGTGGAGTCAAGGAGAAGCCAAGTAGCCCCACCAGAGACGGATGCCTGGATGCCTGATGGAACCTTGCCAGTAAGCCACAGCCACGTGGTGATACACTGATTAATAGACATGGATTAAATTAAGATGTTAGAGCTAGCCAATAAGAAGCTAGAGCTAATAGGCCAAGCAGTTATTTAATTAATACAGTTTCTATTTGGTTATTTTGGTGCTGAGCAGCCAGGAACAAATAAGTAGCCTCCTACTATATATAACCACTATGGAAATCAGTGTGGCAGTTCCTCAAGAAGATGAGAAGATGAGAATTGATCTATCTCATAATCCATAATATATCACTCTTGGTCATATTCTCAAAAAACACTTCATTCTAGCAGAGACACTTGCTTATAGGCCCATATTTCTACATGGTGTGACAGCCAAGTTCTCAGGCCATAGTTGGTATCCAGAGAAGTCATGTACTGTGCCAGACAGGCTGTTGTTACCCTAACAAAAGCTCAGAATATGTTGCTTCTTTTCTTTTGTAATTATGTAGATCACCTGAGGAGAGGTGTGAATTCCAAGCTAGTGACTGAGCAGCAGACATGACTGTAGTCCTGCTATCCCTGGAAACAGAATGTTAATAAAATTCCAGCTTAGTTTACCTTGGGGAATAAAAGGTGTTTGGATAATAAATGGGGGGGGGATGATCTTCAAGATCTGAATATAGCCTTAAATTCCCATCCAATATTGCTGTGTAAACTGTTTCTTAATTATTTTCATGCCTCTATGCCCATCCAGAAAGGGAAAAGTAGTTTATGTTGGAGCATAGGACCCCAACACTTGCTCATACCTGGTCATTGTTCATAATAGCAAGAAATTAGAAACAACCTAGATGTCCTCAAATAGAAGAATGTATAAAGAAAATATGGTATATTTATAAAATGGATACATTTTTAATGGCTGAGTACATTTATACAAATACAATTCTCCATTGTGCAAATCTAATTAGCCATTAAAAAATAGTATTATAAAGTTTTCAGGTAAAAGGATAGAAGTAAAACATATCATCCTAAACTAGCATGGATCCAGAAATACAAATATGATATGTATTTACTTGTATGTGGATATTAACTTGATAACCAAGCTGCAATTCATAGAACTATAGAGGGTTAGTATATATTAAGGCACTAGGAGGACATATAAATCTCCCTAGGAAAAAGAAATAGTTATGGATATATAGGAGTGGGGACTGGAATGATAGGATCAAGTATAGAGGTAAGGTGGGAAGAGGGTTATGAGACAGTGAATATGGGGAAGTGATAGCAATTGCTGTGATCATTCTGAGATAGTATGGAAACCTAGTGCAGTATAAGTGTTTTAAAATACAAACATTTATGGAGGTGATCTAAATGAAATCACCAAATAATGGAAGAGACTGATCTCCAACCCTATGTCTCCTGACCAAATGAAGCTTCCGGTACTGAGACTGAGTTATATCTAACTGAGTTTTTGTCCAAACCTGTCCCACAGGAATCCCCAAATAACCTAAGGGGTTGCCAAGACTATAGGTTTCTCTCTAAAAGCTAACAGCAAGACCAGGTTGCTGAAGGCAACACCCACACAATCACATAGAAAAGTCAAGTTGGTGACAATACAGCTTTTCACACCTTTGTGCTACAGTTTTGGAGAAAGGTCAACACTAACCCAGCCCCAAACCCTTTGATCTGCAATGATATCCTGTCTGCAAAATGTGCTAGGGCAATGGTGGCACAGAATTTGTGGAAGTAACCATCAATATTTGATTTGACTGAAGGCCCCTTCTAAGAGGTGGAGCCCATACCTGACACTGCTTAGGTGACCAAGAACCTGAGAATTATATTACCCAGGGACATAGAATAAAACCCTTTCCTGCTATTCTAAACACACACACACACACACACACACACACAAATACAAGCAAAATAGTTTCAATAAACTGACTTCTAATGACATTCTTTCATATTCATAATCAACATCTTGCTCAACCATCATCAGAGAAGCTTCTTCCTGGAGTAGATAAGAACAAATACAGGCACTGTGCAGAGAGTGAGAGACCTTGCAACACTCAGCTCTAAACGCAATGTCTCCAACAAATCCTTCCCTATTGGGGCTCAGGAAACCCCATGGAAAAAGGAGGAGGAAAAAGTAGAAAAATAATATTAAAATAATATTACTAAAGCAGAAACAAATAAATAGATGTATGGGGAAAATGCTTCTGAGATAAAAAGCCAAAAAATTAAAAAGAATACCTATGTAACTATAACTGGAACCTTACTGTGAATTTTCAATATCTTAGTAAACAAACTGAGATAAAAATTTATCAACGTTTTGAACCAACACCAAAGTCAGGTCTGTGAAAGTTTGTTTTCCACACTGAAAATGTAGCTAAGGTAAAGGACACACTTAACTAGATTTGATGATTTCACATTGTATTCACAAACCTACAAATAAAAATGTCCAATTATAACAATAAAAAAACATAGGTCATTCAAAAGATGAACTTTCCTAATATACAAGCTTCATTAAAATTCGAAAACCTTAAAATTTTCATCTTCATTTTTACCTTCAAATATATGATTCCATTTGTGTGTTCATGTGCATGTGTGTGTGTTAAGTGTTTGTACATGCTCATGTGTGCATGTACATGTATAAGAGAACCCCACCATGCTTGTGTATATAATATCATAGTACAACGTTGTTGATCCTTGCAATCTTCTTTAGTTGAGTCAGGGTCGGTCTGCCCTTGTCACCATTGCATGTGCCGGACTACCAGGGAAGCACTAAGACTACAGAGGTATGGTGCCATATCTGAATTTACTTGGATTATAGTAATAGAAATATAAGTTCACATACTTGAGTGGCAAGATACACAGTTCTCATCCTGCTGATTTTTTAAAGTTATTTTTGTTAAACTCTCTTATCAAGTGCTGAGATATTTTTCTGGGTTTATTTAGAAGGCAATGCAATTGATTTTAAGCAAAGAAGTTGAGTTTTTATTTATACCGGTTTCTTCTTCTTTATCATTGCTTGATGAGTTAATTTGTGAGCCAGGATGTATGTTCTGCCATAGCAAAAAACTAATTTGTCTTTACCCTACATTCAATTCAAAATTTTTATTATAACATTGGTTTCTATTTAAGAGAGAGAGAGAAGAGAGAGAGAGAAGAGAGGAAATGAGGATTAAGTGTATGCTTTATGGCACTATCACATATTACAAATACATTCAAAAAAACCAAATGTTATTGTTTTAACATTAATTAACAGTATATAAATATTCAAATAATATTCAGATTTAATATTTTAAAATTATAATTTAATAATTTAAAATTAATTCTTACTCAAATCTACATTATACACATAAAATAATATTTTAAAATCCTAATCTATGACAAGCAAATGGCTTAGGGAGTAAGGGGACTTGTCTAAACAGCTGACAATATTTGTTCAACCGCCATACCCCATGAGACTGGTATGAGAAAATTGACTTTGAGAACTATCTAGTATGGAAAGTCTTTCTATCTATGTGCTGCTTTTATTGTCTAATGAATAAATCTTTATCAGCCAGGGCCTTAGCCCAATAGAACTAGGCGGGAAAACTAAACTGAATGCTGGGAGAGAGAATCCAGAGTCAGGATAAGCCATGTAGCCTGGCCAGAGACAGATGCTGGACAGAACTTTACCTGGTAAGATACAGCCATGTAATACACAGATTAATAGAAGATATAAGAGTAAACCAGAAATACGCTTAAGCTGCTGACCAAACAATATTGCAAATAATAAAGTTTTCTGAGTGATTATTTCAGCTGGGAATAACCAAGCAGCCTCTGACTACAACTACCCATGCATGAACTATGGCAGGTACACATGTCCAAATAATAAAACTAAGAAAAAAAATTCATAATCCATAAAACATGATCAGAAATGTTTTATAAGAGTATTCTTTATTATGAAAATAGAAATCCACACTGATATTTTCTGATATATTTTCTCTTCTGAATTATATAGCCTGGCCTCAAATCTTAAGAACTTCTCAAAGGATAGACTGCTGTCCTTAGAACTCAGATCCTCACAAGTTCTCCAGCTCTGCAGGTTTAAACCAAAAAGAATCAATCAATTTTCATATAAATAAATAAATAAATAAATAAATAAATAAATAAATAATAAATAGATTTTCATCCTGCAAGTTCAGTTCAAGAAGTGTGAGTGCAGTGATTATTTCTTGCTTCACACTCTCCTCTGTGTGTTGTGGCCATGGATGGAGTCACCCTTTCATGAAGGTCACATGAAGGTAATGTAGGGATAAATACTTTGCATTGGTAAAGTTGAAATCTTCCTTTGTGTTTAGACAGAAAAGGGGAGGTGATGTGGAATTCCCTTCTGTATGCTGTGAATATGCCTTATTGGTTAATTAAAAAATTTGATTTGTCCTATAGCAGGGCACAATATAGTCAGGTGGGAAATCTGATATATGGATAGAGTAGACAGAGTAAGAGAGACACCATGTAGCCAATGAAGTAGACAGATGCTTGCTGAACACTGTTAGAACCTTGCCCATAGGCCACAATCTTGTGATGAGTCACAGATTAATAGAGATGGGTTACTTTAAGATATAAGAGCTAGCTAGAAATATGCATAAGATAATAGGCCAAGCAGTGTTTTAATTAATACAGTTTCTATGTGATGATTTCAGGTTTGGGTGGCAAGGAAATAAATGAGCAGCCACTGTCTACATGAAGGTTACAATTTCTCCCCACAAAACAGCAGAG
This sequence comes from Arvicola amphibius, assembly GCF_903992535.2. Taxonomy (NCBI): domain Eukaryota; kingdom Metazoa; phylum Chordata; class Mammalia; order Rodentia; family Cricetidae; genus Arvicola; species Arvicola amphibius. The sequence goes on along the minus strand of NC_052054.1, from coordinate 95,361,213 downwards.
AAAGCTGGCTTCTGCGTTCTTGCTATGAAAAATCTTTTTTTTTTTTTTGATTTTTCAAGACATGGGTTCTCTGTAGCTTTGAAGCCTGTCCTGGAACTATCTCTTGTAGACCAGGCTGACCTTGAACTCACAGAGATCTACCCATCTCTGTGGGCTTAAAGACATGCACCACCACTGCCCAGCTGAAAAAAATCATTTTTATCTAGTATCTGGAAAATATAACTAAATCATGTATAATAACATATAAAAATTAAAATCTCTTTAGTTAAATAATGCACAATAACAGATGAAAAACTGAAATCTCTTTAGAATCACATTTTAACTTTAGAAGAATTCCAGACATTAACTGATACTCTTCTATATTTAAGTGCAAATTTTTCTTCCCAAGGAATAGTTTTGAATAATTATAAATTGAAGAATAAAGGAAGAAAACAGGCAATTGATTTACATGATCAGGCCCTGTTCATGAAATTCAGATGTTTGAGAAACACTTAAAAGGAATGTTCAAAATGCTTAGCCATCAGGGAAATGCAAATCAAAATGACTCCGAGATTTCATATTAGACCAGAACAGCTAAGGTCAATAACACGTGACAACACATGCTCTTGAGGATGTGGAATAAGGGGAACACTCCTCCATTGATGGAGAGAGCCTAATCTGGGAATCTGTATGGTGGTTACTCAGAAAGATAAGAATCAATTTACCTCATGATCCAGATATACCACTCTTGGGCATATGCCCAAAAGACACATCATCCTACCACCAGGAAATTTCCTCAACCACGTTAACTGCTGCTTTAGTAATAAGAGCTAGAAATAGAAAGAGCTGGATGTCTTCAACAAGAAAATGGGTAAAGAATGGTTATTAGCCACTATAAAATGATAACCTACAATCTACAGACCCAGAGAAGCTATGTATAGAGGAAGGGAAATGGTTGAACACATTGAGCCCCCTGGGAGGGGGAAATGGAACAGTTTTTATGGTTGAACTGGGGGGTGGTGGGTAGGGAAAACAACAGGAAGATCAAGTGGGGGGGTTTCATTTACATTTTAATAAAGTTTGCCTGAAGTTCAGAGAGGAAATCAGCCACACTGATCAGCTTTACAGACAAGGCAGTGGTGACAGACACCTATAATCCAGGTATGTGGAGGCCCGAAATTATAAGCCTATTTTCACATTGAACAAAGATCAGAGAGTTGGAACTTACACTTAATTCCTTCAAGGTTATTGAGCTTCTACCCCAAAGGCCCAACCTAGACATTCAGAGAGTTCTGTTCTCTCAAGGTTATTGTCAACAGGTGTGGCTAATCCCCAGACCTTGTTCTCAAAGAATAGAGAAGTAGATCTGTTCCTACCTCAAACAAAAGTCTAAGGATCCAACTAAGTTCCAGTTTGGGATTCCATTTTACCTTTTGGGGTCAGGGTATTTGGAATTCCCTCCCAATACTATCCTATCTATTTCTTTGCCTTATTATTTTCATTTGCATCTTCATATTCTTTACTCTATTTCTAAATCCCCATGCGAGAGATATTTTTGTTAAGGCTGGTCCCTGACACCAATAGCCACACTAGTTTGCCATATAAACCAGGTGGTAGTGGTGCGCACCTTTAATCCCAGAACTAGAGAGGAATATAAGGTGGGAGGAGATAGGTCTCAGACACGGTCTCATTCTGAGATTCCTAGAGGCCGGATCACCATTTCAGACTGAGAAAAAGTTAAGAGCCAGTGATTTTCTGACCTTCAGGTTGAATCCTAATTTCTCTCTCTCTCTCTGGGTTTTTATTAATCATGCTACAGGGAGTGGGAGCCGAGATTGGGTTAAAGGAGATAAAGTGGGGGGACAGCTGGCATTGATAGGTACTTGAGAGATGCTATCAAAACCTAGTACAATCAAAACTCTATAGTATATATAAAGGTGATCCAAATGAGGTCCCTTAATAATGGAGGAGACGGTGTGCAAAAGGTCATCTCTTATCTCACATAAGGCTTCCAATAAGACTGCTGCATTCAATTGACTTGTTGACCAAAGGGGTCCAATGGAAATCCCCAAACAACCTAGGCTATTGCTAAGTCAATGGGTCTCTCTTAGCAAAGTGACAATAGGACCCCACTGATGAGGACAAACAAAACCCACACCACTCCCTGAACATAGAGAAGTCCAGCAGGTGCCTACATGGAGTCTTTACTCCTTCAGTGTAGTGTCTTTGGTGTGAGAAGGTACTCTTTAGGTAAATAAAAGAGAAATAATAACACCAACCAAATCACAAAATATGCTAGGGCAATGGTGGCACAGACCTTGTGGGAGCAAGGTCAATCAATGTGTCGTCTGACTTAAGGCCCATTCCATGAGACAGAATTCATACCCAATACTGCTTGAGTGACCAATACTAGATATTAGATAGTCCAGAGACCTAGGTTAAAACCAAACACTACTGATCTAAAAAAAAAAATCAGTAAAATAACTCCTAATGATATTCTGCTATACTCATAGATCAGAGCCTTATCCAGTCATCATTAGAGAAGCTCCCTCCTGCAGCAGAGAGAAACAGATGCTCACACCCACAGCCAGACATTATGCAGAGGGGAAAAGTTCTCGGAACACACAGCTTTAAATTTGATGTCTCCGTAATATCCCTCTCCTTAGAGCCGAGGAAAGCTGGCAGGAGGAGGAAGGAATATAAGACCCAGAGGGGAAGGAAGACACAAGGAGAAAAAGGCTCTGAATCAACTGGGCAAGGCTAATATGAACCCAAAGAGGCTGAAGAAGCAAGCACCTGGACCTACACAGGTCTGCACCAGGTTCTCTGCTCTGTGTTATAATTTTCAGCTTAGTGTTTTCATGAAACTCCTAAGTATTTGAAGGAATGGGTCTCTGATTCTTGTGTCTGCGCTGCGTCTCTTTTCCTTCTGTTGGGTTGCCTTGTCTGGCTTAAAGTGATGGGTTTTGTTTTATCTTTTTACATGTTATTTTGTCATGTTTTGTTATGTCTAACAGCAGACAGAAGGAAAAGAATGCAACTGACCTGGAGGAAGGTGGGAACAAACTGGGAGGAGTAGTGGTAGGGGAAACTGTAATCGGAATATATTGCATGAGAAAAGAATCTGTTTTAAATAAACAGAAAAAAGAAAACCTACAATTTTTTTAAAGATTTATTTATCTATTTCTTTGTGTATATGAGTGTTCTATTTTCTTGTACCCCTGCTATAGATGTTTAGATATTTTTATATAATTGAAATTGTACAATGTGATTTTCTATGTGTGTGTATGTGGGTTTGTGTGTGTGTGTATGTATGTGTTTACCTTTGAGTCAGTATGTTTTGTTTTCGTTTTTCTTTCTTTCTGGTTTTTGGAAACAGGGTTTCTCTGTGCAGCCCTGGATCTCACTCTGTAAACATGGCTGGCCTCAAACTCAGAGATTTGTATGTCTCTCCCACCCTCTACTAGGATTAAATGCATATACCATCAATGGAAAACTTTTATGAGCAAAAAAAAGTATTAAGTGTATGGTTCAAAATATCTTCAGCAATCTTAGAACAAATTATTTTTATGATCATAATAAGACTTGTGGAAATCATATAAAACAAATTTTAAAATTTAAGTATATCACTACTATTATTTTAAAAGTTATCAATAGGATATTGACAAATGGAAAATATAAAATTCTTACCAATGAAAAAAATCAGTTATAAATTACTTTTTTTCTTCTTTTGTTTCTTTTTCTTTTTTGCTTTCTTTTCAGTAGGGGCCAGATTCTCAGAACTGTCATGTACCAGACTGTCATATTTTTGAAGTGCATAAAAAACAAGGAAGGTTGTGGCCAATTTGCAAATACTACCTGAATTAAAAAAATTAATAGTTATGATTTAACTGTTTTTAACAAAAGTTATTGAAAGAATGCCATCTATGTGGAGAAAAGATACAGTTTATTTTTGAAAGTATTAATTCCCAATTATAAAGTAGAATAAAATTAATATTATAAAGCTATGTTAAATATTTTTTAAATATTTATTTATTTATTATGTATACAATATTCTGTCTGTGTGTATGTCTGCAGGCCAGAAGAGGGCAACAGACCTCATTACAGATGGTTGTGAACTACCATGTAGTTGGCGGGAACTGAACTCAGGACCTTTGAAAGAGCAGGAAAAGCTCTTAACCACTGAGCCATCTCTCCAGCCCTATGTTAAATATTTTTAAATGCTAACAAAATGTTGCATTTATTTATTTATCAGATAGCCTCCAAAAGTAGCATTTTATGAATTCATAAACTGTATTAATTTGAAAACATATACATGAATTGTATTTTTCAGATTTATGTGTCAGTACAAACTGAAAATACTTCAAACGTTAATCAGCTATAGTGTTTGAAATACTGGTCACTCTCCACAAATAATAATTTATAGAAAATATAATCGTTTTTATAGTTTTTTGCTTTGTTTTAAATTTCTGAAAATTACAACTCTCACATAAAAATAATTAAACTCCACAAACAGAAAGCCCTGTTTATTAGAGTAAAAATGTTGTAGCAAGACAATACCAGTTATCTAATACCAGTTGTGTCGCATGAATCAGAGTTTTCCGTTTATGAGATATTTCATAAATCTTAAGAGACATTACCTCAAAGATGTAGTTACCTATGATCAAGCTGGAATTTTACAGTGAACTTTGTAAGCAATGAATGACTGTAATGTTTTTTTGGAAGCACAGAGTTTGAGAAAAGAATGAGAAATTATGAGAATGCATCTGGTTGTGCTTCCAAGAACAGTGTAGTGAGATCAGAAGACTCTGCAATAGGAAAAAAAATCCAGACAAGACAATGAAATTTTCTGTTTAAAGAAACAGAAAAATTAACATCCAAGGTAGAGGAGAACTTCATGGCAGTGGCGTGGGGTCTACTTTGAGTACATTTCCATAGCAGATGAGATCAAGAGGTGCAAAACCACACTTTTATCCCAGAAGGACCTTTAACTGGAGTATTCTGTTGCAGTCAAACAGATACTGCAATGCAATGATCGTGTAGAACAAGGAGTGCAAAGAAATACCAAGACACATGCTTAATGATGAGAGGGCAGAAGCCCAAACAACAAAACAGTAAGATTAAGCTAAGAGCTGTACTGGTTGTTTTTATTCAGAATCACAGTTGAACAAAAGGAAACTGAATGGAAAGACTTGGTGAGTTCATAGCTTGGTCAGGAAAGAGCAAGACCAAATGTTTGGAAGAAGAAAAGAGAAGTGGGGCCCAGTGAGCGTTTGCTAATGAGATTAGTGTGACTAAACAGGAGTGGGTCATTGTGCATCAGAACAATGAAGAAGGGTCTTCAGAACATTCCAGAACTCTTGGGAGAGAAGTCTGCTCCTGCCAGAGGAGGATTCTTCAGTGGCTAAGATTCATAGATCTGAATGAACTTGCTGCTTAGGGGAACTTTCTCTCCTTGCTTCCAAGTGAGTACCACTAAGTAGCCATGGCTCAGACTTAACTCCTAATGCTCACATTGGAAGCAGATCTTACTAAGCTGTCTTAGTTGTCCAGGGGAGTATAATGCAAAACATGGTTTTGGTATCTTGATAATTTCAATAAATTTTTGGAAAGAAAGCCAGGGAGACCAGCCTGAAATTTGCCGCAAGATTGGAGCCCACACAGAACAGGCCTAAAAGGGCAATGCCAAGTTTAGCTTTGGAAGTGGGCAATAGACATCCAGAGCAGTTAGCAATAGTAAGCAGCATCAGAGAAAGTAGACAGAGGACAGAGGCAGACCAAAAGAGAGACTGTGGATCTGGCAGGGTCTTCAAAATCACAGGCATAGGTTACCTGAGGGGACACCCTTCGGCACTGTGTTCCTGGGAGACTGGGTTTGGAGTTTTAAGGTTCAATATCTACTGTGACAGATTTCAATCTTCCTTAAGTCCTCAGCGCTCCTCTTTATCTCCCGACGTCTCCCTTAGAACTAACGATGCTTGTCCTCTTTCGTCACACTTCCAATTTGCAGGCATGTAATTTTTGTAAACAACCGCTCATATCTGAAAGTGCTTTCCTTGAGTCTTAGGTGAACCTGGGATTTTGAACTTTGCAGGGATGCTCAAGGGGCCTTGGCACTGTGAGGATAGAATTTTACTATATTTTACGTTAAGACATCTCAGATCTCAGTGGACAGGGATGGAATGCTGCAGATTCGGTGCTCATGCATTCGAAGCTTGAATCCTGTTGTACTAAGACCATGGTGATGCATCTTATAAGAGTTAGGGCATAGTCAGGGACTCATAGAGAACACTAGGGATACAGATTTTACAAGTAATTGACATTGATTTTTTTCCCCAAGGTAGCACTGAGGCTACGCTCTGGCTCTTTTAGCATCCTGTCCCTTAATGTGATCGCTCTCTAATGCAGAGGTTCTACACACTATGTCAGATAGCATGATTTGATACAGTCAAAAGGCCCACAGAGAATTACAGTCCTATTTGTAATTTGAAACTCCCAATCCATGGACTAAATAAACTTTCTTTTTCATTATAAAGTACCAAGACTCAACTGCTTTTATAGCAATCAAAGGGAAAAATAATACACATGATATCTATCTGATTTATACATATTGTCAGAGAGACAAGTTTTTCTTCTTTGTTGGAGTACAGTAGGATCTTTAGTATGTAATGAGAAATTGTCATTGTCCATTCATCAATTGGTTAGTTTTCTGCACATTTCTAGACTTATTAGATGGTGCTACCTTTGTTAGTTTTGAATTTCTATGTATCTCCTATGCTTTTCATTTCTTCTGAATTTATTTCTGGTTCCTATCCAGTTTCCTGACTGTCTTCTGTTGTTTGTCTCTGCAATAAACTTTTTTTTTTTTTTTTTTTTTGGTATTTTCGAGACAGGGTTTCCCTGTAGTTTCTAGAGCCTGTCCTGGAACTAGCTCTTGTAGACCAGACTGGCCTCGAACTCAGAGATCCACCTGCCTCTGCCTCCTGAGTGCTGGGATTAAAGGAGTGCGCCACCACCGCCTGGCCCTGCAATAAACTTTTTATACCTTCATAATGTAGTAACATATTCCAAGGTTCTCCAGTGAGTACATGAAACTGTATGTAGCGCCAAACTGCACAGACTTACAAAAACAGCACACAGGCAGGATTACTTTGGTTCAACATGCTGCTATCAATGAAATCGAAACATATTTTTCATGCCTTTTATCCACAAACACTCTTCCAATTTTAATCATTCATCTTGTTCATCATTCTTGAGGTAAAGGATCTAAATTAGCATGACTTTCTTTTTTCTCCTTTTGTAGTTTCGTGCGTAGCGAAGCCCTTGGAGTTGATCTTAGAAACTTGATCTGATGAGTTTTCTGAAGCTTATTCTCATTTCATTGAAAAGAATTCCTCTCCACCATACCTGGGCATCTCTTCTCTCTCAGTTAGGAGTAGTTAATATGTAAAAATCAAGGCTACCTGGACACAAGCCATGTGCTACTAGCACAGCAGTTGACACTAAAGAGAAGATGACTGCTGATTGGCTAACAGGTAGATAAGGTCATTGGATGAAGTGATGATCTGCCTTCTGGGAGGCACAAAAGAGGAATGCTTATTTTCTCATGTTATTCAAAACGTCCTATGATTTAAGATTCATGCATTATGCTTTTTTCTGTAAAGTCTGTTGAATATTTTCAGACCGTGTAATTGATGGTGTGGCACCTGAACCACGGTTGAGGCTGCACACTCCACCCTGGCAGTTACCTCAAGTTCCTTTAAGGATGGATTTCCATTTTGTCAATTAGTCTCTGGGTTTAGTCACAGATGCTCCTAGTGTAACACTGTCCCTATGTTAAGGGCATATGTTTGCCTGTATTTAATAAAACCATTAAGGTTCTTTTAAATGTAATTTTTTAAGGGAATTCCTTCAGAATTTCACATATTCTATTTTATACATTCATCCCCCACTTGCCCTCCTAACTCTTGCCAAACACACCCTACCTTACTGTGGCCTTTTCCTTTTTTTCTTCCAACCCCTGCTTTTAAAAGTAACTCATTGTAGTGGCTTGAATGAGAATTTCTCCCACAGTCTCAGGTATTTGGACACTGATCCCCAGGTGATGACCCTGCCAGGGGAGGTGGCTTTGCTGGAGGACTTCTTTACTAGGAATAGGCTTTGGGAATTCATAGCCTTATCCTAATTTACCTCATTTCCTCTGTTTCATGTTTACAATTGAAGATGCGATCTCTTAGCTCCCTGCACCCACTGTCATGTCTGCCATCTGCTGGCATGCCTGCCCACTGTGATTGACTCGTCACTCTGGAGGCATACATCAAAATAAACCCTGTCATAAGTTACTTTTAGTCACCACACCTTAGTACAGCACTAGAAAAAAACAACTAATACAGAATTTGGTAACAGTGGGCGGGTTATTGTTAGGAAGAACTTGACTATGTTGGTTTTTGAAGAAAAGTAGAAAATTTTGAAACTGTGGAATAGAAAAGCAATTGATTTCTGTAAGTAGAACTTCATGAGTTGTTCCAATAGGATCCTGGAGAACAATAATGCTGAGGGAAATCTGGACAATGGAAGCACAGTTCAAGAAGATCCAGAGGGGAGTAAAGATAACTGGTCTAGCAGTCATTCCTATGATGTTTGGGTACAGCATTTGTCTGTCTTCTGCCTGTGTTCCAAGAACTTGACTAAAGCCAAATTAAAATACATAGACTAATTTCATTCGTGGAGGATATTTCAAGACAGCATATCTTTGTACCCTAGGCTTGGTGTTATGTCTCCTCTTATATAGGTCTTCACAAAAAGGAAGTGAGACAGAAGAGATAAAAATGTAGTTTTGAGAGAAAAGGACTCCTAGGAAGTTTAGTGTTACTAATAGAGGCTGGAAAAGTGGTTGTAATTGTTAAGGAGGTTAGCATTAATAAGGAGAGACCTCTGCACTGGAATAAAGGAAAAGATACCCTAAGGGCACCCCGACAACCTTTTGATTTGTAAAAGAGGGCCTGAGGGTTTTCTGTTCTGAGGAAGCTAACAAAAGTTACTACAGAGGTGACTCCAGGCTGCCATGGCCCATGGCAAACTGGAAACCAAATCCGACACGGTTGTTCACAAGATACTATAGGAGTGGGAAAGATGTAAAAGTGAGCGGCTGGGTTGTAAATTCCTCCTTCCCAGTTTCAGTCTGCTGCCGAGGCCAGCCAACACTTGGCAGGGCAGTCTCTTCAACAGGAAGAGTCTAAGAAGACGAGAGGCTATGAGAGACCGGTCTATGAAACTGTGAAAGTCAATCTCAGGTAGCAGTGCAGGCAACAAGATTTGGGAGATATCGAAACCGTGAAATCGCTACCAGAGAGAACAGCAAACTGGAAGTAGGAGAGTGTATTGCAAAGCTGGAGTGGTGTAGCCATCTAAATCCCCTGACACTTGGCCCAGGTTACATGCTTTTACTCCTGTGTTTTGATCATACTTTGGGCATCCTCAGTATATCCCCATTCCCCTGGTTTGGAAACGTAATGTGTATAATGCGCCTTTAAATATTGGATGTCTGTAATTGGCCTTTTGGCTTTATGTGGGTTTACAGTCAAGGGATTTTCTTGAATCTCCAGAGACTTTGGTTCTTTAAGCAGTACTGAGAGTAAATGCATTTTGCATTATGATGCCACCATTGGCTTACAAGGGCCAGTGAGTAGAATATGGTAGTTTGAGCCAATAGGCTCGGGGATATAAATACTTGGTTCTTGGTTGTTGGCATGGTTTGTGAAGGCAGAGTACTCTGAATGAAAAACTTATTACTAGGGACAAAGGTTTGAGAGCTCATATCTTTGTCCTGCATCCTGATCAGTTGTTCTGCTTTGTGTTTATTTAACAAACCCCAACTTTTTGCCCAAGGCAATGACATGTGGAAATTTATTTTTGGAAAAAAAGATATTGAGTAATTTTTTGAGAATTTCAGTAACAAAAAAATGACATAATTTATCTAGTATTGCCAAAAGAGGAGAAACGGAGGTGGACTTTTCTGTCCTGCCAGACAGTTTTCAAATAACCATACAAATACTTATTTTTAATGATAAATGCTTGCCAATAGCTCAGACTTATTACTAACTAGCTCTTACATTTTAAATTAACATATATATATATATATATATATATATATATATATTAACATAATTTATACTGTGCCAGGTGGAAGCAACTTTTTTCAATGGAGGAAGTTTATCTTGCTTCTTTTCATGTTTCCTTACAACTCCTGAGTGTCCTTCCTCCTTCTTCTTTACACTCTCTTTTTATCTGCAAGTCCCACCTAATTTCCACCTGTCCATCTATTGGTCAGTCAGCTCTCTAGTTAACATGTAACTATGTAACACATATTTATAGTGTACAAAGACTGTTCCACAGTAGTAAAATGATCAAGTTTAGTCTTTAGAGAGATAACAAACAATATTTTGAAGATGCTATTTACAACTATATTTCAATTCAGATTTATCTAATATTTAATAATGTAAAGTTGAAAAATCCATGAGGGAAACCAATTTTATTATATACATGAACAGTCAAAATTAGTTAACAAATTGAAATTATACCAATTATCATTCCTTTTTAAGGAATGATGCCCACTTAGCAAAACAAGTATTCATATAAATTCTGTAGTATTGGTTTATAAAATACTTCCTACACAATTGTATAAGCCTTTAATTATCAAAGTATTTACTCATGGTAACTATTACCTTGTTATAAGCAATTGAAAATTCTACAATCAATTTTATTTACTTAAATATATATATATAATTCACATTACTTACATAGTCCCAACAATATCAAGGCCATTTTTGTCTTACTGTAGATCCAACAATGACCTATACTTCCACATTTACTAATGTCCCAGTAAATACAAGAACTACTTGCTGTTAATCGAAAAAGTAGTGGTCCAGGTATGGATCCTATAAAATAGTCAATGATGAAATAAATGTTTTATAAATACACTATTGACTAGGACTAGAATAATTTCTACACACTCTCTCTCACAAACACCACACACATGCGCGCACACACACACACACACACACACACACACACAAACACATGATCCTCTAAACCCATTATTTAAAATACTGGGATATTTTTTATCAATTGTCTCATTGATCATGACAATCAATATCCTGATCCCTGCATGTATAGAAATGTTGTATGACCTAGAAAAGAAAATATTGATGTGTTTCTAAATGATCATATTGGAAAATTACATTCTAAGTACCATTTATTTCTATAGACTTTTGATGTTCCTGATCTGCAGCAGGGAAGCTTCCTTGTAGTGGTATATTATTTGTATTTTGATAAATAAATCTTGCCTGAAGACCAAAGGCAAAGCTAAAGCCAGTTGAAGTCAGGTAATAGTGACACACACTTTAATACCAGGATTTGGGAGACAGCATCAGAATCATATGAAGCTTTGTTAAGTCAAGGCCACCTTGAGCTTCACAAAATCAATGTAGAAATAAATCCAGGTCATGGTGGCTTATACATTTAATCCCAGTCTTAGGGAGTCACACACCTTTAATCCCAGCATTAGAGGGACTATAAAATGGGAGGAGAGAGAGTTCAAATCTATTTAGTCTGCAGTCAGCCAGCCTTGGTAAAGGCAAAACTTCTCTAGCTGTTTGGCTACTTGGCTTTTCTGGTTTTAATGTTGAGCCCCAATATGTATCTCTGGGTTTTTATCATTCATGCTACATTTGGCACCCAATATTTGGGGTATGAATTCAAGAAAAAACAATTTGCCTGAGCCTTTTTAGCCAACAACACAGGCTGAAACTGCACATGGGTATCCCATTGGAGCTGAATGTGGGTCTCCAACCTTAGCTGACTATGTTTTATTGTGTTCTCTCTCTCTCTCTCTCTCTCTCTCTCTCTCTCTCTCTCTCTCTCTTTCTCTCTCTCTCTCTCTCTCTCTCTGTGTGTGTGTGTGTGTGCATGTGTGTGTGTGTGTGTGTATCTTCATCATGGATTGAAGACTCTCCCTGAACCCCTTTCTGGGCTGATGCCAAGGTAGTAGCTGCCTTGAAACTCTATTCTACATAGCAGCAATCATTCTTACATCTTAATCAACATCATTGATAGATTTGTTAAGATGATTACAAATTATTAAAGGGAAGAATTAGTTAAAAATAGAGTGTTCTCTCACATTAAAATGGCAAAAACCATTATAATGGAGATATTGGAATCTCTGTATGATGATATCCTAGATAGTTTGAAAATGGAACAATTAAATAAGAGGATATCTAATTTCAATGGGATTTATGGTAATGTCAATTATAAGCTTTATCAAAATTATGATTTTTGTCTTGTCACTAAAAATGTTTATTAATCTGAGTTCTAAGATACAGGCCTTAAAAACACTAATAAAATAGATCACAGAAAGATCCAGATCCAGGCAGAAGAATGTAATGAAGAGCCAATTTCAATGTTGCATTATAAGAACAGAGAGGAACAGCCTAAGGTTTTCAGATAATCTACCTTAATATATCCCATAACCTTACAGGAATTGTCAAATGGCAGAGGCTCTGTTGTAGCTAACTTGATTCCTGTGCCATTGTTAGATTTAAAGAGATTCAAGGAAGCAATAGTCCCCTATGGCATCCATTCAACTTTTCTGAAGTAAATATTAAACTTGTGGCAAGTTTGTTACAGAATTATCTCTAATGACTGGAAAGATTTGGTTAATGAAGTTTTAGAGTTACAGTGGAGTACCTGGTTCAGAATAGAGGCCAAGACTGTTGAACAATGGACTAAACCTAGAGGTAGGGAAATCTCCCAAGGTCAATGTTACTATAGAAAGGCAGGCTGTACATGATGACCGCACTCTGTATTTATGCCAAGCATCAACTTTGAATGCTTGGCACAGAATTGGATAAATAGGAAAGAAAATTGATTCATTTATTAAAGTTCTTCAGGGACTAAAGAAAGACTTTATGGATTTCTTACAAAGATTGACTTTAGCAGTAAATAGAATGTTACCAAATTCAGAAGCTAACAAATGATAATTGAATCTCTGGCTTTTGAGAATGCAAATTTTTTATGAAAAAGAATAATTAGGTCTTTAAAGGCAAGGTCAGCACCTTGGATGAATGAATCTGAGATACAGTTAATATAGAATCTCAAGAGCGTGATAATATATGGATAGGAGAAGTGATTTCCAAAGCTTTGAGGAAAAATTAAAATGTAAAATATTATGTTTGTGGAAAACAATGTCACTTTAAAAGGGATTTTAGGCAAGGTGCTCCTAGAAACAATGTTTTTATTTTTCTAAGAATAATCCGTTCAGAATGCCCCTCCCTTCTGGATTATGTGGCAGTCATTGGACTAATGAATGAAGGTCAAGAAGAATATTCTTAGTAATAGTTTGTCATCAGGAAACTCTGCAAGGAGCCTCTCACAGGCTCCTATGCCAAATTTGGCCTTTATGCCAAATCTGTTTCATTCATTTCTTGCCACCTTAGAGAAAACTCCATCCCAGAGCAATTAAAGAAGCTAATACCTGTTGTAAGAAACCATATTGCTCTGGATAACAGAACATCTATAGGAGAACAAAAATTCAACAGAAACCATAAAGCAAGTATTTTGACAGGCTTCTATAAATGAATAAAGACCCAAAGTAAAAATGTGAACAAATGGCATTGTCGTTGAAGGTCCAATAGACACAGGTGTGGATGTAACAATCATTTCATCAGAATCTTGCCATACAAATTGGCTTCTTCATTACATAACTGTTCCATTTTTAGGGATTGGAACTTTATCTCAGGTAAAGCAAAGCACAAGATAAGTTGAATGTACAGGGACAGAAGAACAGAGAGGAATATTAAAACCATATGTAACTAACATAGCACTGAGTTTGTGGTGATGTGATTTGTTACAACAAAGGACAACTCAGATTGACATTTCTCCAATCTTAGAAACAAACCATAGATTAGCATATGTTTCAGGGAAAAACATTAGAAGATTTTATAAAGAACATTCACCAACCATTGAGGTTGTACAGGAAGAGGGGACCACAGTTCCTGATATTTCAAAGGCACCAACAGCCCTACCTTTAAATATGGTTGACAGACAAACCTGCATGAGCTAAGCAGTGACCTTTAACAATAGAGAGACTGCACACTTTAGAACAGCTTGTACAGGAACATCTATCTGCTCCACATAATGAAGATTCAACCACCCCTCAAAAACTTCTGTATTTGTTGTTAAAAAGCAATCTGGAAAATGAAGAATGGTAACAGATTTAAGAGCTGTTAATAAAGTGACTCAGCCAATGGACTCTCTATAGTCTGGCACTCCTTTGACTTCTCTATTACCTAAAGGATGGCCTCTTATAGTTATTGACTTAAAATATTATTTCTTTACTATGTCTTTACAAGAAAAAGACAGAGAAAAAATTTGCCTACATATTTATGACAGTTTTTAGCCTGATAAAAGATATCAATAGAAGATTCTACAACAGGGAATGTTAAATAGCCCCACCCTGTACCAGTATTTTGTAAGTCAGTCATTGGATATGATACAAAAGCAATTTCCTGAATGTATAGTTTGCCATTACACAGATGACATTTTTTTCTATCTTATTCAAATGTAGTTGTTTTAGAAAGAATGTTTGAAGAAGAAAATTTTGCCTTGTTGGTAATTACAAATTGTTCCTGGAAAAATACAAAGAGGAGATTCTATTAATTATTTAAGTTATAAAAGAGTTAAAAAAATTAGACCCCAAGAGGTGCAAATTAGGAGAGATCAATTGCAAGCTCTTAATGACTTTCAAAGATTGCTAGGAGACATTTCCCAGCTATGGCCCACAATTGGGATAAAACCCAATGAACTGATTCATTTAAACAAAACCTTAGATGGTGGAATGAACTTAAATAGCCCCAGGAAATTATCAGCTAAAGTTGATAAAGAATTAATTTTGATTGAAAAAAAATTACGGAAGACACATGTGGATCATTTGGATCTGAACTTAACTGCATTCTGGACATATTATAGTCCAAATATTTCCTTACAATAATTTTAATGCAGAGGGAAGACATAACCTTAGAATGGATCAATTTACAACTTTAACTAGGTAAAAAATTAAAAACTTATGTGGAAAAAGTCTCTGAGTTAATTTTAAGAGGAAAATTAAGACTTAGCTCTCAATTGTAGTTTTTTTATAGTCCTAGTACAGTTAATGATTAAAGCTGGCTTTGGAGTTAAAGTGTGGTTTTCCCCTTCTCTAAACCCAAGCATGCTTATTAAAGTGAAATTCAAAATCTCTGTCTTTGTCAAAAGAGCCGCCTTATATGGGACATAAGAAAAACAAATATTTACAAACTATTTTATTGTTACTCAACTCATAATATTTCGGCTTTATTTTGAACCTTTGACAGCTTTTCTTAAGGTATAAGATTTTTAGGGTTGGCAAGAGGCTTGGCTCTAGTGGGGTGTCCAGGTGTTCACAGGAATATCACCAGCTAGGTCCTTGGACGATAGAGGAGAGGGTGCCTGAACTGGCCTTTTTCCATAGCCACATTGATAAATATCTTGAATATCACCATAGAACCTTTATCCCGATGATGGATGGAGAAAGAGACAGAGACCCACATCGGAGCACTGGACTGAGCTCCCAAGGTTCAGTTGGAGAGCAGAAGGTGGGAGAAGATGAGCTAGGAAGTCAGGAACACAAGGGGTTGGTCCACCCACTGAAACAGTGTGACTGATTTAATGGGAGCACACCAAGACCACCTGGACTGGGACCGAACAAGCATGTGATCAAACCAGACTCTGAATGTGGCTGACAATGGGGTCTGACTGAGAGGCCAATGATAATGGCACTGGGATTTGATTCTACTGCATGTATGGCTTTTAGGGATCCTAGTCTGTTTGGATGCACACCTTCTTAGGCCTGGATGGAAAGGGGAGGGCCTTGGACTTCCCACAGGGCAGGGTACCCTGCCCTGAGGACTGGACAGGGAGGGGAAAGGGTGAGTTGGGGAGCGGGAGGGAAATGGGAGGAGGGGAGGAGGTGGAAGTTTTGAATGGTATTATTTATAAAGCAATAAAAATTAATAAAGATTTATGAGATTAGTATATATATATACACACATATGTATGTATTATATATAAGTATATATTTAAACTCTGTGTCATGATATTACCGATCATGTAGAGTACTAGCTAATTCTGGAAAAAAATTTCATCTACCTTTCTGTACATGATTTCGGGTTTTTTTTTAGTGTTATCAGTTTTCTGCAGTGCACCATGAGCATGCCTACCAGTCATCTTTGAAGTCTTTATAAGGATGATGGCACCCACAATGATGACTCCAGGACTATAATAACACCACTTAGATAGAAAAATATCATCTGAGGATCAGCTTTGGACTGATCAAAACTATTTTGTGATGGCTAGCTGAGATGATCCAACCTAACAGACTACTCTAGTCAGGAATTGAAACAAGCCCTGAACTTTCCCATTATGGACTGTACAAAACATGATATAGCTACCTCTTTCAGAATTTGAAAATTAACCCAAATTTTTCTTTTCAGGATCCCCTAAAGATACTGTTAATCCCAGACAGCAGAAAGTTTAGAAATCTGATGCTCACATTCCCAAGTGGTGAGGTGCTGGTTTTGGGTTGTTCAATGGATTATGGATATTTGTCATTGTTTAGGGGATTAGGTGCAAGTTATTATTGGTAATGGTCTGGAACAAAGCTAAACAAAAGAAATTAGATTCAAGGATCTTGCTTTGAAAAGAAAAAAGGGACATGGTAGGATAAAAAAGTAGATTATTGAATCTTCTCTGAAATAAAAAAGGGAGGATGTAAATACAATAAGATAAAAAGGTAGATTATTATATATACTTTTAAGAAGCAGCTACTAGCTTTAAATGTTTTATGTTGGATTAGATGTTTTATACTGTATATAATTTTGTATATTGAGATTAATTTTTTAGAATAAAATGTATCTACATTTCTGCTCCTGCTAAATTTTACCTGTATAGCTCATTTAACAATGTAAGGCAAATTTCTACTCCTTAAAAAATTATTATTACCAACCATTTAGGATAATAAGAAAATGCAGGTTAATAGTTAATCACCTAGTATAATCGAACTTGTAGCCACACTGGGTATTTTTTCAAGGCCAAACAAAGATACATTTTAGATAGAAGGTCATCTTCAAACATTTCAGAGATCAAACGAATATGACATTTAAGATGATTGAATAACCTAGGTTCCTTTTTATGACAGCGAGGCATGTCTGCTCCTGGCAGTACCAATCTACTTCAGAGGTGATAATGGGTATCAAAGAAGGAGTTTACTTTCTTTGTGGCGAAAATAAGTTGCTGAGCAAGAAAATGCCCTTGTCTTGACTGCTGACAGTATTCTGTACTAATTGGACAAGTAGGACACACAAAAAAGTGATTGACAAACATTGGCAAACAAGGAGAGACCAGCCCTTCAGTATGTCTTTCTTCAAAGAAAAGTCTATCAGATATGCTAGGCCTGTAGGCCAAAGATAGACGCCTCAACTCTGCAGAGGACCTTTGGTAACTATTCAGGTAGACAGCTTTTTCTGTTACTTCTCCTATTTTTTGGAAGTCACTTGCTTGCATTTCCTGCTTACTCAGTTAATATTATTTCCTTCTTGGGTCTCTGAGGTAGTTGAAGACAAGATAGTTATAGTTATAGTCTCCCTCATTTATGAGACTCAGAAAAGAAATTCACTAAAGAAATGTAATGTATATAAGGTTGAGAGATATCAAAGGATAGTTTTAATGATAATGCAAGTTGTTGTAGAATGTAAATTAGGTACAAAAATTTGGATTCACCAAGATGAGATAGATGTGGAGTATTTTCTCTGAATTTTTCAAATCCAAATTGAATAGATATTATTGATATATTTTCACCCATTTATATTGTATATAGTTATTGTACTTCTTGTATATAGGTTTTTTTTTTATATAAATGGAGACTTCTCTTTTGTTCCCAACCACCCAGATCCAAATAATCACACAGAAATATTATTAATTATATCACTGCTTGGCCATTAGCTTAGGCATATTCCTAGCTAAATCTTATCTAAACCATTTCTATTAATCTGTGTATTGTCATGAGGCTGTAGCTTACCAGAAAGGTTCCAGACATCTATCTCCTTCAGCAGTTACATAACATCTCCCTGACTCTGCCTACTTTCTCTCTGTATCCTGCCTAGCTTCACTCCGCTAAGCCATTGATCAAAAAAGCTTTATTCATCAACCAATAAAAGCAACATATAAACAGAATGACATCCCACATCAGTTTTTCTTATATTATTTATAGACTTCTTTATTTAAGACACAAAGGAGAAATGTAGTGGTATATTATTTGTATTTTGAAAAATAAATCCTGTCTAAAAACCAGAGACAAAGCTAAAGCTACTAAAGGTCAGGTAATGGTGACACACAACTTTAATCCAGGATTTGGGAGACAGAGTCAGATGATCTCTGTGAGTTCAAAGCCACGTTGGGCTACACACGATCAATGTAGAAACAAATCCAGGTTGGCGGGGGGCTCAAATGTTTAATCCCAGTCCTAGGGAGTCACACATCTTTAACACCAGCATGAGAAGAAATATAAAATGGGAAGAGAAAGATCCTTAGTCTGTTTCGTTCATTGTTTCCCTGCCTTGGTAGAGGTAAGACTTCTCTAGTTTCTTGCCTGCTTTGCTTTTCTGGTTTTCAGACTGAACCCCAGTATTTATCTCTGGGTCTTTATTTTTTGTCTACCTTTCTATTGCAGCAGGTGTTATTGCAGACTTGTTACCATTCAAAGTGCTAAGAATACTTGGCTATGAGTGTTCAGCCACAGATGTGACATCTCTATCACCCTCCTCTGTTAAAAGGCTCTGGGGACATTATAGAAGAAGTGGGTGAAGGAATATAAGAACCAGAGGATGGAGAAGGGAGTTGTAAATTACTGTCCTCTGGGCATAATGTAGCTATTGCAAACGTGAACTCATAATAGCTGTTCATACTTCACAGGTCCGTGAAAGATCAAGCCAGGTAAAAAATGCCACCATGGATATGGAATGACATTGGAAACCCCAGAAAATTCAATTTGTTCTTGTAGAAATTAAATTCATAGACGCATTAAATTGAGACTCATTGTTGATGAAGACATTTAATTTGGGGACTTCACAAGCTTATAGGAAGCAGAAAATGACTGTGAGTATGTGGATGTTTTGTGTAATCTCTCAAGGTCACTTTTGTGAGATGATAAAGAAACTTCAGGTCCAAATTCATGGCTCCAGCCTGACACAATGTAAGTAATGTGTATTTTACTTAACAGAATAACTTTTATTTCACACATTTTCTTTCTAAATTTAATCAGCTCCCAACTTTTTCCAAGCAATCTCTTATTCACTTGTTTTGTGTTATTTTACATTATTATTCATTTGTAATTTTAAATATACATATAAACAAATTTATATATAAATATGAACAATTTGATACATTAGGCATATTTTAAAATACATACCAAATAATCTCAAAGCTGTATAGGTCACACCCATGCCCAGGGACTTTAAATTGTTAGGTAAAGTTCTGAAAGCAAATAACAATATTACCTATGTGTTAGGTTAATGCTTTATATATAAGTATATATTATATATTATGTCATACTGTGAATATATATAATAAACATGCATTTATAAATTATATATTTATACATTATAAAATATGATAAATATGTATGTTGCATAATTTAGTATACAAATCTTTAGCTAGTTGACAAAAGTTCAATTTGCCATATAGATGGAGTACAAATTTTTCCATTTCTCCATTATCTAAACATGCTGTCTACAAAGCTCTTCATTCTTCCCAGGAGAAGGAACTTCATGGATCAAATCTGCCTAAGCCTTCTCTTCCTGAAGTGACTTAATTCACTGCCTCTCAATTCATCTTTCCTCATGCTGGCAGGTCCAATTTTGTTTAGAATCCGTTTCATCTTTGTGAAGTCCACTTCATATTTTTCTAGTTTGCTGGAGGTTTTGGATTCTACATTCCAAAAATTGTTTTGGTAAACACCATTTAACTTCCAGGCTTTTGACTGGGTTATTGTAAACAGGAAATATTTTCTAATAAGAGGGAGGGGTGCTACAGAGGTCAGAGGAAAACTTTCATGATATGTTTTTTTCTTTCCACCATGTGAGTTCTACTTCAGACATGGTAGAAAGTGTCTATTCTCAATGGGATATTCACCAACTCAAGTATAGGTTCTTTTATATTTTCTCTTCCTTGACTTTTATTTTCATTAACAAAATTATCATTAATTGCCTAAATGAGAAGTCTTAATATGTTCCAAGATTTCTCCATATTCCAAAAAAGTGACAATTTTCACCCTTTTAACAAAGCTAAATATTTCCCTAGTATGGGCTATCATATCTCTAAATATCACTATTACACACTTACATTTTTTTCTCTAGCTTCCCCCTTTAACTCTGTTTTTCTTTCTATCTTCAAACTACCCTATCAAGATGACCATTTGGCTGCATCCCAGCCCCAGAAAGGCAGAGACAAAGAAAAGCATTGAGAAAAACTGGGGTTATACAGGAAGACCCTATCCACTTTCAAAACACTTGAACTACAACATAAAACAAAAACATATATCTCATCAATTATGCTTATCCATTCTAGAGAATTTCATTATGCATATGATATATATTGATCATATCCTCCCCCATTTTCTCTCCCTCCAGTTCCTTCTTATTCTTCATCCTGCTTTTTTTTCTATCGGAATAATATGCTTAGTAGGATATTCCACATATCTGTCTCTACTTTTACTCCACAGCTATTTGTGATGATGCCAGAAATGAGCTACTCTTTTTCTGTTTTGTTGGTCATCTTTTACAGGATTGTTAGGATGCAAATATACTTATTAACTAGAAAAGGTAAGTTTAATGTCCTTTTATTCTGTTTTTAGAATAAAAATGAATGTTAGGTAGACTTTACATATTCTAGAAGAACACATGAATTGTAAGTATAGAACTAGAGCTGAATACCCATTCCAAAGAATCAATTTTATGCTCACATTTATGCAACAATTAAAAAATTCCGATTTATGGATTCTTCATTTGTGTTATAAAAAGTGAATGTAATCTATGATTTGTATTAACTGTATTTTGTTACTGGTGCATAGATACAGTTTCTACATAATTCTAAATAATATTAGAGAGTAATCTGTGCAATTCCAAAAACATGTAACTTAGTCTTAAATTAAAGTGAACCTAAATGTAACATCTATATGTTAGGCAAATAAACAAGTATAAGGAAAAATTATACTTATACACAAAATTTTACAACATAAATATTTTCCCTCTTTATTTATTACTTTAAACCACAGAAAATCTTTTGCTGTAGCAATATGAACTATTTCTAAATGTATAATTCTTTAGTACTAAATATATAATAATCATGAGTATTACATACTTACTGGAGTATAATCAAGGATATTGGTGTACTAGCCGAACTAGAAAAAACAATCGAAGAAAAGAAAAAAGCAAAAAACAAAGGTAACGTGTGACACTTGGTATTACATTTTCCAGGAATGGCATCAATAGGATCTCCTTCAGAATCTGCATTTGCCAATCCTTTTTTAATGCAAGAACAATTGTAGTATGTCTACGAATATTAAATATAAAAAAGAGTATTTCAGAAACAATCAGGAGACAATTTATTGTTATAAAAATAAAATAAATTAAATCAATATTCAAAGGGAAACTGCCCAGTGTTCAAACTGCTTTTGGTTTTATGAATTTTTATTTATTAAGATGATAATATAATCATACTATTTTCTCCTTCCTTTACCTTTTCTAAACCATTCCACGTACCCCTTTCAAGTCCATAGATTCTTTTTTAATTGTTGTTTTATATATATTATATATTATACATATATATACTTGCATTAGTGTATATATAATATGTATTCATCCACACATTTATATATAGTATATATACAATATAAACATATATTTACACATATGTATAGACAGAAATGTAACTTTCTCATTTTCTATAAAGTTATTGTGCAATGTTTTCAGGACTGACCATTCATACCTAGCTGGTGTGCTCTTCCCTGTAGAAGACTATTTCTCCAGCTCTCAGCATTCCTTAGACAGGGTTTCACTCCATAACACTGGCTGGTCTTGAACTCACAGAGGTCTGATTGGTTCTGTTTCCAGACCACAGGGATTAAAGGCATGTGCCACCATATCCAGGTAAGAATGCCAAGTTTAATGAGTTTTATCATGCTAAACTTTTTGTACATTTTTAAGAAATGCAATATTAATTGTTAAATAAGAGATATATAACCTATCAATGAATTACTTTTTGTGTAGGTGTTTGTGGGTATATAATTACTGCAAATAAGGAAAAGTTCTACAAATTTAATAAATAGTAGCCAATTTATGTTAATTTTATTATCATTGGACAGAAATATAAATTAAGGGCAATTAAAAGAGAATGCAATGAATATAATTAAATTTTAGCTGAGATCTAAAATATGGACAATTACTCTATGAAAGATTGGGTAAGCTTGTTAATTCTTTCCTTTGTGTACAATAATGATAGATTTGATGTTTATTAAGTACAGTAGGCACATGACATCAGAGACCAAACATTTTTTTTTTTTTTCTTTTTTCTTTTTTTTTGGTTTTCGAGACAGGGTTTCTCTGTAGCTTTTTTAGAGCCTGTCCTGGAACTAGCTCTTGTAGACCAGGCTGGCCTCGAACTCACAGAGATCCGCCTGCCTCTGCCTCCCGAGTGCTGGGATTAAAGGCGTGCGCCACCACCGCCCGGCTGAGACCAAACATTTTTAAGAGCACACAGAACAGTAATTACAATCCCGGAACTGGGGAGGCAGAAATACACATGCACACACACACACACACACACACACACACACACACACTCCGACACACACTAAAATGATTACAAAATGTTTGGAGATAAAGAGATCATATAGGAATTTATTAGGATATTTAAAATGCCCTGAGCTACAAAACAATAATTATAACAGAGAAACAACTAAGTAAATGTACTGCTAATAAGAGATTTATGGATGATTTGGACCTGAGCGGTTAAGAAAGTAAGAGTGTGAAATCATATCAGCCTCGCTGACTAATTAGTAGGCATGTTAAATAACACAAATAAACCAAGACCCAAGTTAAAGTTATCACTTCACCTTAATTTCTAAATGTCTGTGTGCCAAACAACAGTTTAATTTGAGGGGACATATTGTCAAGAATACAACAGAAATTTGTTTGTCTTTTAGAGAATTTTCTACTTAGGAAGGCAACTAGAGAACACAAAAAGTTTTATATGGTGCATTTGTGGTTATTATCAAGCAAAAAAAGGGCAAAGAAAAGATGCACGGAGTATTAGGAAAAATACTTTTGTACTTAGAGGAGTATCAGAACGCGTACGTGAGAAACTGCTATTTGAGAAGACATTCAAAGAACATATGGAAGAGAGCTACGTGGTAATCTAGAAATATGCTCCACGTAAGAGAAGAAAAGCAGTCGACCATAAAGCAGTGAGTGACTACATGCTCAACAAGTTCAGCAACGGCGAGGATAGAAAGAATGGGAAAGAGTAAGAAAACAAAAATCCAGGAGAGGATGAGAAAAGTAAGTTGTACAAAAATTGGCAATTGCAAAATTAGGTTAAGGAACTTCAATCTATACTCTTAGAAGCCACTCAGGTTGCTGAGATTAATGAACAACCAAGGCAAGGATAACTGTTGGCGTACAGCCCACAGGCTAGTGAAATACAGTACAACAAAATGCAGTGCTGAAGAAATGGGCGATGACAGAGAAAACACTGAAAATAATCCTACATGCCATTATGTAGTAAGTGGATGGGAGAGAGTTTGCTGTATAATTAATTGGAACCAAAATAAGAAAGTCACACGAGAAAGTTTTACTACGGAAATAAAGATCTTCAGCCCAGAGGGGCAACAGAGAAAAACTAGAAAATGGCATACTGATTTGGGTTTTCTTTCTCTATCTTTCTAATGTTCTTCAAGGATTCCTGACATTTTAATCCACTAAAATTCCAGAGGAGAAATATCCCTTATATCATGTTGGACTCCTGGGACAGAGTACAAGTGAATAAGTGTGCTGAGCAGATCTGAAGGACCGAGGTGCAGTACAGTAAATGTCTACAAAACACAGAGTGAATAAAATGACTAATTACAGGACTGAAAACAAAGTTTAGTAGTCAGTTGGTGAGATTTTAGGATATTAGGTTCTAAAAGTATTGAAGACTTTGAGAAGTCTGTATTTTATAATGAACTGAAAATAATGGCCTACCTCTTGCACAAGATAATTGATATTGAAGTCATGAACTGAATATAAACTCTGACTGGAAATTAGCTAAGGTTTGTTCAATGGAAGCACAAATGTATACAGATGAATATTATATATGTTTTTATATATACATGTAATATTATTGGGAAGGAAATAGTGGAGGCATTATAGAAGTATCAAATTAGATTCTCATTAATAATTTAAGAATTATCATGAATATTAGAGAGTGTGTTAGTGACCCAAGCTCTAAGTCCTCTGCAAAGAATCACAGTAAATGTCTCAAGGCTGAACCTGGAGGAAAAGGAGGTGCAAAGGAAATACATTCTGCAGAGAAAAATCGACGAGAGGGGAAGGAGGACAAAGCATGCTCTAAAACAGAGGAACAAAAAGGATGTTTACCTGTTAGTGTGAAGCTTGTAGGAAGGGAAATAGTTACTGACTCAAACTACCCAAAAGCACTTTCCAGAGTAAAGTAGACATTAGTCAGAGGATGAAATAAAGGAAGTAGTGTTTGGATGAAGAACACTTTCTGATTTTAGACAACAGGGTAGAAAGTTTCAAGGTGGGAGTGACAGGTGAGAAAGTAAATCAAATGATGTGATGGAAAAGTCAGAAATGTGTGGGGATGAATTACTTCAAAGGCCACACCACCTTTTCTTCTTTTTGTTTGGTCCTAATTTGTTTTTAATTTAATTTTCTCATTCTTATTCTTACTAGATGCCTGCTTGTTTTCTAACAATAGAGAGAAAGCAAGGCTGTGGATTTTAATGGGTATGAAAATGGGAAGGATCTAGTAGAGAGTGAAGGAGGAGAAACTGTACTCAGAATATATTATAAGAAGAAAATGTATTTTCAGCTTAAACATAAAACTAAGTGAAGGATTGCCTACAAAAAGTAAAATATATGAGCAAATATTAGGAGATGTTTCACTTAATAGAATGTTTGTCGTGCACCAAGAGGAACTGAATTTGAGAAAAGTGAATCTGTAACCCTAGTTCTGGACTGGAAAGGGGAGAAGGGCAGATCCTGGAGATTACTGGCCATCCAGCCTAACCAAACCGATCAACTCTAGATCCAATGAGAGATCTTGTCTCAGAAGTTAAAGCAAAGATCAACTGAAGAAGATATTTACTACTTGACTTGCTATATCAATTTCTTTTGTAGGATTTTGTAACAAATTAAGATGTAAAAGAAATGAAAAGTCCATTTGTTAACTCTCATATGGTCCCCTATCTGATAGATTTTTTTCTGTTTTGAAACAGAGTATGAACTTTCAGAGAAACTCAAGATCATTCTTTGGCACCTAAGAAGTCTTTAATGCTTTGGGTGAGATGAAGTAGCTTCCCCACTGATAGTGAGAATGAAGTCTCCGTTGAAGTAGGAAGCTGAGGACAGAACTCCTGAGCCTTGCTTTCCTGTACTCAAAGCTGCATCAGCTAATAAGAACCAGCTAAAAGGCCAAGGTCATAGAGAGAAGTCCAAGGGTTTTATTATATAAATCTATAAAAAAGTATTTTTGAAGCATAAATGAGTTTCAAAGAGCTCCACTGTCTATAATATTACTATATAGAAAAGACACATTATTTTTGGTTTAGTAAAACGAAAGTATCTCTTTTGTTTTGACAAAATTATTATGAATTATGAATTGTGTCTCATAGAAGCACAGGAAAACTATGTAAAATTCCATGAGAAGTATGTTCTTAAGCAGGATTTCCACAAATGAAAGTAGTTCAACCGTAATACTATACTTAGTCTCTCAATAAATGTACATTTGCTGTATGGTGGCATGGTGGACCTTTGCAACTCCATATGCATGTTTTACCATAGTAAGGAGAACTGGGTACATGTATAAAGCAAGGACTTTCAGTAATTAAGTCAACTTTTGAAGATGAAAAATATCTATATGGGATTTCATTATATTTTTCTATTACATTTAAATTTCTCCCATATTTTAAAGACTACTTTAACATGTAACATTTAATAAGAATAATTATAAATAGCATAAATATTTTTATACTAATTCTTGTTAATATTGATATGATACAAAATCATAAGTATAACTGTAGCTGTTGATGTGTCTATGAATCAGTATGTCTATTTATTGCTCTCTTCCTTCATAAGAAACAGAAGGTAGTGGAAAATAAACACAGAATTAGAACATAGATCTGTAAGTTTGTGCCAGTTAAAAGGTAAAAATTGAAAAAAATGTAATTAGTAACTTTATAGTTATATGTTCATCTAGAGGTTGGGGAGATAATCCCATGAGTAAGGTGTCAACAATGGGGACCTAGGTTTGATCCCCAGCACCCACATAAAAATTCCAGCTTGGTAGTGTGCTTATAGCCCCACTGCAGCAAAGACAGAGATGTATGGGTCCATTTGGCTCTTAGGGCCAGGTACCATAGCCTATTTGTGGAGCTTCAAAGCTATAAAAGACTGAGGCAAAAATCAAGGTCATCTGAGGATGACATCAGAGAGTGCCCCCTGATCACTGCTTCATTTACATATTTCAAGACTGAATCATTTCACTGTCATGCTTGGGCACATGTGTTTTATTGTGCACACATATACATACATGCATCAAAACATGCATATGCACAAGACCAGAAAAATAGAAACCAGATGTGGGATGGCCCTCTGTATACTCTCCATGTGTTTTATTACCATTGGTTAATAAAGAAGCGGTTTTGGTCTATGGTGGGGCAGAATATAAATAGCTAGGTAGGAAATCCAAGCAGAGACCCAGAGAAAGAAGGCAGAGTTGGGGAAACACCAATAGCCACTGGAGGAATAAGATGCCAGAGCATTACTTGTAAGCCAAGGAAATGTGGTAATACACAGATTATTAGAAATGGGCTCATAATTTATATGCAGAGTTAGCCAGTAAGAAGCCTGAGCCATTGGCCAAACAATTACAAATGATGTTAAGCCCCAACTGATTATTTTATAAACAGCTGCAGGTACCTTAGGGCAGGAGAGAAACCAGTCCAGTGGCATTGGGTAGAACAGAGAAAAGTCTCCAGCTTTTGAACCCCACAAACTTAGACAAGTGGTAGGCTAATCAATTGCTCTCTATAACAGAACATGGACTAGGAAAAAAAATACATTCTGGGTTGTTGTAGCAGTCCAGGAAATAAGAAATTTCAGGTTAGTACCACGGCATGTGTAACTAGAGGTTTTTTGGTTTTTTTTTTTTTTTTTTTTTTTTTGGTTTTTTGAGACAGGGTTTCCCTGTAGTTTCTAGAGCCTGTCCTGGAACTAGCTCTTGTAGACCAGGCTGGCCTCGAACTCAGAGATCCACCTGCCTCTGCCTCCCAAGTGCTGGGATTAAAGGCGTGCGCCACCACCGCCCGGCTGTAACTAGAGTTTTTAAGCAGATTCTATTAAGTTATGTCATATTTCTCTCATTCATATGAGTTATCTATAACTCTCAGTTTTCTAGAAAGTCAGATATGTTTTGTGAAAGCCTTGTACATGTGATAAGATTTGTGACACAAAGAACTGGTGACTAGGGATGTAGCTTAGCAGGAGAGCCCTTGATTCAACACCCTACATAAAAATAAGTTCTACCTATATCTGAGTTGCTGTGGAACAAATAATGAAACAGCAGGAAACTAGAGAGAAGGCATTTTGAATATCAGCAGAAGGCACATTTGAAGGAAAGATGACTCACAGAACAGCACTGGGCAAGCCTGGTGTGAAACATTGTGAGTTAAAGATTGTGTTCAAAGCCCAGTGAGTTGGGAAACATAAATTAGGTTTTATCTGCGTGTTGCTAAAAGTTTGAGAGAGAACTGGAAATAATACCAAATCACTATAAAATGAGCATGTTACTAGAAAGGAAGAGGCATAATAAATACAAGTTACCTTTTCATTGTTTAATTCTTTAAGAGATATGCAGCCTGCAAAGCAGGAAGAGAAATACTCAACATCATCTCTTCCACACACAGAAGCATACTTAGAGCTTGTGCAACCACAGTGCTTATTGCATGGAGCTGTGAGGTTTCCCAATTTACCTGACCTGCGATGTTGAGATGAAATACAATTATAATACCATTATTTAAATTATTAATGCTGACATTAAAATCTCAATCATATCCACAAACATCCTTACTGAAATAATTTTTTTTTCACAGATTTGCTAGGTTATAAAAACATTATAAAATTCACATTTAGGAGGGTACCCGTTGATAGTCCTGGAGAGATGGCTTAGCTCTTAGGAGCACTTCCTGCTCTTCCAGAGGACCAATGTTTCATTTCCAACATCCACAATGAAGCTCACAGTCATCTATAGCTCCACTTCCAGGTAATCTGAAGCCCTTTTAGGGTCTCTGCAGGCAGCAGACATACCTGCAAGTGAATACTCATTCACACAAATAAAAGTAGCTAAATCTTAAAAGTATGCCACTTGAATTTTTATTACGTTATAGCAAAATTGTCACCACAGTCATATTGACAAAGAAACTCATCATTGCCTGCAATGGATTGCCCCCTTCCACACATATACTTCAAAGATTTCTACTACTCATATGTAATTCCTCTACTTATTAGTAATATCTCCTTGTCCATTTGTTCAGATTTTATAAAAAGCAATCACAAGAAACATAATTTCCTTGCTTCTTTTGCACAAATAATCTTTATGAACTCTTCTATAGACTTATGTTTTCATGACTCTTATATGCGTATTAAAAGCAGAATACTTAAATAGTATATAAGTTTTATAGTAATTATTTTAGATTTTATATATGTGAGTATTTTGCTTGAAGGTATTTATTTGCACCATGTGAGTGTAATGTAGCTCTACTTCTTCCTTGGGATCATTGGCTGCATTGGTCCTCAAGGGTGGCAGGAGCAGAAGCAAGATACAGGGTTGCGACAGCTGTGGGTACCACAAAGAGAGCAGACCTCCAGGAGATAGACTTTGGTGAATCAGCTCAACTTTCTTCCAGAGTGCAAGGAATTTGTTCAGGAGTACAGGACTAGGGAGCCTGGGCGTGAACAAAAAACTTAGTTATCACCTGTACACCAGGGAAGGCTTCTAGAAGGAATCTGTGCCAAGGGTAAAGCAAAAGATAAATCAGGTGTCTAACTTAGAGACAGCTTTCATATAAATTTGGTCCACAGGGCCCAGGGACATTCTACAGATAAGGGCAGGTAGAGAGCAGGAAGTTTCCCTGGGGAGGGAAGGAGTCTCTAATGTCATCTAGCTTTTGAAAAAAGCTGCCATGTTGTGATAGACCACAATCTAGCAAGGTCTTCCAACATGAAAGAAAAAAAAAAAGTCATTAAATCTCTTGGGACTGAAGTTACTGACAGTTCTGAGCCTCTATGTGCATACTGGGAACCAAACACTGATCCATTTCTCTAGTACCCTACATTTTTTTTAAAACTTTTCAAGAAACAGTTTTTAAAGAGGTTTATTGCCATGCTTCTGCAATCAGTATACAGAATTTTTAGCTGTTTTCCATATTTCTCTGTAACAGTATGATTTCATTGACTAGCCATTCTGATTGGGGAATAATAGTTAACATTGTGTTTTTAGATTCACATTTCCTAATGACTAATGATAGTGAATTTATTTCTAGCTGCATATTTTTTTCACCTGAATATATATATATTCATATTAGATGAAAGTTGGTTTCAAATTATTTGTCTATTTTTCTTTTTATTAATAAAAACATAAAAGTATTTTTATTTTATCAGAAACAAATCTTTCTATATATTATTTTCTTTTTGTTTTTACACTCTGTGGCTTATTTTTTGTTTTTTGTTTTTGTTGTACTGGCATTTGAATAGTATTTTAATAAATAAAGATTGCCTGAAGATCAGCCTACAGACCAGGTAGCTATGACATGCACCTTTAATCCCAGTAGCCACACTAGTTTGCCATAGAAACTGGGCCATGCATGCCTTTAATCCCAACCCTAGAGAGGAGTATAAAATAGGAGGAAACAGCTCTCAGACACAGTCTCATTCTGAGATTCCTGGAGGTAGGATCACTGTTTTCAAACTGAGATCAAGGTTAAGCGCCAGTAGCTGGCTGCTTTACTTTTTGGATCATCAGGTTAAAGTCCAATTTCTCTATATGAGTTTTTATTAATTGTGCTTCAGTTTGTTGTTTTGTTTTTAATGTCCTTGAAAGCCAGGCATGATGGTGCACATCTGTAATTCCAGGAGTTTGGAGGCAGAGGCAGGTGGATCTCTGTAAATTTGAGACCAGCTTAATCTACATAGTGAATTCAAAACAGCCAGTTATACGTAGTGAGATGCTTCTCAATAAACCAACAACCACGACAAGCAGAAATTCCCTCTTACTATATCACAGAGTACTACTTTTTAAATATGTCCTCACTAGCAGCTTTAAGCACAGGACACCTGTTGTGAGAAAATTAATGTGATTCATGGACGCTTCATCTTCCTGTTCTCAACTAAACCTATTGATATCTCCAAAGGTCCAACTGACATTATAACAGAGAAGTTGAAGCCATCAACATGTAAATAATGGGGCAGATTAAAAACATTCACATCACACAATTTTTTATTCTTACTTTATTTATGATTCATTTTACATTCCAACCTCAGTTATCCCTTTCACCCCTCCTTCTGCTCCCCCTTGCCTCCCCCTCCCCCACAACAGCCCACCCTCCATCCACTCCTCCCAAAAGATATGGCTGCCCATGGAGAGTCAACAAAGCCTGGCACATTAAGTTGAGGAAAGACCAAACCCCCCTTCCCTGCATCAAGGCTGAGAATGGCATCCCATCATAGGGAACGGACTCCGGAAAGCTAACTCATGCACCATGGATAGATCCTGGTTCCACTGCCAGGGGCCCCTCGGATAGCGCGAGCTACACAACTATCTCCCACAGGTAGAGGGTCAGGCCGGCCTCAGGTTCTAGGAATTCAGACAAAGAGGAAGGAGGAATTTTATGAGCAAGAGAAGTCAAGATCATAAAGGGGAAGTTTCCAGAGACTCCTCAACCAAGCTGGTGGGAACTCGGGAACTGGCAGCTGTGGAGCCTTCAAGACACATCACAAAGTTTAAGTATAAAGTTAGCTCTACTAACTCAGACTCCATAGAGAAGTACTAATCTTCAAATTTGAATTTCTTATAAGAACCTTTACTTTAAAATGTACATTCTGTGTTTGAAATAAAAGCCTTATTGATTAACATCTAATATACTCATTTAAAATATACAATCCTGTTTTTAGTGTATTTATGTATGTGAAGTTACCTTAGTAGTCAATTATTTGAGCCTTTTCTCATCTTCCTTTCTCCCTCATTTTCTTTCCATTTCGTTCTCATTCCTTCTTGTTTTTCTCCTTCCTTCCTTCCTTCCTTCTTTCCTTCCTTCCTTCCTTCCTTCCTTTCTCTTTCTTCTTCTCTTCCTTCCATCCTTCTTCCTTCTCTCTTTTCTTCTGTGAGACAGATTTTTCCCCTACAGCCCATCCTGATCTAAACTCACTGTAGCTAAGGCTGACCTCCAACTCATGCCAATCCCCACTCAGCCTCCTATGGGCTGCAGAACATTTTTATCACCTCAAAAAATAACAGATGCTGAATTTCATTAGGTAATTACTTTTTGGCTACCTTAAGAGTTTTTCCATTTCATTTTTAGCTTGTTTAATATAATATATCAATTATTTTTTCTCTGTAAACCGATTTTCTTGATGATTCATGGTTGAATAAAATTTACATAATCTTATAAATTCATGGATATGAGTATACAACAATGAAAATAAAGTAATTGCCATATATACCACTTTAAGCATTTATCATTTCTTTGTATTTGGGAATACTCAAAGTTCTTTTTGCCAGTTGTTTAAAAAGTATGTAAGAAATTATAACCATTATCTTTTTGTCCTATATATTAGAAGTTATTCCTCATTTACAAATGCCTCCTTGAAGATATTTACCATCCTTTCTTCATCCTCGTCTTACACCTAAAACTACCTCAGCCTCTGGGAGACAATATTTTATGTATTTTGAACAGTGTTTTATAATTTTATTTTTATTTTCTTTTTTTAAATAATTAATTTAGGCCGACCTGAAACTTACTATGTAATCACAATTTTATTATAGTAACTTACTTCCTTGATTAAATTTATTCTTGGAAATATTATTTTATTTGTTTTTTTTTTGTAACTACAGCTAACAAGATTGCTTTTCTCATAATTTTCACAGAATGTTTTCAAGTATTGATGTAACAAGACTGCATTTAGTTCTTTTCTCCTAGCCCTTTGTGACATATGGTGTCTGCTGTACTGGCCCTCTTTGATCTCTAAAATTAATTTAAATTTCTGTGTTCTTAGTTTAGTTGAAGAATGGGCAGTTGTTTATTTTTTTTTCAAAGAAATAATGTTGTGTTAAGGCAATCTTTTGGGGTCTGGAGAAATGACTGGGCACTTAAGAAGGCTTCTTGTTCTTCCTTTTAGAGAACCCAGGTTCCGTTTAAAGGACCTAGGTCAGTATTTCACAAGTGCCTATAATTCCAGCTCAGGTGAATCTGATGTGCTCATCTAGCTCCCAAAGGCACATGAGTTAAACAGAGACAAGCATGCATAAACATGAATAAAAATATTTTGTTTTTATTGAGCTATAATAATTTTTACTCCTCTTTCTTCCTCCCCCCCTTCATCTACCCTCTTCTATGACCGCCATATTCCCAATTTGCTCAGATCTTATCTTTTTCTACTTCCCATGTAGATTAGATCCATGTATGTTCTCTTAGGTTCATCTTTGTTTTCTAGGTTCTCTGGGATTGTGAATTGTAGGCTGGTTATTTTTTGCTGTTTAATTTTTCTTTTTTTTTGCTTTATGTCTAAAAGCCACTTATGAGTGAGTTCATATGATATTTGTCTTTCTGAGTTTGGGTTACCTCGCTCAATTTAATGTTTTCTAGATCTATCCATTTGCCTGAAAATTTCAAGATTTTTTTTTTACACTTGTTTAACAGACATTTATTACTTTAGTTGAACAACCTCTATACAATTTGTTTTGCTGAATAGAAAAGAATTCTAGGTCAAGATTTTTATCTAGTATTTTCTGGAAATCAGTAAAATCCTTTAGAAATCTGAAGAGAAGAAAAAAAAAACAGTTTAAGAAAAGCTTCAGTTAGATTGTTAAGCCCTCTAGCCCAGATCCTTGATAAGGGCTGTATTGTCTGTTCATTCCATACTCAAATGCACCCTGGGACCTAGTCCAAGGCATGGCACAAACAAAACATGGTGGTTATGTGTGGCCTTTGTGAAATGTCAACCTCTGAGAAATATACCAGGGGCAAGTACCACTGGCCACCACCTAAGGAAAGACTAATGAAGTCATGTGGCCAACTGACTTTCCTTACCCCCAAGATGAATTGACTGGCCCAGGATTGACCTTTAAATACCCAACCATCCTTGTAATGTGGCGGCTAGAAGCTTCCTAATGGTTGGATGCTATCTTGACCACAACTTTTTAGAGTTCACTTGGCTGGCATTAATTGAAGCCCACATGGCACTCATCACTGGACCACAAACCCTAAGGGAAATCTGCCCCGAGGGCAACTTCACCATACCATTCCCACGTAGGCCTCATCCCACCCAAAATTCAATCACCACCACTTTCAAAACACCAAAGTGTCAACACCAATTCCTGGACATCAGACACATCCTCCTGAGAGCCAACAGAACACGGAAACCTCTTTCAATTTTATCTGGTTCTTCTGAAAATGGGGCACTGGATTCAGTCTCAAATTGTGGGTTGTAGCTTACCTCCCTTTTCTAAACATGTTCACAAAACAAGCTGGAAGGTTCTCTTCCTACATTTCTAAGCAAAATCCAACTCTAAAGCAAGGAGCCACTTCAGTGACTAGAAGATTTTATCATCCCAAGGAAGCTGCAGGTTCTATCACATGCACCAAACACTTCTACAGGGCAAGTCCTATGACTCTTCACACACAGGATACCACATGGTGTAAACCATACAACGAATCCCCTAAGAAGGTAATGCAAAGACAGAAAGGTCACCAGAAACAAGATATACCATCACTGTAGTCTTCAAACATTATTGCACTTTAACCGCTATAATCCACAAAGCATTCATGACAGTCTGCGACAGTTTTAACAGACAAATAACACCTTTAAGCAGACAGCAGTATAATGTACCTATTACTTCTTTGTTTTTTCTGTCTGGGTAATTTGTGCTCTAGAAACATAGGACACTTAAAGTTTTACAGTTATGGTATTATATTCTATCATTCCTTGTAAGTTAACGGCATTTAGTTTATGTAGTTGGGTAACATGCAGGTGTTGTGAGTGGACAGATAACAATGCCTTCCTTGATGAGCAGCATCTCTTTGACTGTGGGATTACAAATTCTCAGACTTGGCATACTAGAAATTTTGATAATGGATGACAGCAAAACTTGTTTTGACATGTCTTCTATGAAATTAATATTAAGGTTGAGCAACAACAGTGTTTTAAGACAAACATAAGTATTTTAAGTATTCACAAAAGAGACTATACTTAATGCTCATAATCCACTAGTCCAGTTTCTTATATTGTGAACAGAAAGCTCTTACCAACCCTCATTTTTCTCTATGCTCTTTCAGCTAGCAGAAAATATTTTTATAAATTTTTGCTTTAAATTATATAACTTGATCATGTTTTCATGTATATAACATATCACTCACTCAAAACATAGTTATAAATTTAAAGCACTTTATCTTCTGTAGTAAATTGTATTTTACTGTAAGACAAAAATATAACTTCTATTTTTTCCTAGCACTACAATAAATCTTGTAGTAAATATGTAAGTTTATTACATACTGGGAAAATAGGTCAAATTGGAAGTGGTGCCTTAAATTCTATTTCCAGTTTGGTAATACATTTCCTAGCAATATATTTTTACAACATGCATCATCTTTAGGGTTGAAATATCTACTTTACATATATTAAGTTTCTATGTATTCATAATATATCACTGAGCTATCTATTCTGAATCGTATAAGATTTTTAGTTAAGACAATACCACCATACTTGTTTTGGTTTCATAATAATTTTTTATCTCTAGTAGCTTGAGTCCTTCATCTTAGTTTTATTGTTTTATTTTGAAATCATAGTATCTTTTAATAATGAAGAAATTGACAAATTATGGGCCGAAATTAAACCCCTGCAAAGAGCTTGTAGTAATTTTTTAAAATGTTTTTATTGAGCTATACATTTTTTCTGCTTCTTCCCTTCTTCCGTTCCCCTTTCTACCTTCTCCTGTGACTTGCATGCTCCCAATTTACTCAGAAGATCTTGTCTTTTTCTCCTTCCTATGTAGGTCCAAGCATGTCTCTCTTAGGGTCAGTTTGTTGTCTAGGTTTTCTGGGGTTGTAGTCTTAAATTTTTTTTTTGCTTTGTGTCTAGAAGCCACTTATGAGTGAGTACATACTATATTTGTCTTTCATGGTCTGTGCTCCCTCACTCAGTATGTTTTATTTATTTATTTATTTGTTTGTTTGTTTGATTTGTTTGTTTATTCATTCATTTATTCATTTATTTTTTTTTATAGATTGATCCATTTGCCTGCAAATTTCAAGATGCCATTATTTTTACTACTGTGTAGTACTCCAACAGGATTGTTTCGGCTATACTCGATTTTTTGTTTCTCCATATGATGTTGAGTATTGTTCTTTTGAGGTCTTTGAAGAATTTTGCTGGAGTTTTGATGGGCATTGCATTGAATCTGTAGATTGTTTTTGGCAAAATTGCCACTTTTACTATATTAATTCTACCTACCCAAGAGCATGGAAAATTTTTCATTTTCTGGTGTCATCTTCAATTTCTTTCTTCAAAGATTCAAAGTTCTAGTCATACAGGTCTTTCACATATTTGGTTAGATTTACCCTCAAGATATTTTATGTTATTTTTGGCTATTTTAAAGGGTGATGTTTCTCTGATTTTTTTTCTTAGTCTTTTATCATCTGTAAAAAGGAAGGCTATTGATTTTTTTTTGAGTTAATCTTCTACCCTGCTACATTAATGAAGGGGTTTATGAGTTGTAAAAGTTTGCTAGGAGAACTCTTGAGGTCACTTAGGTATACTATTATATTGTCAACAAATATTGAGAGTTTGACTTTTTTCTGCTTTGTATCCCCTTGATCTCCTTGAGTTATCTTATTGCCACTAGTTTTTGGTGGTGCGTATTGCTCTTTTTGTTGTTGCGTTCTTTCCTTGTTGTCTACCCGTGTTTTCCTCTGATTGGTGCTGTGTCTCTAGGGGTCACTCTTCCTAGTATGAGTGGATCCATGGCTTAGATGGTTGCTCCTCATTGTAGAGTCAAAGCCATGGTTCTGGTCATGATGGAGGTCACTTGACAATTCAGAAGGTTGGATCTGCTCCTGCTGGCACCAGCAGGGTTCAGGCAGCTGGGCAGGTGTCAGGAGAGAAGGTGGGACATTGTTTTATTTTTCTTTTTGAAAATGATTTTATTGAGCTATACCCTTTTTTTTCTGCTCCTCTCTCTTCTTCTTCCCTCCCATTCAACGCTCTCCCATGGTCCCCATGCCTCCAATTTACTCAGGAGATCTTGCCTTTTTCTACTTCCCATGTATGTCTCTCTTAGGGTAGTCTTTGTTCTCTGACATTATGAATGGAAGGATGGTTTTCATTGCTTTATGTGTAAAAAACACTTAGAAGTGAATACATATTTGTCTTTCTGGGTTTCAGTTACCTTACTCGATATGATGTTTCGACATTCATCCATTTGCCTGCAAATTTCAAGATGTCGTTATTTTTTTCTGCTGTGTAGTATTCCATTGTGCAAGTGTACCACGTTTTTCCATTCTTCAGTTGAGGGGTATTTAGGTTGTTTCTAGGTTGTGGCTATGACAAACAATGCTGTTATGAACATAGATGAGCACATGTCCTAGAGAGCATATTCTCTACTCATGACATTTTGTTTTTTGCTCTGCTTATGTATATAGGCTCTTCGAGATTTGTATAATTCTATATTGGGGGGAATAACATAGTTCTGTTTTAACTAAAATGTATTTTAAAAATATTTTCTACAAATTTTAAAACATTTTCAAATGAATTTGTAGAGAAGTGATATGTTTATAACATTCAATATTTAAATAAATTACTTATGCAACTCTTTGTTTATGCATTAATTTAAATTAGTAACATTTTATTTTACTCATAAATGTTTTTGTACAACTTAAATATATGAACATTTTATTTGGGCCTCTTATTTGTTAATTCTCAAACAAATTATTTGAAATGATATATTTTTCCATTTGTTTCTTGCTAGAGTAATGGAACAGTTAAGTCTCAGTATTTTTTGTGCTCAGGGATTTTTCAGTTGGTATGACATTAATTCTCCAGCTGCAGGTACTCTGAATTTTTCATTATTTAAATATTTCTCCATTCTGTAGTATAATGATTCCATCAGATTAACAAAAGATTTTGCATAAAAAAGGCTTTTACTTTTTATGTTTTTATATATTATCATTTATTTTCAGTTACAGATATATCTTTTCTTGCTATGTCTATAAATTCAAGACCTTCTTCTAAGTTCTTTGGATTCATTTGTAAGAGAAGTAAAGCTGAAGTCATGTTTTCTAACTCTGTAGACAGCTACAGTAGCATGTACTGGATGTTGGTTTGGTGTAAGCTATGGTTCTCCCTTATCACTTCACTTGATTATCCTTTGCTTTTCATTTACAAATGCAATATTTAATGTTAACCCATGCCAAGACTGTTTATTTCTGTCATGTTAAATTTAAAATATCCAGGCCAAATCACATTATACATATTCTAGTACTATGGTGTTCTTGCTGCATACCCTAAAAGAAAGTTCTAGTTTTGATTTTAAATTACTTATGAATTAAATAAGTGTATCTTTAAGAAATATGAACTATTAATATAAAAGTAAAACTCTGTTTTATATATCATTTGCATGTTTAAAAATTTTAAGAATTATATAAATATATAAAGTTACTGGATTATTAGTCTGGAAAATATACTTTCAGTTATGATTTAGAAAACTGAGTATACAAACATATTTACCCCTCATAATTTTCACTGATTCCAGCAAATTGCACTGCATCACATTCTACAAAACTTATTAATACAAAAAGCAGAAGCGATATAATAGATGTCACCATTACAAATTTCATTTGGCCTTTACAAGACATTCTCAACTTGGAAACAATTAAACCTCCCAGAAGATTGCCAATTGCACCTCCTGGGATTAAAATAATTCCTAAGAAAGGGAAAAGAAAATACTGTTAAAACATATCCCATTGAAAGTACCCAAAGTAGCACATTGATGTATTCCCTCTACTCAAATACAGACTTTCAAAGTAAAAAAGTAAAGCTTGAAGATGTAGTGTTTGAATAAATCTGGACTTCATAATATTTACAATCCTGTGAATGGATACTGGTAGTGGTGGTGATGCTCTTATACATTGGGTATCTAATACTGGTATCCAATAGCAGGTATCTAATATCTAAGTAAACCATGAACTTAGTTCATACCACATAGAAGTTATGAGCTATCTTATTGAGAAATACTGTTACTTAGCTGATTGAATATATTACTTATTACAAGAGACTTAACTGAAATAGCACGCTTTCTCAAACTATCTAATGTACAAGAATTGGACCAATCAACTTACTGAGATCTCTCATAGATGATCAACGTGAATAGTCTTACATGTCTGTGAGACTCCAGAATACCCAGAACAAGCAGTATAAGCTATGGTTTTTCTTTCTTTTTTTTAAAAAAAGATTTATTTATTTATTTATTTATTATATATACAATATCCCGCCTGCATGTATCCATGTGAGCCAGAAGACGGCACCAGACCTCATTACAGATGGTTGTGAGCCACTATGTGGTTGCTGAGAATTGAACTCAGGACCTTTGGAAGAGCAGGCAATGCTCTTAACCACTGAGCCATCTCTCCAGCCCCAAAGGAAGAATATGAGCTGAAAAAGCAAGGAAAAGAGGACGAAGAGGAAAAATAGAAAACACCCAGTATAATACAGTACACTCATAAATCAAATCCAATCAGCTCCATATGTAGAAAATTGTGTATATATAATGTGATATAATAGATAGAGAACTAAATACCAATAACAACACAAATGCAATATTAAATCTGGTGATGATTTGAATACATGCAAATGAAATGCCCTTAAAGATGGTAAAAGTGAAAGAAAAGAGGAAAAACATAAAGGTGACAGGTGAAAAAGAAGAACAAACAATAAAAGTGAACAATGAAAATACATAATTGATAAAATTCAAGTTCAGGTCCCAAATGGTGAAATTGGGACACGCCACACTAGTTTTCTTTCCCATGGGATGGAAACAAAACAATAGCCTTGGAACTTGTTATAGAAGGAACAGTGGATGAACACAGTTAGTTGTGTGTACAGAAAATGAAACGTGGCACATTACACACACTAGAGAGAACGGCAAAACAAGGTTATCAGATACCATGGCTCCTAGAGTACAAAATTCAATTCAGAAGTGGACTCTCTGCTCCTAGGTATTCAAGTGACAATGACCTCGAACAGAAGGTTGCATCTTGCAGACAGGTAGCCTAAATCAATACCTGGCCTGGCATCTGAAAAAAAAAAAAACCTTGCTTCACAACAGGAACTAACAAGAAGCTCAGTGAAATCTTAGTGCTAGAGCTTCTGGTGTCAGGACCCAGTCACTCCCAGGCTGGAATTCCTGACAGAGCCACACCTCAGACTTCTCATGGACACCTCAATGCATAGTTGGCTAAGCCACCATCACAGGCAAAGTCGAGACTGTTATTCCTGGGTGAATTTCTTCGATACAAGGTACAGGCAAATTTATGCTCACCCACACTGTGACATGCATTCCAGGCATGCCCCCTGTCTTGGATGCTTCCTGTACCCCAGATTCCAAAAACTAAATCTTCAGAGCAAATGGTTCGGCATTGTCCGCAGTCTATGCAAATTTAGTGTTCAGTGAAGAGAACTTGTTGTAGACCCAACACTGTCTACATATCAATTATACAGAAAAAAAAACCTTCCTAAGTGAAGAGAAACCTAAAGCAGTCGACAGTCCCCCTATTTGGTGTTGCAAGGCAGAGTCACTGTTCTGCCACTAGTATCCATGTTCAGAGCATTGCAATCTAAGATTCTAGAGAGTACACACTCCTGGTTCTGTCAGCATGCCCTGACTTTGGCAAATATTGAGCACAGCGTGTTTCTGTTCCCACTACTTTGGTTGGAGCAGAGTAGAATTGGATCAATCAGAAAATACAACCTATCATTCTCACCCTATTCATAAAGAATTTTGACTATAGAAGACCCAGAGGGATCTTACCCAGGAAGATGATTTCATTTTTTCCTCCATCTATTTTCATTTTAGGATTGCAATTTCATTTCTTGTTATGTTTCTTACTTTTATCTTCATTTTAGTTGAGTTTTCCTCTCTTCTGATTTTCTTTTTCATGTTTTCATTCTTCCTTCTTTTAATACGTATTTTTAAGATTCAACTCATTCTTCTTTCCCTTTTAATTTTTTAAATGCTCGTGGTTTTTATGTATCCTAGAAAACTGCTCCACCACTGAGTGACAGCTCCAGCCTTTCAATTTCCTTTTTTACTAATACAGTTTTATTGTTTTCAAAAGTACTTCTGCCTTTCTCCTCCATCCCACAAGAACTGAGGATCAATCCCATTGCCTAGTGTACAATGGACTGGTACTATGCCCCTGACCTATATTTTCTGAAGAATTAATTTCATTGAAGTCACAAACCAGTCTCACTTGAACTCTAGTGGGGTATAGCTACTTGATAAAATAGGGGAAGAATACAACCCCACCTGTTCACCCAGACAGAAAGGCTGACATTAGTTCCAGGGCAAATATCCACATTGTGGCAATAGAGAGGAAAACAATGTTAGGAGAGACCACATTTACTTCTATATTCTATAGCAGTCAATGCTGCAGCAGGGTGACTGCATGTAGCTGCATGGGACAGGTAGCTCTGGCAATGGAGTGTTACATAGTACAAGCTATGGTCTAATTGTTAACCTTCACTATAATACACATCCAGTCAGTCCATAGACCCCACAACATGAAGTAGCAAGGAAGACAAGAATCACTTTCAAATAGCAGATTTACTATCAACAGTGTGTTTAGAAGTCCACAGTTTCTACCAGTGCCATCAATCCAGGAGGGGTCACCATTGTGTTGGTGTGCCACAATTTATGCTGCCTACACATCTGCTTGAGGTACCAGAGTTTTCCCACTCTTTCAAGGATTACAGAAACACTACTCTTTTCTTAGCTGGTAATCTCTGTCTCTAAACTCTATTTACAAACAAAGAAGCTATAAGACATTTTGTTATAGAGTTTTATTATAGAGTACGTCTGTGAGCAACTCAACATTACATGAGCAATCAATTATTACAAGCCACACTAGGAGAAGAAATCAACATACCATGAAGGCCAGCATATAAAAGTAAAAAGGGAGTCATTATGGGCTTAGGGAGAAACCTGGTGCTAGGGAAATTCCCATAAATCCACAGGGATGACCCCCAGGTAAGAGTCCTAGCAATAGTGGAGAGGGTGCCTAAACTGGTCTTCCCCTATAATCAGATTCATGACTACTGTAATTGTCATCATAGTCCCTCCATCCAGTAACTAATGGAAGCAGATTCAGAGATCCAATTAAGACAAATCTAATATTGTATCTCTTAATATAATAATGGATATACAATTGCATGTATATAAAGAGTGGCATTGCTTGGCAGTGAGGTAAAAAAGAGTACTACAGAATAATTACAATGCATTAAGTTTAAATCAATGTTAATCTGAAATACACAATTTCTGGTGAAAGAAATAGAATAATTAGTGGGAGCTCATATGAATATTTTAAAAAAACTTTGAGTACAGACACATAGGCAAAAAGGAGTAGAAGCACAGAAAGGAAGGACACACTGTGACTTGAGTGGACTGGTTTCCTAAAGGGGAGGGGAAAGGACATCGTCAGGTATGTAGACGGGAGGCAGGAAGATAGTGAGCAATATAGGCAGAATAGTGAAGTTTTGTGTATTAAAAATATGGAGGTAACATTGGAATGTTCTTTAGCAAATCACATTCAAGTACACTACACATCGTGTTTTTTGCTTACATGACACATTCCTTATGTATATACAACACACAAATTTACACATCATGAAAAATTTGAAATCTTCTCAGTAAGAAGAAATATCTACCTGTGAGCAGAGTGGCCCTTGAGGGCATTAACAAAAACTGATTTTCTAAATATTTGGGCAAGAATTCTGCGGCTCCAATATAAGCCAGGGACTCCGTGGCTTTGCACATTGCATGACATATAAACAGAGGGCTCTTCAACAGACACTGAAACAGAACAGATCATATCACATTGATTCCATCTCATCACATGATAGTCATCCATCTGCAGGACTGGTTCTCTATAGTCTCAACTAAATGCAAATAATTATCCAAGCAAAACTATATGATTTTCTAGGCAGACACATCAGGACCAAATACATATGTCATCTTCAACTACCCAGTATCATGCACACACATACACACACGCGCACACACACACACACACACACACACACACACACTCTGAGTGAACTCTAAACTATATGAAGAAACACAGGTTTTGTGTATTTGCATGTATGCA
The DNA here is from genome assembly GCF_903992535.2 of Arvicola amphibius. Lineage (NCBI taxonomy): Eukaryota > Metazoa > Chordata > Mammalia > Rodentia > Cricetidae > Arvicola > Arvicola amphibius. Next base: position 95,318,198 of record NC_052054.1, on the reverse strand, counting down.
GATGTTAATTCATGTTCAGATTCACATGCAAATATGTGCCCATGTATGTGTAGTCCACAAGACTTCAGGTGTCATTCCTCAGGTACTATCCATATTTCTTTTCTTTCTTTTCACAAAAAGAAAGAAAAGAAAAAACACAAAAGAAATTGTGAGATATACTAGTCTATAGATATACTGTTCTTGCTACTCTGGTCTTTTAGTGTGTCTTATTGTTACTAGATCAATGTTGTTTGTTTTACCTATATTTGTACCTATATTTTGCCATATAAACTCTAGAAAAATTGTTATTACTTAAAATAAAAACCCATGCCCTGTGATTATCACTGTATTGAATTTATAATTAGTTGACTAAGTTGCTTTTAAATGGCCATAGCTACTTTATGAATGGGCATTACACATCTGTCAATTTACCCAAGTGTGTACCAATACAAATATGTTAAGTTCAATTTTCTTCATGAAATTTTTATGTATAGCTTTTGAATGAGTTTCTGAGTTATTTATAATTTCGTGATTATGATTTAGTCTATAATCCAATTTTAGATTTAGATAAAATGTATGCAAGTGGCAAGGCACAGGGTCAAATCTGTTTAAAGATTATGTTTTCATGTACAGAAAAACCTGAAGTCAATACTAAAGCAATATTAAAACTGATACTTTGGTACAAGAATTTGCAGCAAAACAAACCAAAACAAAGCCAAACTATAAAGTCAAATAGCATTGAAATACTCAAATCAGCTTTCTGAGAAAGAAATGGAAGCATTCACAATCAAAATAACTGTCAAAAATGCCCAGAAATGAACCTTGTAAATGAAGCCCCTCTATAATGGAAATTGTAAATCAGTGATAAAAGAAATTGAAGTAGATATAACAAATGAAAAGATCATACTTGATCATAATAGAAAGAATACTGGCAAATGAAAAAGTGAACTATATATTCCATGCAACCTCAACCACAACACTAGTGATGCTATTTCAGAACTATTGAAAACAATGTTGGAATTCATAAGGGAGGGAAAAAAGGTCTCATTATGTTGAATTAATCTAACACAGCAAAGCTGGAGGTGTCATTATACCTGATATCAATACATACTACAGAGCCACAGTAGACAAATCAGCAGGACAAAGACAGAAAGGAAGATACAGAGCCCAGTAAGCCCAGGATAAAACTATGAAGCCTATCCAAAATTATCAGTCATCTATAGCTTGCTGATTTTTGATAAAGAATCAAAATGTATATGCTGAAGAGACAGGTTCTTCTACATATGGATGTTCACATGCTCATTTTTAAAATTTCCAAAGTATTGGTAACAGTTTTAGCTTAACCTTTAACAATGTTGTATTGTAGTTTAGCTCCTGCATTGTTAAAATATGTGCAAACAGTATTTACATAGAAATAAGTAGGCTAGGTATGGTTCTGCCTACCAGAAACTCCAGAACTTCAACGGCTGGAGAAATCTCAAATGTTCAAGAGTAGACTGAGCAGTACAATGCAACTTTAAAATAAAGTGAAAGTCTTGTTGAAATATAATGAATTACTAAAATGAATTCATGATTTAATAAAAAGTAGAACTTTGAGAATAAGAGCTTAGTGAAAACGAATCTTACCTTACATAGCATATCCACTTAGCTTTAAAAAAATTTAACCAATTCATATCTACCTCTACAAAGTCAATCTAATCTAAAAATAAAAAAAAATTCCTCACTTCTTTACCAAAACTAAAATACTTATATTTCAAGTGAATAAAAAATAAGACCAAGGAGAGTCAAAACCATCATGGACAATAAGAATACTGGCAGAGGTATCACAGTCCATAATTTCGAGTTAGACTACAGAACCATAATAATAAAGGAACAAGGTACTGAAACAAAAATACTTAAAAATAGATTATAAGATCCAGACATAACTCCATTCAACTACAGCCATCTGAGTTTTGATAAAGAAGCCTCTTCCATAAACGATGCTTCAAAACTAGACATACATGGGGACTAGAATCAGACTTTGATCCTTATCTCTCACCCTGCACAGAAAATCAGTTTTAAATGGATCTGAGAACCCAATATTAGAATTTTAACTCTGAAACAAGTAGAGGATAAACTTGGGTGGTGTAGGAGGTTCTTCTGTATTTGTGTTGGTTTCATTGGTTGATGGAGGAGGGTCATCTGTCTATGTGTTAGTTTCATTGGTTAATAAAAAAACTGCCTTGGCCCTTTTAAGACAGAAAATTAGGTAGGCAGAGTAGACTGAACAGAACTGTGGGAGAAAGAAAGCAGAGTCAGGCAGATGCCTCAGGCAGTCGCCATGCCTCTCTTCTCCGAGACAGACGCAGGTTAAGATCTCTCCTGGTAAGCCACCACCTCGTGGTGCTTCACAGATTACTAAATATGGGTTAAAGCAAGATATGAGAATTAGCCAATAAGAGGCTGAAACTAATGGGCCAGGCAGTGTTTAAATGAATACAGTTTCCGTGTAATTATTTTGGGGCATAAGGTAGCCAGCTGTTCAGGAGCCAGGTGGGAATGCAGCCCTCCACTCCTTCTACAATTGGTCATTAAAGAAACTGCCTTGGCCTAGTTGATAGGGTGGAACTCAGGTAGGTAGCGAAGACAGAACAGAATGCTGGGAAGAAGGGAAGTGAGGCAGACACCATGAATCTCTGGCCTGAGATGGACGTAGGTTAGAATCTTGCCGCTAAGGCACAGTCAGGTGGTGATACACAGATGTATCAGAAAGGGTTAATCAAGATGTGGGAGCCAGCCACTAAGAGGCTAGAAATAACTAACCAGGCAGTAATTTAATTAATACAATTTCTGTGTGGTTATTTCAGGGGTTAAGCTAGCCGGGCAGCAGGATGCAACCCGTTCCTCCTACTACAGTTAAGAATACAGTTAAAGATAAGTAAAGGAATTTCTAAACATGATCTTAGTGACTGGGGAAATCATGTGGGGTTGCATGAGGTCAAAACAGTTCTTTTCTGCAAAGGAGACCCATAAGAGAATCAGTAGGTAGCCTGCTAAATGGAAAAAAAGCCTTTTCCTTATCTGTGTGTAATAGAAGACTAGACTAAACAAAGAAAAAAAACTAAATCTAAAGAAAGCAAACAACACAAATAACAAACTGCCTAAGGAGTTGTACTGAGAGTCCTTTAAAAAGGAAGCACAAACAGCTAACAAATGCTTTCAAGGAAATTGGGCTCTCTTCCCTGGTGGAAGCTATTTCTCTTGCTCTCAATGTTTTTTAATTGCCTGTAGTTCTTTCTTTATAGTTAAGAGAGAGCAGGGACAGGGGAGTGCATGGGAAGGGAAAAAGGAAGGAAGGAGAAAGAGGAAGTCTTATTATATTTTAATTTCAAAATAAAAATATTTTTAAAAAGGAATAGATTGTTTTGAGTGGGTCAATGAGTAATGAAACAATATCTCCACCAAAGAAAAAATAACTGAAAATTGGGAAGATAGTGATACAAATGTAAAGTAAGATAGGAAAAATCAGATGATGGCATTTGGAAGACTTTTGCAGTATATCCAGAGTGAAAAATTCACTAAAAATGAATAAGAACTATATGTGACAATTACAACAGTGCAATTTATATGCCAGAAAGTAAGTTTTAAGTAGAAAAATAAACATTCAAAGTAGGACTAGATTATTGGAAAGGGCTTTCTCTTCACCGTGGTATCTGCTGCTATGGTGTCTATAAAAAGAAAAGATTTTGTACTCAATATTGTAATTTTTATGTGTTGGGAAGGAATATGTATAGACACAACTTCTTCAAATTTATGTTATCTTGTTAAATATCATATCTACCTCTCCAGAAAATATAAACAAAAAATATTTAAAAAACAATGAAAAATAAATCAAAATCAAAGTTGGGCACCAGCAGTCTCTGGAAATAGGCAGATTTCTAGTAATGATAAATAATAAAGTGTTCTTTCTTTCCATCACAAGGGAAATGAGAAATTTAATTAAGAGACTCCAAAACGTTCATACAAATTTATTAAACACTTTGCCATTTTCTTAAATCTATATGAAAATTAAACAGGCCAACATAACTGGCTAACATAACAGAAGTATTTTACTTTACCTGAAGAGCATCAACCAAATCCTTCAAACGAGGTCCAAATTTCTTATATTTAAGGTTCTTGTCAACGGTGGAAGATTCTTTTTCTTTTTGAAGTCTTATCTTATTTGCACCTATAGGTCACAAGTGAAACAATCTTATGTTGAAGCAAGTAAGAAGACATAATAATCCCAGTTTGTCATGGAAAGGCAAGTGAGTTATTTTAAAACAGATTAAAACCAATGTATAACTTAGAATGCAAATTAATCTACAGTAGTTCTTTGCAAAGTCACTTATTTGATAATGAAAATTTCTCACATCTGCACTGCCCAACCCTGCAGTTGATCACTATGTATTTCTCTTAACTGCTGAAAGGGTGCTTCCTAAAATTAACTGATTCTTAATTTAATGTAGAATTCGATAGTCACATTCAATAAATTATTAATATTTGATGACCCAGCCCTAAAAAAAACCCTTCAAAAAAACCACCTTTTTATATCAAAGCATATTTTGTGGTAATAAAGAACACTAAGAAGTAAGAACTTTTTGTAATAATACACAGTAATAATTTAATAGTAGTAATAGTAGTAATAAACATAACTATAATAGTTTCTTTCCCATCCACATATCATTACACTTTTTTGGTCTTGAAATATTCTTACTCACTATCCTCTCCCAGCTTCATCTTTTCTTCTTATACAGTCCCTTTTCACCCTTCATGTCTTACATATAAAGGTCATTTAGACTATTAGGTATCTCAAGCCCTGGTTGTAAGAGTTTGAGAGATTGCCTGACTATACAGGTAATGGAAGGGTCATTTAGATTACTAGCTATCTTGGTGGAGTGGCCTGGCAAAAGAGATAACACAGATGACTAGGATGTTAATAACCTCCAATCCCCAGCTTTCTGGATGCAAGAATGGATTCTATGTCCTTTCCTTTGATAGGGCAATCCTGTGTGCTTAACATTCCTAGTTTCTCTGGAGATCTGTGGATGTAAGGACCTTTGTGCTCCCAACATATAGGCACTGCATTTTTTTGCCCATTATCCTGTAAATGAACACCTAAATTGGTTTGATTTTCTAGCTATTGTAAAATAGCGAGGCAATGAGCAAAGACACAGCGCTATTTCTTTGATAGAGTCCTTCGTGTAAACATAACAAAGAGTGGTATGAATAGGTCATATGGTAGATTTATTTAAATTTTTGAAAAAGATTTTTACTTATGTGTAGATGTATGTGGGGGGGGGGCATGTGTCTGTGTGTACATGTGTGTGTGCACAAAAAATTGCTTTTAAAGCCCAGAGGTACAGACAGTTGTGACCAAATTCAGGTCCTCTATAAGAGTGGTATGCTTTCCTAACTGCAAAGACATCTTACCAGCCCCTTATTTCAGAATATTTATTTTTCTTTCGAGGAACCTTCAGAGTACCTGTACAACTACATATTCCCGCCAGTGGGGAGTCGTTTTTTTTCTTACCTACCCCATCCTCACTAGCCTTTATTCTCCTGATGACAGCTATTTTAACCAAGTCAAGGTGAAATTTCAGTGCATTTCCCCAATGAAAAAAGATGTTGAACATTTTTCAAATGTTTATTGTCATTTGCATTTTTTAAAGAAGTGACTCTGAGTTTTGGGCATGTGTTCTGAGAGTGATGAGCTTTCCTTTTCAGAGTTGTTCCAGTTTCATCTCAAATGTCTAGGAATATTTTAATTTTCATTCCTTTTTTTTTGTAATAACTAAAAGCTCAGACTTCCGTTAAGTCCCTTTTGCTCTTTGCCTGCATGTTCTTACTGCCTGCTACTACAAAGTCCATTCATTCCTTCACTTCATTTGAACCTACTTCTTCAGGATTTCAATGTATAGTGAAGACCTGCTAACACACCCCATCCTTATGGGCAGAAAAACTAGAGGATTTTTTGGGCCTTCTGTTTACAAATAGTCATTGTTGGATTAAATGGCCCACAGACTGTAAGTCATTCTAATAAACCCCCTTTCTGTATGTAGAGAGAGATTCATTCTATAAACTCTGTTACTTTAGAGAATCCTGACTAAAACACCAGGTAAATAGAGTCCGTGTGGTTCATTTTTAAAGACAATTGTGCACTTTAAGCAAAAGACTATTATTAAAAGGAAATAATGAGTGATACAAATATACACTAGTGAATTTGTAGTGTATGAATGTAATATTTGGATGCCCTATTGCTTGATTGGGTAAAAAGAAAACAAGAACTACAACACTATGATACTATTTATCACAGCGTAATACCTGCAGGAGAGTCATATTTATAAGGAAATATAATTTATCTATGCTTTGAGAGTGGGAGCTGAGGGCATGGATTACTCTAAGTAAGTAATTATGTTTTTATACTCACCAGGTAAACTCGATGGAAAACATAGTAATGGGATTAAGGTGACCCACACAAGCAGAGTGGCACTAACAAAACCAGCCCACCAATTGATCTGCTGCCATAGAGACGAGAGATTTATCCTTGAATAAAGAAAAATTGGAAAGTTTAAATTAGGGACATTTAAAATTCAAATCATAATTAGTGGTGAGAGAGAATTTTCTGTTAATTTGCATTAATTTCTAATTTCTCACTATTAATTTTTGGCTTTTGTTTGTAAGTGTCAGTGGCTGATGTTCAGTTGTGGGGTTTGCTTTTTGATCTTCTCAGTGCCTAACTTTCCCACCTTCCTTTTCAGTGACACTCCTCAGGTGGCAGAAGTTCCTGTGTGTACCGATTCAAAATGATCTCCATTAACAGCTGTGCCACTGGAAAACCAAGTCTTCCCTCTTTATCCTGCTCCTTTAAACCTTTCACCTCGATCTCTGAGGCAGCTTCTCTTGTACATGGAACCTGACCCTTAGGGTCACATATCATCTGAAATCCCTTCCTTCAGGTCTCTTTTGTTAAGTGTATTTGATAGTTCTGTGGTCTTTTGCTAATCTCAGAGTTTAGCATCCGGCAAGGCAGAGACAGAATATGAAAGACCCTGTGCTGGCATTTGTTAAATTTTTGTTTCACAGAGTAAGCATGAAATATCAACATCCCTAGTCTTTAATCAATGCTGAGACCACCTAGAATAGTTTTCAAAGTTTATTCAAGGTTTTTGTTTGTCTGGTTTTTTTTTCAAACATTTAGGGATAAAATCTACAGAAATCCGTGAATACACTATTACTAATATTTTCAGCTTCACACCCATGGAAAATCTTAGCCAGAAACTACAAAGATGACATAGACAGAAATTGGAAGCACTGAATATCATTGCAAGGAACATGGTTTGGATTCGAGTACCCACACAGTCGCTAACAGTCCATAAGTTAATTTTTAAAGGATTCAACACCTTCCTCTCTACTTTTCTAGAACCAAAAAGAAGCATACAGAGAGAAATCAGGAAAATAAGCATATTCACAGCTGCACCAAAACATAACACACCTAGGGAAAAATTAATGAAGGTAAAGGTGAAGTACACAAAACTCTAGAAGGTCAAATACCACCAAGAACTGGAGAAGACAGTAAAAGGAAGTAGTAATAGTTGGATTGACATTCATATACATGATTTAGAAGAATTAATAGTGTGAAAATGGACTGTCGCAGTTGGAGCTTCTATTGCTGCAGAGACACCATGACCACAGCAAATCTTAAAAAAGAAAGCACTTAATTGAGATAGGAGCATACACTTTCAGAGACTTAGTTCATTATCATAATAGCAGGAAGCATTGCATGTTGCAGGCAGACATCCTGCTGGAGAAGGACCTGCTACATGTTGCTGTGTGGACAACATCAAGTAGACAGATTGCCACAATGAGTTTCAGCAAAAGAGGCATCAAAACCCACCCCCACAGTAACACACTTCCTCCAACAAGGCCACACCTACTTCAACAAGCTCACAGGTCCTAATAGTGCCACCCTTTTCAGGGGACCATTTTCTTTCAAAAAACCACATTATGCTTCCTGATCCCCAAAAGCTTATAATAATAAAATGATACAAAAATGCATTCAGTCTAACTTCAAAAGTCCCCATAATCTATAACTTCAAAAGTCCCCATAATCTATATCAAACTATTTAAAACTCTAAAGTTCAAAGTATTTTCTGAGATTCATATAATCTCTTAACTGTAATCTCCTATAAATCAAAATAAAAAAAAACAGATCACATGCTTCTAAGACATAATGGCACAGATTATACATTATCATTCCAAAATGTAGGGAAGGGAGCATAGTGAGGAAATACTGGGCCAAAGCAAGACTAAAAACCATCTGGGCAAACTCCAAACTCAGCATCTCCATGTCTGATGCCAAAACACTCTTCAGATATCCAACTCCTTCCAGCTCTGTTAACTGCAATATACTAAATCTTCTTGGGACCACGTCCTGTTGGCAGCTTTCTTCAGTAGATATCCCAGTACTCTCTAGCATCTTGAGGTCTCCAAGGCAATCTAGGCATTACCTTCACAGCTTCATACAACAGGGAGCATTACCACAGTATGCTTGCAGATATGGTGCTGTCTGTATCTTGGTGTGCAGGCAATAGAGCTGAAAGGAGTAGTCGTCTGAAAAGCATTTTTTTCTGTATGTTGAGTGTTTTGATTATTGTATGATGGAACACCTTTTTTTCTGGTCCAATCTAATTGTTGTTCTGTATGTTTCTTGTACCTTAATAGGCACCTTACCTCTTTTTCTAGGTTAGAAAATTTTCTTCTATGATTTTATTTGAAAATATTTTCTGGGCCTTTGAGCTAATATTCTTCTATTATTCTATTCTTGTTTGGTCTCTTCATAGTGTGCCAGACTTCCTGGATGATTTGTGTCAGAAGGTTTTTTTTGACTTACCATTTTCTTTGACTGATGTATCCATTTTTTCTACCATACCTTCAATTATTCAGATTCCCACTTCCATGTCTTGTATGCTTTTGGTGATGCTTACCTTTTGTAGTTCCTATTTTAATTCCTAAAAATTCATTTCCAGAACTATTCAGTTTGGGTTTTCTTTATTGGTTCTTTTTCCAGTTTCAGGACTTGAACAGTTTTATTCATTTCTTTACACTGCTTTCTTGTATTTCTTTTAGGTGTTCATTCATTTCCTCTTGAAGGACCTCAATCATATTCAAATAGTTGATCTTAAGATGTCTTCCTCCAATTTCAATTCCTCCAATGTATGTGTGTTTTCCTGGATTTCTTTATAAGATTTATTCATTTCCTCTTTAAGACTCTTGTGGTAAAACAGTTGCTTTTAAAGTCTTTTCCCTGTGCTTCAGCATGGTGGAATATTCAGAGACTAGCTGAACTCTAGTGGAGATATAGTGCCCTGACTTCTATAGTGTTTTTATGCTTGCATCTTAGTGTCTTAATTTGGCAAGGTTATCATTCTAGGTGCCAATTTCTGGATTTTTCTTTGTTGGGTTGGTATTTGTTTCTTAGTTTCTGTTTCCTTTCTGGATTTCTGAAGAATGTGATGATGGTGTATTGACTGGTTTCCTGTCTTGATCAGCTAGTGTATTCCTAAGGAATGCACATTCATGTTGGATTCTGAGGCGCTGGGATGAGTTGGGAGAAGAAAGCTTGGTCATTGTGTTCCACTGGAGATGGGGTCAGAAAAGAGGCTTCAACAGTTTTCCAGCTACAGAGCTAGGGAAAAATTGGGGTGATAGCACTTCAGGATCAGGAATAGATAGTGGGACCACCTTCATTCTACTTGTTTTTGGTCTTTGGTTTGGCAGGGAGTGCCTACTACTGTGTAGGTTGGGACAAAACAGAGTGGGTCCTGGAAGGTTAGAAGACAAAGATCAGTGTCATGCATATGAGATGGGAGCAAAGGGGAAGGAAAGACTGCTATGGGTGTTCTGCAGCAGTAATACTACTACCTTTTTTGTTAGCTTTTCAGAAATTCTGACCAAGAAGCTTGTTTGTAGTCACTTATACAATTTGAAAGCTGAACAACCCTTAGATTCACTTTTGCCAAGATTCTACTGTTAATGGAATGTAGATTTACAACACTACAAGGGATACATAAATGCAAAATTTCTTAATGAAATACTTGCAAACCAAGTACAAGAGCACAGTGAAAAGATTATTCACCATGATCAAGTAGGCTTCATCCTAGAGATGCAGGTATGGTTCAATGTAAATAAACCAATAAACATGGACTACCACATAAAGAGAATGAAAGACAAAAATCACATCATCATCTCACTAGATACAGTAGCTGCCTTTGACAAAATGCAACATTACTTTGTGATACAATTTCTAGAGAGATTAGGGATATGAGGAACACACCTCAACATAACCAAAGCAATTGACGTCAAGCCTACAACCATCATCAACCTCAATAGAGAAAAACTCAAAGCATTTCCACTAAAATTAGGTATGTAAACAAAGAACCCTTCATACCTACTCATTATAGTAGAGTAAGTCTTAGCTAAAATATTAAGACTACAAAAGGCATTCAAGGTAACACAAACAGGAAAGGAAGAAGTCAAATTATCAATATTAGCAAATTAAATGTTTTTATGGATAAAATACCATAAAGACTCTGACAGGAAACTTCTACTGATAACAAACACGTTTAGCAAAGTAGCAGATAAAAATATTTGACAAACAAGAATCAGTATTCTTCTTATATGCAAAGAAAAGACTGAGAAGAATTATGGAAACACCTTTTACAATAGTATCAAAATTATCTTGAGATCATTCTAACAAAGTGAATGAACAACTTGTGTAATAAAAAATTTCAAGATGCTAAAAAAGATCAGAAGGTGTGAGATCTCCCATGCTCAAGGATCATGAGGGTTAATACAGGGGAAATGGCCATCCTACCAAAAACAAACTGCAGATTCAACAAAAGCTGCATCAAAATTCCAACACAATTTGTGACAATAATTGAGTAAAAACTTCAACTTCTTATGAAAACACACACAAACACACACACGTGCACTAAAACAATACTAAATAATGAAAGTTTTGCTGAAGGTATCATGATCTCTAATTGTGACTTTTAATACAGAACTATAGTACTAAAAACACTACGGTATTAGCATTAAAAACAGCATATTGATCCATAGAATCAACTGAAGACTACACATATAAAGACACAGAGCTTTTTATTTCAAAACCAAATGATACAAACTGCAGAAAGAATAGTATCTCCAAAAACAGTAGTGCAAACTGTATAGTTTCATGTAGAAGAATGCAAATAGATCCCTATCTGTCACATTACATAAAACTCAACTTCAAGTCAATCACGGGCCTTAATCTAAGACCAAATAAGCTGAATCTGACAGAGGAGAGAGAGCATGGAGAATAAGGTTGAGCTCATTAACATGAGAAAGGACTTTCTGAACAGGACTCTAATAAGCACCAAAACCAACAATTAATAAATGAGACTTCATGAAGCTAAAAAGCTTCTAAAAGGCAAAGGATATACAATCATTCAAGCCAAACAACAGCCAAAAAAATGTGTAAAAATTTTTGCCAGTTACATGTTTGATAGAATATTAATATTTCAATATATAAAGAACTAGAACATGAAACATAACCCAATTTAAAAATGAAGTATAAAACTATTGGCGTCTCAATAGGCCAAACACAAATGGTTGAGAAATACTTAAAGAAATGCTCAACAACTTTATCAGGAAAATGCCCATTAGAACTACATTGAGAGTTTTGTCTCACACCTGTCAGGCTGTCAAGATCAACAAAATAAATGACAGTAGATGCTGACTACAGTGCACACCGGTGCAGCCATTATGGAAATCAATGTCATGTTTTCCTCAGGAAGCTGGGAGTCAGTATATCTCAAAATTCAATTACACCGCTCGTGGGTATATATCCCAAAACTTCTGCAGTAACACTTGCTCATCCATGTTCATTGCTGCTGTTTTTATAGTAGCCAGAAACTGGAAATGGCCAAGATGTCCATCGACTGAAGAACAAACAATAAAAATGTGGCACTCAGAAAATTAGAATATTATTCATTTGTTAAAAATGAAATTGTCAATGTTTGAAGGTGGATGGGTGGAACCAGAAGAAAGTCATCCTTTGTCAGGTAACCCAGACACACACACACACACAAAAACAAGTCCTATATATTTTCTCTTATATGTGGATGTTAGCTCTCAAACCTTTAATATCTGTGTACAATAGAAATAACACCAGAAGTACCTACTGAGGGACAAAGAGGAAGAAAACGATATCAAAAGGAAGGGGAAATACAACTTAATTTTATGGAGATACAAGAAAGAAATTCATAGGTTAAGGAAGAGGGTTGATTAAGATTAAATAATTAAGGAAGAGGATGAGGGAGAAGGATAAAGGAGGGACTTTAGGGAGGAATGACTAACACAAAAGGCTATTTGAAATCCCATATGGAAACATGGTACAGTAAAAGCTTCCTAAAATATCTACATATATGAAGGGAATCAAACTGGAATCACAAAATGGGGGAGACAATGCTGCAACTAGCTATTTTATGCTGTCAAGTCCCAGGGATAAGGTAAATTGCTGATTCATTTATCAAGGGCATGATATGAAACCCCCATCTACCACTAGCTGTTACCAAGGCTATCAGTTGCTCTCTACAACTCAATTGTTTAATACAACACTTATATCATCAAACAAAGAGATTTTGAACTAGTGCCTAATTAGAGACATTATCCGTACTGTCTAGTGTTCATGGTACTGGAAGGCATCCTGCAAGTTACCAAAGGAAAAATGTAATTATCAATATCACCAATCTATAAAGCTTGTGACCTTCAACAGCACCCTTCCTTCAAGTGGTATCAGTGCAATAGTGTCACAAAAGCAACAACATTTTTATTGGATTTAAGGTCTACTCCAAAAGATGAAACCCATATCTGATACTGCTAAAGTGGCCAAGAACCTGAGACAAGGTAAGTCATGGCCCTAGCGGAAAACCTAATACTATTATTTTGCTAAAGGACTACAGCAATCAAATAACTAGTTTTCTCGTATACCTGTAGCATGGTGCCTTGTTCAACCCACATCTGAGAAGCTTTTTCTTGCAGTAGAAGGTAATTAACAAAAAGACACAATGAGATAATGTGGAGTGAGACACATTGGAGCACTCAGTCCTAAGTGGGATGTCTTCATCAAACCCCTCCCCTCAAGTCTTGGGGCTCTGGATGGAAGAAGAAGTGAAAAGATTGTAAAATCCAGAAGTGACAAATGACTCCAGGATAGCATCTTCCAGACATGATAGGACTGATCCACATATGAACTCAGAGACTATAGTAACACACAGAAGATCTGCACTAGTCCAAGATGGGGTCCCAGTTACTGAGACGGGGAAAAAGACAATGGATCCCAGTCCTAACAATGAAACTCTTTTCAATAGATGCCCATTTGTGAAGGAACAGTAAGTTTTCTATAGTAGAGTGTCACTGTGTATAACAGCAATGTTCCAGAGCTGGTCTCCATGAACTCAATGGGTCTTTTGCAAACTATTTTTTTTTCATCTCGTTTTGTTTTATCATTTTTTGTCTTACTGGTCTTTTGCTTGTTTCCTTTTTTGATTTTCATTTTTGTGGGTGTAGTTTCTTTTTCATATTTTGTTTTTGTTTTATTGAATGCACGAGAGAGAGAGAGAGACAGAGAGAGAGAGACAGAGAGAAAGATTATAATATTAGGTGGCTAGGGAGACAGAGAGGATCGGAGAGAAGTATGACCTGGAGGAAGAGTATCATTATAATATTACGTTAAAAACTCTAAGCAAGGTGGAAACTTCTACATATCATGCAAATAATTATAACTATGGTACTGTACTGAGTGAATATTGTATGCTTTTATCAACAAAATAAAAAGTTATTGATCTTTTAAGTAATGGTTTTAGTTATATTTCAAAAAATAAAAATATATATGCACACTATAAATGTATTTATGTTTACATATATGTACATGTCACACTCAACTTATGCATTGTTATAACAATATTACTAATTAAATATATATTATTTATGGGCCACGGTATCTATTCAAGTATTCTATAGTATTTACACAAAATAGAAAAGTAAATAGTATGACTTACAATCTGTTCAAAGCTTGATTCTTTGGAGGTTTAAAATTTGGTGATCCCACTATGAAACCCAGACCGTATCCCAGTACTTGTA